>NC_051189.1:99126695-99434820 GCF_015220075.1 Falco rusticolus | reverse complement strand
CACCTCACCAAAGCCCTCACATTTCACCTTCCCTGGAGCCAATGGAGGTGCTACTGAAGTAACTGAGAACTTGGACTGAGAGTGATTTCCTTGACAAAAAAATGCACTGAATTTAGGAAGTAAAAACTCTGAAGATGCTACTGCAAGTTTCTGGCTTAGGACTCAGTTATCAGAAAAACAGGATATTCAGATGCAATGTGTTTTTCTGTCAGAAAGTAAAGGCATTTACTTTATTTTTAAAGGAACGTCCACCAGAAAATGAAAAAAAAAACACTTTGAGGCAAATATCAAAACTCAAATCTATACCAGGTCAGAAATTACATTCTTGTTTAGAGGAAAAAAGAACAACCCAGTGTGTCAGAGGACAAACCTCAAGCCAGAACTTAAAAATGAAAGGGTAAATTAATAAAAAGTATTAGGAGAGGATTTAAAGTGAACATGAAACAAGTATTTGTGATGGAGTCAACAAGTGAAAGCAGGATGCTCTAACTGATTAGAAGTCACATTGAAAGATAAATTAATTTCTGTGCAAGGAACAGGGGGCTTGGAGCATATCCCCCTACAGATGCTACATTTCAAAAAAGAATAAAAAGTCTCCAGCCACTATTGTTGCATAAACGTAATCAATGAAACGATTTTTTGTTCTAAAGAACTAGCTGAGCATTTTAATTGGAAAAAAATAATGTTTATTTGCATTATTAATGAAAACACGAAAAAAAAATTCTCACCTAATGTGATAATTACTGTACTTCACTTTAATACTGTCAAGTAAAAGCTGTATTTTGTGAAAACATGTTAAAAGACAGACTCCAGTTTCTGCTATTCTTATAATGATGAAAGCCTCAAAATACCTCCAATACTTTTGCATTCTGTAGAAAGTATGACTAAGTAATCTTAGGCAGCCAACAGCACAAAGTCATGTAATGACTTATTACCATGTAACTCCATAGAATATTTAAGACAGAAACCAATCAAGAATGCAAATCGTAACACAATCACGTTCGTTTTTATATAAAATGTTACCATTTTTGAAGACAAAACCAGACAATGACCTTCTCTTTGTGCAGCACCCTGAAATACTCTGGCAAAGCACTAACTATTCTGTTCACCAAAGTCTAAAGGAGATTATGATAAATAGCAACAAGGACTCATTTTCTGCACCAAGGTGTATTGGGTTTGCGTGGCAAGGTTTTGGTAGCGGGAGGCTACAGGGGTGGTTTCTGTGAGAAGCTGCCAGAAGCTGCCCCCATGCCCGATGGAGCCCACGCCAGCGGCTCCCAGGCAGACCCACCGCTGGCCACGACCGAGCTCAGCAGCGATGGTGGCAGCGCCTCAGGGATAACGCTTTTAAGAAGGGGAAAAACCCCTCTGGAATGGCAACTGCAGCTGGAGAGAAGAGTGAGACTATGTGAGAGCTGCAAACACCCAGCTCAGTGCAGGAGGAGGACACAAGGCGCTCCAAGAGCCAGAGCAGAGATTCCCTGGCAGCCCGTGGTGAAGACCATGGTGAGGCAGGCTGTCACCCTCAGCCCAAGAAGGTCCATGGTGGAGCAGATCCCCACCTGCAGCCCATGAAGCCCATGGGGGAGCAGATCCCCACCTGCAGCCCATGGAGGATCCCACACCGGGGCAGGGGGTGCCCGAAGGAGCCGTGACCCACAGGCAGCCCACACTGGGCCAGCTCCTGGCAGGGACGGTGGCCCAGTGGGCAGAGGAGCCCAGGCTGGGGCAGGGCTGGGGACGCCGCAGGGACCCCCTGGGGCCGGCTGGGCCTGCGGGGCTGTGCCCTGCGGGGGACCCACGCTGGGGCAGGGGGGGAAGGGCTGCATCCCTGGGAAGGACTCATCTTGGAGAAGGCCAGGGAGAACTGTCTCCCAGGGAGGGACCCCACGCTGGGGCAGGGGCAGCGTGAGAAGCCCTACTGCTGAGGAAGGAGCAGCAGAGACATCACGCAATGAACTGCTCGCAGCCCCATCCCTGTCACTGCGCTGCGGGGGGGGGGCGGCGATACGCTATGTCATAAATCTGGAGTTATCTGGAAAGGCAAACGTACAACAATTCAGTTACTAGTAGTAAAATCACATCATTTGCTACAACTTTTGTTTACTGTGTCCACTGGATTTTGAATTAAGCCACACATGTAAACTTCTCTTCATTACATACAACATTTTCCACACATCTGGGTTTCTGGTTTTTACTATGAATCCATAGTTTGGGAATGGTTTCAATTTGTATGGATTGTTGTTATGTCCACACTTTCAAAATTTTTAATGCCTTATTATTGATATGGAGTCACTCTGCTTCAAGTTAAAAACTTAATCTAATATAAAGAGAAGTTGATACAACACTGGGAGGCAGCTGGTAGGTAGGACCCAAGAGAATTTTCAGAGCAGATGGGCTGAATCCGATATGGACTGAATGGAGGAACAATCCTGTTCCTAAACCCGCTTGTATGCAGATTCAGAACTGTCCTGCTTGTTAGGAAAGATACAGAATATGGAAAACTAAACAGTAAAGTTTCACCTATATTCTGTTTAGCTGATATGTGCTGAGAGGGGTTAATACGAAGCCACCTAGAAAAGATATGAAAGTAGTTCAATTTCAGCAAAACGCTCCAAAGTAGTTAACATTTTAAAAATGTCAACAAATTAATAATTTTGTGCAGGAGTTTAACAAGTATTTGATGATCATCTACCATCATAAGGAGGTAAGAAAATAACCTGAACAAGTGGCAGGCAACACGGCTTCTCATTTTCTTTCATCTTAAATTTGTGCTAAAAACGATCCTCCAGGGGAAGCACAATTACTCCCTGCTAATTTCTAATTAATGCCAACTGTCCAGGGATCACAGGCTTACACCCATGGGAGAATACAAGGTTAAAATTACCTTCTGCTGTGTGAGAGAGAAACCTTACCTCCCAACAGTCCCCAGGTACATACATAGAGTTGTGCAAGCCCTAACAAAAAAATTAAGGGAGGATGATATCCACATGCATAGGTACATGTTAAGAAGTATAAAGAAAGCAGATAAATAAATAAAAAGCCAAGTATTTTAAATGTGTTTCCCTGTTCTATGGCATGTGTGAACAACAGTGATTAGGAAGTAGAATGACTCAAAGATATTTGGCTTCAATTACATGAGGCTGTCAATGCTGAAATAGTGCTTTGCACTATTAAATAGCACTCTGCAAATTAGGGCTAGAGAATATCTGTTTGAAAGATACAGAAAATAATTTTAGGTAGTATCTATTCTAGTGATTTAAATACACTTTAACATTTCAAGACAGCTTTTAAAAGTTTTCTTAGAAGAGCTTCTGCACTGAGGATCAGACTTACAGAACATTTTCCCTTCTAGTCTTAGAAGAACTTGGGACACGGTTAGTATTACTGCCGTGCTTAAATTCATAATTTATGACCACAGTCAAATGTTTAGGTGTTTAACTAAAATTAAGTCAATCCATAACAATGCATGCACCCAAGTACAACGCTGATAAAAGTCACAAAACCATGCCCAAACTTTTGATTAGTTCCTTATTCTACAGGGTTTCATTTACAAATTATTTTAAACATATTTTTGCTGATAACTATACTGGGTAAAGAAAACTTCTCTCCCACAACACTGAACTTACAACACACTGCTGCACCCATAATAATCATTTTATATACCGACACACACAAAATTAAGGCACATAAATTGTATTTACTAAATACAGCCACCAGAAAAAAAGCAAACCCCAAAACACATCCCCTGCATTTTCCACTTGGGTGGATTTAAATTCCAATTTTCCTTTGTCTGTGTCTTGTCACATATTGTCGCACCTATTCTGCTTATCACGCAAGATCATAATAAACTATGGTGAAAGTAACTTCAGACCCCAATTCATACGCAGATGCCAGTGGCTGATACAACGCCATGGCAGAACTCCCCAGCCATCATTCCTGACTGCCTGGAAAATACCTTCCACTACACAGTGCGCATGGGCTAGTACCACGAGAGCTACATAAAGGAAGATGTCAAGTAGGTAGGGAAGCAGAAAGGAAGCAAAGATAAAAAGGTGATTTAGAGAAACCCTATTTGCTTCCTCCGGTTTGGAAACGAGAAACGTTTTAGAGTACCATACCATTAAAAAAGAGGAATCTACTGCCATGTTTTTTCCAAGCTGTTACGATTTTATAACCAATGTCAGTGATCACACAATCATAAACTGAAATTAACACAACCAAGCAAAGCATGTGTTTTATCCTCCTGCATTCCAAAGCGTGTAGGTACACAGTATGTGACAGACGTGGACGAAATGAAACAGAAGTCTGGTTCCTCAAGAGTTCAGCGTTAGAACCAGTGTTACCAGGTATTCCGTCTAATGGAGGTGGGGGAGGTCCAGGAGAATGTGCTATGTGGAAAAACAGTTTGCTGGCCACACTTCAGAGTCCAGCCGGATGCCTTGGCAATTTTTAGGATTGAGTTTGTGAGTCCTTCAGTCCGCAGCGTGGGAGCGGCCACCTCAGTACCGTAGAGAGATGCCACCAGCCTTGCTCAGCCCTGACCCATGGCTGCCTGCCTCTTGCTCCCTGGAGCCTGGGAAATGGCCACCCTCTGACAGGACATCTCTCGCCAAGCACTAGGGCTGAAAAATAACTGTGACCAGTAAGTGTGGGATGTACAAGCACAGATACAGCTGTAGAGCTCCAAATGACCGCAGGACCTGTTCTTCAGATGCGGTTTTACTGTTTACTGCTGTAAATAAGCTGAAGGCTCATGCTGAAATTGAATTTAACAAAAATCCTTCAGTGGAGATAAACAGTTGAGAGAGATCAGAACCTGTCTTTAATATGAAGCTTTTTGTGGGACACTGATTCAAATCCACCAGGGTTAGCAATGCCCAGAAGTTATTACCCCAGGGGTGACTGTGAGTCTGTACGGAATCGCGTTCTGATCTCAGAAGTTGTCTCTCCTGCTAAGGGTCATGGCTCATTTGAAGGCCAAGCAAGGGAGACATCTCACACAGCATCCAGAAGACAATTAATTTCTATGACCTCTGGGTTTTGCCAATAAATATTTTATCCAGATTTAAGAAGAAATGGAGACACTCCAGCTTTATGTTCTCCTGTGCATATGGTGTTTGGACACAGTAACTTATTTTCCAGCTTGAACTTGCAACTGAATCACAAATTTCTGGTAAGTGTATTGACAAGAATTTACATTGCTTCTTGTGCCTTTACATACGACCATATGTGCATTATTGTCCTCCTGATATGAAGTAATTTAACACCTGTATTGTAGCAATTTCTCCTACTAAACAAAATGAGAATTCTACATCATGATGAGAAACAAAACATAAAGATAAAAAACTGTCAAGTGCAAGCGATAAGCGATTCAGTTGTGGAAAATAAACTTTCACTACTCTTCTGCATGAACCTTTTAAAATGTCAGGTTTGCACTTACTTTGCCATGTAATAAGTGAGAACTTTACAACTATAAATTTCATTCTCATTATAAAGAGGTGAAACATCAACTCATGAGTAGAATTTACAGACCAATATAAGATGCACATGAATATGAAGCTGAGGTTCCCCAAAGTAATTTATATCATAGCCCACAAACAAATGTATACAGAAAACTTCTGGGTAGCAGAATTATCACGTCTCTTGCATGCAATGGTGTTTTAATTGTATAGCTATACTTTTAAAGAGGTTTAACAACTTCTGTGTATTTGCACTTACTAGTTTTCATCATTTCAGCATTTTAGGGTTACAGAAGATAACTATTAAAGGTACTTATCAGCTACACAAGTATTGCATTTTTTATTTCTTCAATCATTCTTTCCAACATACTTTCCCTGAAAGCTTGACACAAATGTAACTTCACTCAGTTCTAATCAGCTGGCCAGCTACCACCTTCATCAAAAATTCTTTTGTGCCATATTGTTCTATACAATCAAAATAATATGGCTTACAAAATTCATTTATTTCTTAGCACTATGCTGAAAATCAGAAAAATGTATACACGTAAATGAAGAAATACTTTATTTTTTTAAATGTCTTGAATCTGAAAATTTTATACCATCATCAGAATTTTCACATCTGAGCACTGTAAGGTAGACACATGATGCATCTTATATTTGTATGTGTGCTAATATGCTAACACAGTAAATACTTAAGTATCTTAACGCATGTTTGGAAATCTTAAATGCTCAGCAGCAAATTAAACCCAAGAACTATATGTCAAATCAATCTGTTATTAAGCAAATAAACATGAACTGAAGTTCTTATTGTTTTAAAAACAAATTAGACTCCCCCCAGTTCCATTCTAAGTTCTGACCTAGATGTACATTTCCTTCCTTTCAAACGTACTACAGATTTCATATCACTACTTCCAAAAAAACACATTCACGTGCCCCCAGGGAGAAAAGAAAAAAGAAAAAATATACCATCTTGCTACACTTAAGAAACTGGGAATTGGATGCACTTTACTAATTCCTACTCTTCTCGTCTAACAACAATCCCGCTAGGATTTTGCAGAAAAAAACTGTAGATAAGATTTCCCAGAAAAAGGAAAGCCTAACCATAACTACATACAGAAAGTACCACTCTAAACAACTTCAGCAGTTATATTTACTAAAAGAAGTAAGCCAGCTTCTATGACGTGTAAAATAATAGGACTAAATATTTATTTCTATGTATTTAATAAGGAAGCACATCTTTTGTCTCCAGCAACTGTTCAAAAAAGTATTCCTCCAAAATTTGGCCAAAGCAGAACATCACAGTGTTGTGACCTCAAAGCATCTGAAGGACAAGTGTCCTGTGTGCCCGCTAAGCCAGCACCCAGAGCAAGCTGTGCTCATCCCGGGCTCTCCCCAGGCTTCACCTTCCAGCTTCTACTACGGGAGTGGAACAGTAGCTGGAGAGCCAGAAAAAAACCCCAACCTTCTCACAACAATTCTCTATCTCTGGAAAAATATGTGTATTAATTAGAAGGGAATGCTGTAAAAGAGCAGAACCATGCACATGCTGCTTAAACACGACAGCAATGCAGAACTGAATTGCTCCAGAAGCTGAAGAGGCTTCAAATCAAAAAATATGGAGCATATAGATGTTTTGAAATCATAGTTTCCTAAACAGTATCTTCGCAAAAATAAACAGGCTGAAGTTACATTTAGTGCCATCTGATCTTCAAAGCCGTCTGTAACTTTAGAATTACTCTATGGTAACATCACAGAGCGTGACTCAACGCGGACCTCAGTATTTACATGTGTACATCCTCAGGCTAAGTATGTTCAGCACATGAACCAGCAACACGGTAAGCCACAAGAAAATGGGAACTGCAGCCACACGCCTGCTGTGAGGTTGGGCAAATACTGTAGCTGTAGGATACACACATGCAGAAAACAAATATTTATTAAAAAGAGTACTGTTACCATGTCATGCACTGCGTATCTGCTCAAAAAAGGTATGATTCTCTTTAAGAAACACAGATTCTGAAAAACGACCATGGTGAACTGTCAAAGAAATATCCCCATGGGCTTTTAGCTTTATTTTCCCACACATATAAAAGACCTGTAACACCCCTAATTAATGATAGCCATACCCGTGTGCTATAGTCCTCTGAGCTGACTCAGTCACTTTCCTTATGGAACAGTTCTAGGTCCGTGCACTTTACAATCTCATTTAAACCTGAATTCAGTTGGCTGGAAGAAACAATTGGCATGAAAAGGTAAGCAAGGACGAGCATAACAGTGAACAGCAAATATTTGTGTTGGTTTGGTTTTTTTTTAAAGTATCTTACGGGAACCAAATGCTTGTCTTTTATATTAATTACAGTTATTAAGAACAGAATCTAGTGTAAAAATACTACACACACTTCACTCCCAACTCTTCTTGTGGGTACACGACTAAGTAAAACCTAACTACTTTTAAGGAAACATCCCTGAAACTTCAGAAAACCCATTGCACCATTACTTGCATACACTTTAGAGTAAATAACTTGTAAAGTGAGACACAAAACAGTGCTCCCAGTAGGAAAAAGTCACACTATATCAAAGGAAATTATTTTTATTGATCTTTAAGATTCTAAAAGGAGAAAACCTGAACTTTTAGAGAACACTGTCTTTAAAACTTCTGCTATACACCCTGTGTGTTTTCAAAAGACTTCTGTCAAGCTAGAAACACAAGTGAGGCTGGTTTTTTTCAGTCATACAGCCACAGACTTTAGTAATTTTTTATCTATACACACATATAATAAAGTAAAGGCTGTAAAGGGAACTTGACAAACATTCACGTTGTTCAATACAGACAAACCACAGCTAACTTGTTATTAAGAGACATTTTTTTTAAGTGCCTATAGTAAAGTTCTACAAGTAACAACCGCAACAAGTCTAATGCAATTTCCACATTACCCCAACTTCAGCTGCAGGTTTTTGTTCACCTTCCAGCAAATGATGTTTTCCCCCAGCACTGTTACAGAATGAGTTTAATGGTCAGACTTTACAAGGCATGAGACCACCAGAAGTATAAGAAAGCATGCACTTCTGGCAGCCACTGTCCTGACACACAAGCAATAGAATAACTCAAAGCCTACAGCCCAGAAAACTCTAATATCCTTGATGCATTTGGCATGCAAGACTATGCTATAAAATGGTGACTAGCAATTTATAAAGTGGCAACAGATCTAATGATGTGAACCACGGCAGTGAGAGGTCTCTCCATGAACTAACTGAAATCTGATTCAACAATCTGTAAAACAGTGAAGACATGAGATTAAAAAAATGCAGATATTTGTAAGCAGCCTTTCTTCCCTTCATCCATTCCTGCTTCCAGGAGATCTTCTCAGTATATCCTCTTGCTGGAAAATACAGGTACAGTAGCATTTGCTGAAGAAAGGGCAAAGTGCAGTACAAGCCAAAATGGAAAGATTGCCCTCCTAAAACAACATTCAGCTTGGTTGGAGTAATGTTAAAGCAACAAAAAAAAGCTATCCTGGAATGCCTAATGTTCGTCTCTCCCCAGTCAGTACCAAAGAAAAACATACTTTTTAAATTTAGGTAGTTAGACGTCACCAAATATTCAAAATATCCTATTGAAATCAATGGATCTGCAAGTGTTCAGCACCTTTGAAACTTCTCACCTACTTGTACCAATTTCCATGACCTTGTGAATCAAATGCAAGGCAGGAAGACTTATAAATTTAGCAGCTGGTTTATTTGAGACCAAATTTACATTTCATGACATCTAAAGACAACTAATCCTGTGGTAAAAGCAGCTTGTAGTCCACCAGAGATTACACCACTGATTACTAGGGTGAGTCCAGACACAAACTTAAACCTACTTTTGTGCTGTGTCTGTTTGGTGGAAAAAAACCCCATGTTTTAGTTTTTGGTGTCAATTCAATACTTTTTACAAACACTCAATTCATTTAAAACACCAAAAAAAGAGACACGCATTTGGTAAAGTGATTAGCTCAGACTCCAAGCGTAGACAAAAGACAAAGAGTCTAGAGACTGAGGTATAAAATTACAGATAAGTACCAAATAGACTCAGCAATTTCTTAGCAGAAAACTTCATAAGGATTTTAAACAGATGACATTTGCATTTGCAGTAGTTAGACTGACAGAACAGATGTACTAAAACCCATTAAAAAAAAGCCTAAATCTGAAAGACTTGTCACGGTTTGTTAGGGCCGCAATTTGCACATCTGCAAAATGAGCTCAGCGGTGTCTCTCCCTGAGAAACAAACGCGCATTTTCAGAAAGAAAGTGAAACACATTCATGCTGAAAAAAAACCCCAAAAAACAAAAAACCAAAAAGTGAGGGAGCTGTTCCAGTCTACTTCATAATTACCTGGATTTTGAAAGCGAGTAGGAAAATGTATATAAAAATAGTAAATGGTTATTTTAGAATTATTCTACTTACTGCCTTCAAACTCCAGTTTCAGTAACTGGCAGGGTAACGATGAAGACAATACCACTGCCACAAGACCTGGGGTAGCTTCATAACCGCAGGTCGGCTGGAATAGCTGCTAATTTGATGATGACTCATTTAGCTGTTTACCTTTCAATGTGGACTTAATAATATTTAAGAACTAACTACATGGATATCTTTTGGAAAAAACCACAGTTACAAATTAACTACAGTGCTTGGAATTTTCTTGATCATCCAAGTAATAGTATTTAGAAACAAACTTTTGGGAAGATACTTCTTCCCTGTTCATGATTTTGGTAAAAAATCAGAAAATAGAGAAAATCTTTGAGCAGAAGACTTCTGGATGGCAAGATGCTCGCACAAGAAATACAGAGAGAGACCGTGACAAACAGCTGATTGCCTACATAAGCTTTTATGGTACGTGTTACGATGCCCAGATAAGAACAAGGTTGTAACAAAAGGCTAGAATCTGGGAAACAAATTACTGCTTGAGCAATTGCTCCGAAAGGCGAGAGCAGCCATACTGAAGCATACTGGACAAAATTCTAGTGAGAAAGCGGAATGGGAAAAGTGTCGGCCAGACACTCCAACACTACTGTGAAAGCCAAGGCCAAGGTGGATACGGAGCGCAATGGGGAGCCCACCTTGCTCCAGCCACACCGCTCTACCCCGAGCTGCCTGTCCCAACCGCCGAGCCGCTGCAGCCTGTGCCGCTGCAGCAAGAGACAAAAGTCACGGCAGATCAAAAGAAACGCGAGGCAGTCACTGCTGAATCCCCCAAAATCCTTAAACACAGAGTTAGGAGGTGGCCTAGGAAGCTGCTGAAGCTACCATCTGATGGCTGAGCTCCTTGTAAAGCAACACGGAGGAAGGGGGCTTCCCTGAAGCCAGCTGTCCCCAAGGACTACATTACACCTTCTCTCCATTTGGACAATTATCTCCACCTTTTTTCAGATGTTCAGCAGCTGTCTGGAATTGCTGGGCAACTAAAATTTGAGTTTACACCCGAGTGATTAATCTTCATTCAAGCTCACGACTTATTTTCCCCTGCACCCATTTACTTTTCGTCCTTTACTCTTTTTCCAACTGCTTGTAATTATGTACCTACATATACTGAAAAATTGATACCTGATTACTGCTAAAAGTAACAGAGGTTAGGGCTGCTTGCTAGCAGGTCTGATTTTAATGGAGGAGAGAGAAATAGTGCAAAAAAGAACAGGACTTTCTGCCTGACAGAACTGTAGCTTCTCCCCTCTGGCAGCCTAAGCTCTGGCTTTCAGATGACACTGGAAAGCTCAGACGTTTCCAGTATGAATTATGAGACAATCTCAAGGGAACAGCAGCAGCAGCCACCCACAATTAATATTATGCTTCTCAGAACACAAACAAAAACAAATTGCAAGGGAAATCCAGCTTTCCTCAGCATTATGCTATTTCCCAAACCAGAAAGGTATAGTGTTTCAGCCTAGCTCTAAATTTCCCTCCCTTTTTTATTCATCTAAATTTTGGTTTTGCAATTTTCTTACTTTATCAAGAAGCAGTAATAGGGAAAGATTAATACAAACTTTGTCAAACATCATACTCGCTTCACAAACCAGAAAGGTAAGAGAATACAGTACGGTCAACAACAGCAAACAAGGAATTTGGAAAGCACATTACCAGTCTAAGGGTTTATTTAAATGGGTATATATTCACATTGCTGATTTTTCAAGCAATTACAGAATATGACATTCAGATCTCAGGTTTCTTTGACTAAAATATATTCCAGTTGTTTGCTTTTATCAGCAAAAGTAAATTTCAGGGGATTAACTTTCAAAACTTCGAGGTAATTAAAGCAGTCTTGCTCTTTTTGCAACTACAAACATCACCTTTTAGAAAATATAATTTATGCTGAATCTTGAAAGTTGAGATCACATGAAAAACAACTCACATTTTGATATAACAACACAACAAGAAGACTAGAACACAGCTAGAAGAACACAGCTAGAAGACTTTCTGATACAGGAGTAGATTGGTCTCTGGGTTAAATTTACAAAGCCGCAATCTCTAAAGATCTTGCACTTAGTTGCAAACACATTGAAATTAGTATCTCACCCAGGAATCGGGAATTGCGAGATTCCTAATGACTATGGACTAGGGCAATAGTCCCCCCAGACGATGCACAGGTTGTACAGGGTCACCTTCTAAATTAATCAGCGCATCCTCATTTCCTCTATGCTGTTGCTCTCCAACATAGTTTACAAATAAATTCTCTGTAAATATATATATACACACACATATCGTATCCGTAGATCAGCTACTGACCTATCAACTGCAAAACAGTATTTTTCTGAATATCTGAATTTTCAGTGCAAAAAAGTACAACATAACAAAGAAGGAACTATTTAAAAAGGATAAACCAAGACTTCTGCAGTTCAGTTTTTCAGTTGAATGTATTTGTTTGGCTGGCCTTATATTCTATACTTTTGCTACTGTTCTTCATAATAAGCCAAAAATGTTGTCACCTGGCTGGGGAGAGTGGCCCTAAAAACCAAAGCGATGCATATCAAAAGACTGCAGTAGAACATCAATATTCATTAAGTTACTTTCTAGGGTTCCTGCCTGAAGAAAGAGTCCTCAAAGAGAAGAAAAAAGTGACACGTCTAACTTCACAGTCTCAGAGGGTCTAGAATGCTCCATTCTTTTTTTAAAAAGTGAGATTCAGTGCAAAAAGTAATAGCTTTGGAGTACCCTAGCTTCTCAGTGAGGCGCTCTGTGCTCAGCAGGAGGTGGGTAACACCCGCTCACCGAGGGAGCCAGCTCCGCAGCCAGTCCTGGCCCTCCCGAGGAGGAAAAGACCTTTGCTCCTTCTTCTGGGAGAAAAACGTCCCAGAGTGTTTTGTTGGCCTGACTGAGAAAAGAAGGATTCAGGAATCACTCGGTATCTTTGGGGTTCACAACCCAACAAGATGACAAGGCTCATTCCTTTCCTTCTTCCCTTCATTTTTCACTTGCCGTGCTTCATTTCTATTTGCTTAGGTGCTTGAACTCAAGTTAGTAAGCACTTAAATTATAACCGTATAATTCCTTGATGAGTGGCTTTTCTTCTTCAGCAGGTCAGCCTATGCAATTACGGGTTTAATAGAGTTTTAGGTGAAGATACTATCAGAGCAGATGTCACATTTTAGAGACAAAGGTGCCAGTTGGAATCTGCTGATAACACCCTGTACATTTTGTGTGTAGGAAGCTTCTAGATGACTTTATGGCCCTAGCAGTAGAAAAAGGAGATATAGGGGGTTCTACTTTTGCTTTATTTTTCCTTTTTGATAAATGGAAGATGGAAATAATCCCTTTGGCTATTAAAGTAGTTCAAACACATATTTAATTTTAGCTATTCTGGCTCTAGGCTCTGGGGTTGTCTGCAGCAATGTTAAGTCCTGGCAAAGTTTGTGCTGAGACCTTTATGGGAATATCTATACAGGAATGTAATAGCTGGCTGCTGCCATAAGAGGAGAGACTACAAATTAAGACACTATGCTCTTAAGTGCAAAGGGGGGGCAGGGAATTAATTTTACAGATGTGCACATGTTCAAATATCCAAAACATTTTCTCTGCCTTGCATAGCTTCCTCATCCTGATGCCATATGGTGCAAAGAATTTTCCATCTTAATATTTGGAGACTGTTTTCTAACAGGAACCACTAGATAATTTGGTAGTTTCTTAATAAGGAGGATAAGTAAAGTTTATTATTATTTAAAATTAAGATATCAAACCAATTATTTCTTCCTTGTTAAGTTCACTACAAAAAAGCCTGTGGAAAAAGACGTATGTCATAGATTACTGCATATTCAATGACCAGCTGTTTTAAATTTGGATATTAAGTAATTCACTCTTTTCTGTGTGTAAGAGCTGAATGATTTAATAAATTCCCATATGCCCCAACATGTGCCAGCTATACTAGGTTATCGAAAATCCAGATGCTGTTATGATAATAGATGCCAATTCTAAAACTACTGAAGAGAATAATGAATCCGCTTCAAGTCAACTAAGACATAAACTGACACAGTTCCCACTTAAGATACGTGGGAATACAATGTATCTGTTAATTAAAAACTAACTCGAACCCACAGTCACAGGAAAATTAAGTTCCAAGAAATCATGTGCATTTTTTAGGGTGGAAAATCAGTGTCCAATCAACCTGTATGAAGACAAGCAGCTCCACTCCATCAGCTGCCTGACAGGACACAGGCACATCTATAAACTACATCCTATAAACTACACTGAGTTTGCAAAGTAGATTCCATCGTGTCGCAGTTTGCTTTTCTTTCTTGCATATCATAATTCCCACGGAGCCCTTCGCATAATGCGTTCTACATAGGTAGGCTGCTGGATTTTCCAATGATCATGAAAAAGTGATTATGAAAATTTGATTCTTTTATGTGCAAGTATTTTAGTGCAATTTAAGAGTCGAAGGTACAACTCCACTAGCTTTAATTCATTTTAAACAAGCACACAAACAACAACAACAACAAAAAAATCAGATCAAGAGAGAAAGTAGCCAAACAAGGTAACAGAAATAATCCTCCAGACAGCTATTTTAAGGACAATCAACTATAGAAATATCCATCAAAATATGTCACTATTAAATTGTAAAAGGTATAAAGACTTCCTTGGATATTAAATTACCACTTGTAGTTACAAAAGCTTTGCAGGTGAATGTAACTACCATCTTCAGGTCAGCATAAGTAAACACATTGTGACACCCTCTTTTATTTCTCACTATTAGCTCTGTTCTAAAGGAAGTAATTTTGAAATAATCCTAGAAATCATCAGTCCCATAAGCAAGATTAGAGTATTACTATATCGATGTAAATGTGCATCAACTATAGGACATAAAATACTTATTAAAGAAAAAACAAACAAAAAAAATCAACAAAACGCAAACCAACTCATTCACATTTGCTGGAGCTGGATCATCTCCAGTACACAAAGTATACAATGCTCAAAAGCCACATTAAAGACAACTTCAATAACTTCAACTTCAAGCAGTCTATATATAGTAGTTTAAGTATAAAAAAATAACATAAGAATGTATTATTTGAAAGAGATTAGGAATATATTGACAAATTAAAAGCATGTCATGCAGAGATTTAAGATGCTTATAAAAGCTCAAGCAAAGAGGCAAACCACATCAAGGGGCTTCCAGAAAACTCTTTGAAAGCTTAAAGAAGCGCATTCTTTTTCTTACCTTAATTATGAAGTTGCAAGTAATTGTGTTTTCAGCCACATGTTCTTGACATTGCAAAAAACCGGACACTGTTATTTTCTCAAATATTAGTAGACTTACTTTTCTTTAAGGAAATCCACTACTTGTTTGAAGTCTGCCACACAGTATTCTCTTTTCATGTCCATGAGCACACTGTCAGAGGCTGACTGGACTGGTATGTGCAGAAAAGCATATACTCTTGGATGGTTGAGTATCTTTGCCATTTCCTAAGAGTTATTAAAAAAGAAAGAATAAGCTTTAAAGCAGCATGGAAACAACACACAAAACTAATTTAAATTAATACATGGGCTAAGTAGCAGTAGTAATACTTCTGAAACCCAAACAATACTGAAACAGTAGGGACAGGTGAAAATACCTGGAAGTAATTTTGTTTTTTTTTAATTTGAAAATCAGAACAAAGCTATGGGGTTGCATTTCCTTTGAGATGGGGACAACATTCCCTACATAGTACTGGTTATTCAGTTAAAACAAAATTTTAGAAGCAAAGTATTGTGAAAGTTGGTGATTTCAGACAGTGGCTGTTTCCAATTTCAGAAGATGGCAGGGTGAGCTGCTCTCTTGACAGAGTCAAGTAAGTTCTCAGATACCAATAACAGAATGTCTCTAATTGGAGAACCCTTAAAGTTGGCAGTTTGCTAATTGAGGTGTATCTGGCCATTTGCAAACCTGCCCCAATACTGGTCTGAAATATGTTGCTTGTGTTATTTCAGAGATAAGACTCCAGGAGTTAAAGCTAAGTGGCTACAAAATGGATAGAACTAATCAGAGGGCAGCTAAAAGCATGGTGACATCTTGAAAAGAGACAAAGGATGTTATACATCTTGTACAAGTCCAAAAGGTCAGAAAGAAAACAAAGTAAAGGTAATAACAAAATGCAAACAGGACCCCAAATCAAAGCCAAACCAGCCCCGTGACTGAGGATTGGCAGGGTGGTGGAACGTGAGATGGAGAATAGATGATGGTGGTCACATTTCTTTCATTTTTCTTATTTATACAATTAAGGACATACAGTCTAGCAAGAAAATGTAAATATTTTTTTTAAAGTTGAGACAAAACGGCATCTAGATTAAGTGCAATATAGTACGATATGGCCTGTTAATCTTGACCTTGCAAAAAATAAGTGAACTCGGACAAAGAACCACATTATATGCCCGCTCAGTTTTGCACGGACGGTGTCCCCTTGCCCGGCCCACGGTGAGCACACAGGGCACTGCCGAGGGGCGAGCACCGCACTGCCTGCTCAGCTGCCCCTGCACTCTGCATGCTCCAGGCAGGCTCCTCCGACCATTTCTCCTTTCCACTTTGACAGCAGAGATACTATGTCTGACGACACATACTGCTGCCAGATTGAGTTGCGAGCTGCAATTATTTACAATTTCTTTCCAGATCATTAACCCGCAATATTTGTCACACATCTAGGTTTCCCCTCTGTTTTTACAAAGTTGGCCTAGGTTGTTCAAAGAGAAGGTAAATACCCTTGTACCTTTCCACTTTCAAGCACCCTCCTTTAAAAAGCATTGACTTTTAGCGCAAGAAATAAAAACCACTCTCTCGACACACACCTCTCATCTGACCAACATCTGTGTGTAAAACCCCAGCTCTCCCAAATCACTTTTGAAAGCCGTTCTGAAAGTTTCTAAGATCCTATTACATAAATGCCTAAGAGAAGTGGTTACATTATTCAGTGGAGTATCTACTCAGGTACGTAAAGCAAACATTACAGTAATGACTAACGATAACGGAGGGCATACCGTTCGATGCACAGAAAGGCTGTGTGCAGTGAACCCGGCTTCTGGCTTCATGAATAAAAGAGTACAGAAAAGGCCACCATGCACCCATACAAACTTGATGTGTCTGTTTCAAATGGAATCATTTGCCTATGCCCTTAATAATTCTTTCAGGTGTTCAGCTACAATCTATTTGCAAAATGAAACTGTGTAAAATAAAGTAACAAAATGAGGAAAACTTTCCTTCTCTTTCAAGTGTTACAAAATACTGTTAAATGTAGTTCATATGAAGCATCCTAGTAGTCATCTGTGATTTTTTTTGCTTATCAGTAATAAAATATGTTTCTAAAATATGAGAAATGGCAAAAGGGCTGGACCCTAAGCTATGTACCACAAGCCTATTATTCTGCTTATCTCTGTTCAAAGCACTTCAATCTTCAAAACCAGATTTATAAGAAACCAATAAAAGTCAAGTTTCATAGTATGTTTGTGAATCTGCCAAGTTGTTAAAAATAACTCACCCAATAACACAGGAAAAAATTTAATTCTTTCTCACTCCTCTCAAATTTGGCATCTTCTGAATAACAGCCTCTTCAATATGTGACCACTTTGTGAATTCTTTCTGAAGGTAATAAAGTATTTATTAGAATTCTAGCTACAAAAGTGCTGGTTTATTCCAGGTTTTGTAAGGATGAGAATCATTTGATAGGAAAAAAATGGATTTCTATCCCATACAAACATGGGGAATATTACATTTAAAAATTTAAGATTTTGTTCTTTCCCCTTTGCATTTATACTAAACCACACTTACTTTTTAAGCGTTTTTCTAACCTTAAAATAGGGATTGATTCTTTCCATCATAGTAGCCACTTTTTTTGTTTACAAAATTAGCCACACATTGCAGGCCAACAGGAACTAATAACTATAATAATAAAAGAAGGATAACTACCTTCTATTCACCTGTGTTAAAGACACCATACATTGCAAAGAATAAGAAAGTACTTTGTTTTACCACAAAGTTTTGAGTTTTGAAGTCACCAGTGAGGAAATTCTCTAATTATGGGAAAATGTTGGTTTTATTTGTCCTCCTCTCTTCTTTGCATTAAAAAAAAAATATATGAAAATTTTCCTGCTAAGTATGAAACGTGAAAACCAAATCCTAACATCTAAAACCTGCTTTCCTATCTGGAGGATCTGAGAAAAACATCCAGCCAATTCCAAACTCACTAGCTGCTTATCTTAGAGCAACACGCAGAATCCTGCTGGTCTCCCATCTGATCTGCTCCAGCAGGATGCGGCCAAGAGGGAGCTGGCAGCTCCACTTTCTGTGAGAGGAACTACACCGATAGCGCTCAGCAGCCACAGTTAAACAAGCCTCCAGCCAGAACTGCTCCTTCTAGTCATTCCCCATTTATGAAAAAAAGAAATCACATGGCTTCTGCAATCACTAGTGTCGGTATCTCTCAGGGTTAATGACAACTATTGTCATTGGAAGTCATTTCCCTCGGTTCTGTACGAACGGGACACAAAATGCCTGGCATTAACTAATAAAACTTTTCAACTGTCCCTACAGTTCCCTGTATGCAGTAAGAGCCAGGAATATAAGCTCAAATATATTATTGACTAGTCCAATGGATCATCTTCTTTTAGAGAGACGCACATCAGTCCCTCAATATCAATGATCTTGCATTCTTTAGAGAGTAAATGGCTTGCCATACCATCAGAAATGCACATACAACACACCCCTTACATATCTGGAAACCCTAACGCAGCCCAGCTGCTGTGGTCACCAGTTCCAGCTACGTTCTAGACACGCCAAGTTCCTTCTAGAGAAGACGAGGTTGCAAACAACTCATTCTACTGTGATGTGCTTTCTTTGCTTTCTTTCTATGTCAAAAGCTACACAAAATATGCTGCATGTGCTTTAAGCACTGAAGTCCTATTGAGTACATTCCTCTATCTGCAGGCATAGATGTGAATAAAAGCTCCTACTAATAATCTGTTTTCTTACCAAGTACTTCAGGACCATAACTATTAACTTGGTGAATTTAGCAGAAGACAAATTATTAACACAAGACAGAAATACCTGATGACCGACTGTTTCTTCGTAATTCACTTTTAAGTACCACTGGTGTTCTCAAATTTACCTTTTATAACCAGAAACTTGGTTTAGCAGAATTTAGCAGAACACAAATTATTATTAACACAAACTGAACAGAAGATAGAAATACCTGATGACCGACTGTTTTTTCGTAACCCACTTAAGTACCACTGGTGCTCTCAAATTTACCTTTTATAACCAGAAACCTGGAGTGCACGGTTCAGAAGGAAACAGAATAATGAACTAAACAGAACTTCTGCATGATTACATCAGAAATCTGGATAAATCAATCTTCCAAACTTTTCAAGTGTTAGGATATAAATATCACATTCTAACCCAGTGCTTTAAGGTAAGATTGTTCCAGTCTTCCCTTTTACTCTCCTTACCCCTAAAACTACGCTGACGTACATTACCACATAGGATTGATTAAATTATAGCTATGTGCTGAACAGTCATACTTAGTCAATGCTGACAGATTTTCCCACACCACAGATTGCACACAGAACACTAGATTTCATCACTTAATAAAACTATTAGTTAATATCCCAGAGAGAACTTGAAGGATATCATGGGCTAATGCATACTTGTACTTTACAGTGTCTCAACATTCTAAGCTAAACATCTGTTTCCTGCTGTTTTTTATAAATATATATAATTATATTTTTTTTACAAAGTGCTTTGCATTACTAGATATAATTGCATATTTCAGTTAGAAGGAAAAATGCAACATAGAATTTTACTTCCATCTGGAAACAATAAACAAACAACTTTTTGAAATTATACAACTGTGAAAGAAAATTTCTGTCTTTAATCATGACTGAAACAGCTGATTGCCTTTTCCCCCCATCCCCTGGAATCTAATAATAGGTCTATGAGCAAAGGGAAGGGCTACATGAAAACGACATTTCATGTAGGAATGAAAAGGTCAAAGAGTAGCACAATTTGTTTTAAGCTGATTTTACAAAAAATAAAAGTCATCTATGCTTGGAATCTAAAAATGTATGTGAAATATCCTTTAGGATACTGATCACATTGGGAATAATTTTTTTCTAGTTCTTAGCAGCTGGAGTACATCAAGGCACATTGCCAGAAAGATTTTTATCTAGTCAGTGCATTTTATCCTAGCAATTACAATACACAACTTTAACCACCTAACCAGAAAATCACTCCTTCTGTCTGTAATGACACCATGTGCAACCACAGAGAATCACAGAGGCAATAAGCATCACTATCTGTGCATCTTCATGGCAGTACCAGCAAGCTGTTCAGGCAGCGACTCTTTCCCCTAACTAAAAGTAGGCAAAAATCCAGGATTTGAATTCTGCCTTGCGTTTGAGTTGCTGTGATATGAATAACTCGCTTCCTAGCAAAAGGATTTTGTCCTCTGCCAGCAGTGAAGCCCAAAGAAACCCTTATCCATATGGAAACATGACAAAATGGCACTCCCTCAAAACTTCCTCCCCTTGTGGCAGACGTTCATTTGGGATGTCACGGGGGCGTCTGCTGGCTGTTGTCTTTCAGAAGCTCAGTGGTGCCACCACCAGCACCGTCTGGATAAAAACCAAGTGGCTGCGGCCCATTTCATAAATTCCTCTGCTGCAGCGCAGTTCAGGAGCAGATGTGAGCTCGTGATGCAGGCACGGCAACCATGACACAGTACGATCGAGCCTGGAAAGCCCGTTACAGTTTTGTTAAAACTACAGAGCAGGGCGCCTTCCCCCTGCTTCCCACCCCATGAGTAATGGGGCTGCAAAACCCAAAGAACGTGAAGGATGTGCAATGGCAAACCTCCCCAGGGCGCTGGCTGGAAGGCAAAGCCTCCCTCTCACCTGCCTATGAAGTGGGGGAGGTGTAACGAAGCCATCTGATGGCAAGTAAGAGCAACCCCTCCCCTACCCAGTGCGACGTGACATACGCGCAGGTCTTCATCCGATCATTAGGATAAAGGCAGGTCACGCTGGAGCAGTTGGAAGCCCACACAATGTCATTTGAACCTTCCAATCGAATCTTTGGGTTGCCAGATAGAGGGCAAAAATGCTGTTTTGTCATATGGGAAAAAATGCTTTCTACATTACCAAACAAAACCTGGTATTAGCTCAGGCCACCCTTCGAAGTGGATATAAACCAGGCTGCAATCCGTGATTTGCTGGCAGGAGAACTAGCCATGAGAGCCACGTGCTCGGCCCTAGCTCTTCCCAGCTGGTCTCCTAAGTGTGGGATCTCTACTGCTTCCAACCCCATAAAACAGACAGCCCTAGCTAGCTAGGCACCTTTGCCTCTCTCAGGGCTACATGATAAACCTCACCTCTTCATCCCCAAACCGAGCCGTACCAGAAACATCCACCTGCCATTAAAAACTTGCCACATCTTCTTTTACTCAAAATGAGGACAGGCTAACAGGAGTTCTTTCAAAAAAAGGTGACATTGAGATAATACCACAATAGAATACTGTATTTCGTAGTTCAAAGCTTCAGATGAGGTTTGCTGCATCTCTTCCCCTAAGTCAGTGCACAAACACGGACACACACGGCACCAAACACTAGCTACCTGATTTTTTCCTTTCAAACACCGAAACATCAAGAACTCTCCTACTCAACTAACGAGTGCATGTGTTTCTCTCCAAGACAGGACTCTTAACCTGGACATACATAGTATACCATAGCGTCATGTTTTGCCTCTACCTGCTAAAAACAGTAATTCCCAGTACAGATATCCCAACTTGGATTGCTGAAATATTCACAGTAAGAAAACTCGGTATCCCTATCACAACCTGCTTCCAGCATTAAAGCAGGGCTGGCTTTACATAGGGTAAAATGTAACATATCAGCATCCACATTGGGTAGATGCTGATTGTTTATTGCTCACTTTGCATGGAGCCGTGCACCCAAGTAGGACGCGAGCCTCTGCAGGTGTGCCACCAACACACAGCCGAGGGGCGCATCCAGCAATAATAGCACCACACTGATTGCCTGAAGTTATTGCACATGAACTGATGGAAGTTGTGGGGTTGGAAACATGCAGCAAATAGTTCTGTGCTTTCCAAGACAAAAACTGCTCCTATTGCTGCTGCAGCCATCATTATAATCCTAAAGAGACTTTGTGGAGCACTGTTTGTCCAGTTTCAATAAAAAGATTCATTTTAGGATAAAATGTACTTTTAATTAGCAGGTAGAGCGATGGCTTAATAACTCAAAGCCAACTAAGTAAACAGCTAACGCTAGTTCCTTGTGAAATGATTGATTCTGATGTGCAAAAAAATACACATTTTTTCATTTTCTCCATGGTGCACTCTAATTTCTTATCACTAAGCACTCCTCAAATAAAATATTTTTTCCCTCACAAGTAAATTAATACTATTTTTGCAGTATGTATTAGAAACACATATTGGGAAGTTCCCTCAAAGGGTGATTTATTGCACCAGCACACTGCTACTTTAAATAACTCTCTGTCTCGCTCATACTTTATGCTAATAAAACCTTGAAAATGAATTAAAGCATAGAGGGGGCGCACACAACAGGCAAGTAGGATTGTCACGCTAAACTTTTTGTCTTCGGAAACCTGGATGAGTGAAATGGATTGCTGGTTTCATCCATATTATGCATTTGCTCACCAGCTCAGAAATGAGAATCCCATATAACAGAAAACAATTGATGGCTTCTGCTCAGAAGGAACTCGGAATGAACGGCACACCCCAACAGTGCTCAGCTGCACTGAGACAGAGCAGTGCCAGGAAGCCTCCCCATTGTTTCCTTCTCTTTCATACAAGCAAGTACAATACCTGAAACAGCATCTGCGTTAGCAGGTTACAGTGGAAGGAAAATAGTGGAAGGTTTTAATCAAAACCTAAACCTTTAGGCAAGCGCTATCACATCCTTTCTTGTGTAGATATTCAATTCACTGAGCTAAATTTCATAGCAAAACAGAATAAAAATATTCAAAACCATGACCACAAGACTGATATCACAGGATTTACATTCTTCAGCAGCTCTTGCACATTTAACGTAACTAAACTAATTGAATTCCAAAGACTGGGTAGAAAAGAATTTATGTCTTTTTCTCAATTCACCGTGATACAGAATCCCAAAGCCAATATTACTGTGCAGTTTTATTAAAGTTTCTAGAATACATTATATTCCCTTTTTCTCATTTTTAAAGAATAAACACCTCCAAAAGAAAATCAAACTTTTTTTTAACAAATGCCAAAACCTAATGAAGCAAGCAGTCTTACTGAAGATTATGTAGATGCTGCTGCAAAGCACAGTGACTGTGACAGCTCATCTATCAAAGAAAACAAAAGGGTTTATGCATCTAAACTAAATAGAAGCTTTTGGAACAGCACGGAGAGTAGTTGGTAGAACTTTACTTATTATAATATAAATTACTAGGAAAGTGGGATCTTATTTGTTTTTCAGGGAAGGCAGAAATATTAAAATAAGATGGCACAGTTTGTTATGTAAGCTATGTATGTGACAATAGCTACTACCCCAATGCCTTGAAGTGCATGACAACTGCTCAAATTCCCACTTGATTTAGTAAAAATGCAGTTTTTCATGTATGCTCTACCTGTTCTTTGAATAAACTGCACAAGTAACAGTGATTTTTATTTTATGCTAGTAACCCACCAACGAAGCAAGCCACAGCTCCAAAGGCCTGCTGAGCTGAGGCAGCATTCTAAGCAACTGACAGACAACCTGACACTCAACACAGGATTGAGTGTGGTTCTGTCTGCATTTAAATACTCTTCGTTCTTGTGGTATCTAACAAGCAAGAGAAACATTCATATGAGCAAATCATAATTAAGGTACAGTTAACATGCACAGCTTTAACTGGTCAAGCAATCTGTGACTTAACGTTAACCCCTTTTTTGCAACACCAATTTTTATGCTCAGATTATTAAATACAGCAGAGGACTAGATGCATGCATAAAATATTCTGTCTTGATGGAGAACAGAATCTTGCATAATAAAGGCAGTTCTTGCGCTGTGTTTCTCAAAGTGTGTTTTCTACCAGTGTTACAAAGAACAGGAGCTTCGTTCCCAGCACCACAAACATTCCCTTCTACATTATCTGGCAGCAAACCTTTACTGTTCATCAAAGTTCCCAATGCAATAACATTGTTAAAGTTTCTGAGAACATCTAAGATGTACAGATGCAACACAAAACCTTCAAGAAGAGCAAGATGGGTTCTTATTTTGACATTTTATTAAGATGAATCATATGCCACCAATTGGAAGGAAACGTGTCACCAAGCATTTATGGACATTAGGACTTGCTGAGTCTGAGATCTCAAAACTCTAGAGAAAGTGCTGTGACAAAATGCAGCTTTAAGCACAGCAGAGGTTCTTCCCTTTTCTAACCCCATTAATATCCAAACACACATTCCCTCTGGGGTGAGTTCACAAGTGAAAAAGTTCCCATGATGCTATCTATGTCTTAAGGAGTAACTTCAAGGAAATGTGCTGTATTTGGAAACCCCAAAGACAAAGAACACTTTAAGAGGAAGAACAGAAGAGACAGAGTATTTTCAAAAAAAAAAAAAAAAAAAAAAAAGCAAGCTGTAATACACTGAGTAAGCAAAGATGCATACACAGTGTTCATAGGACAAATAAGCATTTAACATAATACCAAAGGAAATAATAAGCATCCCTTCCTACCCACCCCATTTTTTTTTTTATTAGAAAACCAGCTCCCACTGCCCCTCTCCTCCCCTTAGTATCTGAGATTTCTTTGAATTTTACTGCTAGCAAGACACACACAGTTTGCATAGACACAACTATGTAATTACAGCAAGGGAAAGTTGCATGGTCCACCGACTACAAAACACTACAAAACTCACAGTAATATGAGGTCAGGGGCTTAACTATTCATTTATTTAAATGTATGCTACAGTTTTCATTTTTTCTGGTCAAATCAACAGATTTTAATTGGCACTTTCAAATGCAGCAGTCTATGAAAATGACAAAAATAATACCAGGAACAAAGCAAATACATGCCCTAAAGGCCTTTTAATTCCTGAAATGATTCTGCCCTTTTATTTGCCACTGAAGAATGTGAGCATATTACTCCCTTTTTTAAATGCATTTCAAATCAACATACACCCCAGATTATTCAAGACTTGAGCTTATGCACAATGCTCAGAAATGTTCAGGGCACTCAGAGGAAAAAAAAGAACAATATGGGAAAAAGAAATGTGAATTACTAATTTTACTGTAATACATATCTATGTGCTGTGTCAGAGCACATTTGAGAAAGCCATCTGTAGGGTATCAGCTTCAATGAGGTTAAGGAACATAAACACCAAGCTGAAATGAAAAATCAAAGCAAAAGAGCAAAGAAATACCATTGCGACTCATGGCACACTTGGTACACCTTATGAATTTAAAGACACTGAAACCATGCAAACTCCATCTCAATGGCTGGTGTATCACTCAAATGTCCTGAATTAATAACGAAGATAAAGCTCACAGATGACATATGGTATGGTTTGAGACAGACTCATTTTGACAGGTGACAAAGACGACTACTCATCTAGTCATGTGAAATTAAGCACTTACGGGAATGGCAGGTGTGAACTGCCTCCTTTATACAGATTTGGAAGCATCCATCAGTCACCGCGAGTGGATACAAAACACTGTCTCACTAGAGCACTAGCCAATAACTCCATAATATGAGTGTTGAATAAGTGCCTGGAGGTTCCTTCCAAAGCAGGATGTATACCTTATGTATGTTTGGTACATGTTGATACTATAGGACAATAACATCTTTGCCAGCTGGCAGGCTGTGCAATTCAAACAGTAGCTCTGGGCAAAGACATCAGGGTAAGAAGACACAAGGTAACTATGCCTGTGCATTCATTGCAGGGTTTTGCTAGGACTAACATTTCCTTCAGTTTTAACATTTCATAAAATAAAAAATAAAATAAAAAATTCTCAGCTAAAACATTTTTCCCTGACCAGAGTTCATATCCATTTACCAAAATTTTCTGCCATGTAGATGAAATCGAAAGTTTTCCTCAACACCATGTGGCATCAATGTATTAAGGGAGGACCGACACTGGACAAGGGTGCGCATCTCAATATCTGTTTGAAACCGAACTTCAAATAAGCAAGCTATACGCTTCACGACGCATACATTCAAGCAGGCTGCTAAGACTGGGAGAGAGCACTTTGCAAGACACAGTACTATTTCCACTGGTTGGCCAGATGTTCTCTGAAAGGCAAACTGAGGATATCTCCTGCAGCTAAAATGCAAACTCCAACAACTTTCTTAGACTTATTACCCAGATCAAGAGAAACAATGTTGGGGGTCTCAGGTCCATCAGTTTTTTTAAAGACACCAAATAGTCCTCTTTGTTGTACCAACAAGCCTTGCCCAGGAGTAGTCTCACCAGTGCTGGCTGTGTTCAAAGCAACGTGATGGTTGGAAGCCGCAGTGAAACTGCAATTTCCCACGCTTCCCTTCCAGCTATGGGTTTGTTCAATCTGCCTGGTGACTTTGGGGTGAGCAAACCAAACTCACTTCCAAGGAAATGAGAGCAGTGGCCATCCTCCAGGTTCACAGCGAATGTGCTCCAAGCCCATCGTGGGAACAGAGGAATTCAAGCCAACAACTTGCCTTTGAAACAGCTTTGGACCGTCAGCATTGGGAAAGTTTCGTTAAGGCGATTAGACTTATTTTGAAGACTCCAAAATGCAAATAATGTAGATATAGTGGCTTCACTACCAAATTCTGCAATTTCCTGATCTGCTGTTATTGCTTCGTACTACTTACTAACGTAAGCACAGACATCATCTGAAGATGAAGAAAACAGCAGATAAAATACTTAGCATTTTAGATTGCACCCTGAAGAATTGCGATAAAGGCTCTTTTTCTAATGATAGCTCAGTAGGCAGCATATCAAAAAGTGTTTAATATTTTGCACGACTATAAAACACTGCATGGTTTTAAATATTCCTTTCTTTACAAATAAGGAGGCCCAACTGAATGCAGAATTTATCATTTGAAAACATATGTTTGCTTCTCATCCCAAAACTGTTCATGCTATGTGCATCTTTAAGTACATAAGGCACCATTACCACCATATTTACTGAATAAAAAACTGGAAGTACTAAATTGTCAGACTGTACCAAACCAGTATAATGGTGATTTTCATGAGATTACCAGCCTCCCCTGAAATGACAAGCATCTTTAAGGGCAGAACAGCATTTCCCTGACAGTAGTACCTGAAGGCACTGGGTATGCTCAGTATTTTCAGTCGTGAAAATGTAAATTGACCCCCCTGCTATAATAAACCTGAGTTTGAAGGACCACTGGCCCAGGCCCCCACATCTACCAAGACTTCCAGCATGAGAGCATCAAGGCCAGTTAAAAGCACCCGCAACTTTCCTTTGCTCCCTCCTTTGCTCTGGTCCCACCACTCATGAGCCTCCTCCTCATCCTCCTCCCCTTGGGCCAGCGCCCAGCATCAGCAGAACAGCTGAGCTGTGGCTGGCACTTCCTAGGGATGCTGAGAGAGATTCCCAGGTACAGCGGCAGGTAACACACTCCCAGGGCACATGGCATTTTCTGTTCCTCCATTTTCATTTCCAGGGAACCTGTGAACGTGGGCACAACATCAAGGAGTCGAAAGAATCCCAGGGCCAATGCCCAGCCACAGACCTGGTCATACGGCACAAAGTAAACATTGCCAGCAGCTTAAACAGATCCCTGGTCATAATCCCACCACGGTACACTTTCTAAGCAGATAGTATCTCAAGAGTATGCTTATGAAAAAATTTATTTTTTTTTAAGAAAAAAATAAGAATCTGCAATCACTTTTTCGCACTTGCAAATACATTTCAATCTCTAAGCAGTTCATCAAACAGCTTATCCAAAAGTGGGCTAAGTATCTTCTAGTGTAGGAGAAAGCCGTTCCATCTATATACAAAAAATACACGTAGCATGAAAAGCTGCATTATTTTAGTCAGTGGATACATCTCTTTTGCTGAGAACCATCAAGGCATGAATTAATATGTAAGTAAAGTACTTCATCTGTGGCTACATCTTGATGAACCACCTGAGCAACACAAAAAATACAGCTGGGCATATTTCAAAGGACCGAGGTGTGGGGCAAGGGAAGCAAATGCAGCGCTCCAGTACCTCCTGTCTGTGGATGGCTCTGCACACCGCCAGTGCCATTTGGGCAACTTAGGCTTCCATTGTCTATAAAGTGATACATTCTTAAAATTTTAGTTCTTTATTCAATCATATTATCCATAGGTGCCACTTTTCCCTCAGTCACGGAGGACGCTGGCATTGCCATTGTGGTCTGAGGGATTCCTTGCTTGTACCGCAGCTGTGCCATCTGCAACTCATGGTATCGAGCTGCCCACCCCCATCCTTTTTAATTCCAATCGTCTCCCACTCTGATAATTTAAAGGTGCAGAAAAATCCAACAAAGAGTTAAAGAAACCTGTGAATTTCAAGTACACAAGCCAGTGTTCTGATGCTTTGAATGATCAGAGATTAAAATACATGGCTATCTGAAAAAAAAAACCCAGGTATTTGTGAAATATTTTAAAACCTTATATTTAAGCACAAAACCAGTTCCAATGATAGAGCAGTTCATGCAGTACTACAAAGCAGTGTTTAAAAAAATGCACATAATGTTTTTGGAAACTGGAATTTTTAAAACATTTAATTTACAGTTGAGTGTTATTGGAGAAAATAAATGTCTTTATCATATAAACTTTGTGATTAGCTTTGGAGGTTGCAAGCATCAGACAGACATAAAGCTGGCCAGACATTTCACCTGCAGGTAAGCTCCAATAAATATGGCAAAAACTGTAAATGAATCAAAATTATTGCTTTCAGGCTCACTCTCTAGGGAAGCTCTGTCCAGATCTTAAAATTAATTTATGCTTTTACATGTCTGCTGTCGCTCTATGCCACTTAGCAGGCATGTGTTCATTACTAAAGTGAAATAAACCCTCGCCTAGCAGTTGCATATGTACAGTTATATGCAACTGCTGAACAAGCCTGATTTGTGAAAGATATGAGTGGAACAACTTCTTCCTTTCCATTGGATATAAAAAGTGACATATGATTTGCACATTCTCCCATGTAAAATTTTTTCGCAGAAACTCAAAAAACGTCCTAGTTAGCAACTCAATTTCTCACAAAATAGATTAATAAAAAGCAGTACCTTTAAAAAATATTAATGAAAACATGTTTGCAACCAATAACACAATTTCATACCTTTCTTAAAGGATAACAGAACTGCATCTGAATTTTATCCTAATCAAGTGACATGAAGGTTAATCAACTTCTCAATTTATTTTGTGTTTTAAACAAATCATAGTTTTAATCATAAAAAGTTTGGTTTTGTCTGGTGAAAATGCATACAGGAGGCTGCCAACATTCCCTAGTGATCTTTCAGATACAAGTCTGGTAAGCTTGGAAGAGGAGACTAGACAAAAATGCAAGGGAAAAAGATTCTGACAAATTTAGTTTGACGAATCATCAAAATTATTTCATGAAATTACAAACTCAGAAATTCTTGGCCATACACAAAACTCAGGAATGTAGTAAAATAATTCTTAAAATAAATAATCATATAAACTGGAAGTTGTATGGAAGAGTGAAGAAGACAGGCAGCAGCAGATGCTGCTATGGTACAGGAGGGCTGGTGCACACGTAACACATTTTGCACAGCAACATCCCAGAGACATGTTCTGAACAGGCTTTCATGAATTCCTCCCCCTTTGCAATCGTATTTAAAAGATCCATTTTTAAAGAGATTAGAGTACTTTTCCTGAATATGAGTCAGGTCAAAAAGAGTCCTACCTACAGCACTTTCTAGAAAATTTAGAAACAGGAAGATTAGAGACCATAAATCAAAACAATTTACAGGTTTGTGACACGGTCATACTTACCAAGGTGGGTACTGATTGAAGGAATGCAATATACTTTCCACCTTACTCCCATTATATGAAATTAAAACTACTACAGGGCCCCTTAGCTGGGCAGAGCAGTTTCTTATTTCCAGCAACTGATTTACTTTTTTTTTTTAAAAAAAAAAGAAAGCTCCTGTGAGTACTCATAAGTTGAGCAGCAGTGACAAAAGCAGCAGTCTGTGCCAAAACACTTTTAATAATGTGAGTTAAAAATGAAAGCAAAGACACTAACTGTGAAAATTGCTAAAAGCTTGATTTGCTTCTGTACAAGATGCTGAAAAATGTTAAAATACAAAAGAAGAGAAACTTGTGACAGATATGAGAGTTTGAGACAGAATGCAAAGCTCTAAAAAAACCCAGCCAAACCACTTCCCATAGATTTTTATTCAGTGTGTTGTCAAGACTAGCTTAGTGAAGCGTATGTTAAACCAAAGAACAAAATAACAGCCTGGGAAATTTCTTGCGGTTTTCTGCAGCTTGTATTCTTTAGCCGGTGAAGTGAAAATCTGCTTATTCCTATCAGGATGAGATTCCTTCAGCCCATGTGCTTCAACAGGGAAAGGTGCAGTTATGGCACTCTGGTGAGAAAATACTGCCCTCGACATCTTCAGAAAATGCAAGTGCGACAGCTAATTCTGTAACATTTTTGGGAAAGCAGCATGGAGACACCAGCTATTTATCTGGATACTGCTGATGCACACATTTAGAAAATTTACCTAAAGCTGTCTTTTTCCCTGCTTCTTCCTCCTCCTTAAAGTTAGGTTCTTTCTATAAACAGTTCTTAGGAATTTCAATAAATTCATTTGGTGACAGAATCCAACTAAACCAACCTATCTTTGAGACAAAACTCTTGCTACTTGCTCTGCATACATACAATATTATTCCAGATAGATATAGTTGTACACTCCATTGCTTCTAATCTCACTGCACTACTTAGTTACAAATTTTTTAACACAGATACACATTTAGAATTTCCAATTCTTATCATGGAAGCTTTACACACTCTCAGAATAGCATTTGACTTTTGATGACTCAACGTTGTTGAGTGAGTGAGGTCGGCATATAGTATTTCTGGAAATACTCATCCAAGGTGTAGCAGGAAGACAAATTCAATTCCATAGCCCATCGCATGCTAATGACATTTCCTCTAGTTCTTGGGTACACTAGATATACACACAAATGCAACATCGCTATAATAAAGCTCCACTGGTCAGAGACCTCAGTAATACTGTCATCCCAAAATGATCTGAGTATCTTATTTCAATAACTTGCTGTGTCAGGCAAATGGCTTAACAGTATTAGTCTAATTCTAGAAATTTACTTCAAGTCCACAATTTTTTTTAAGCTACTACTTAAAATGAAACGCACTATACACAAGGTTCCATGCTGACTCACTCAATGAATGGCTACACTGGCATATAAATGATTCTCTTTTCTTCCTTACCTCCAGATGCTCTAAAATATAGGGAGGGTTTGTCATGCCAAGCCTCAGCATAGCTCCCTCAGGAATAGCTTCAACCAGCTTCCACAGAAGCGTAGGGAGGTCTGTGCCAATGTCTCTGCCATAAGCCCCTGTGTCTTCACTGGTCAGCCATATCTCACAAACACCCTCTGTGAATAAAAGAAAGAGATAATTAACAAATCTGTTTTAAAGCTGTTTATTTTATCATACAGCTGCTCACTCTTTTTAATGCAGTATTTCACAAGGCTATTATGCAGCCAGACTGGGTACTGAATTGTGAGGGGGAGGGAAGGAGAAGGCAGGCTTATCCCATGGGTAGCAGTGGGTTATTAAGTTCATTTTATGAGCACAAGAGTGCTACAACAATGCTGTAAATTATCATTGCTGTGGAGTGATTAACATTCACAGCCAATGACTAATTCTGTGCTGGCTCTACAGCAAGTCAGTCAAGTTTAGTACTGGGCTCTGTTTTTTGAGTCTAATTCATTAAACACCGCAAGTGACATTACCCAAGCAAAAAGTTTGCATTAATAGTTGTTACTAGAAGTTAACTTATTAACTGGTAAGCTTCCAGCAAGCAAAAACCAGCTCTAAAGCACAGCGATTAACATTCCTCCTGGAATAACTATTAAAAACTTGTATTCTTCAAATTATACAATTAGCAATGCAATATTAAGGTTGTATTGAACAGGTTAGTGACCACTGCATGACTGAGCGACAGTGTTGGAAAACCTGTTCCCTAGCAGTTAATACTTTTATTTTCCATCAATCAGGGACTTAGGAAGTTGTATATTTGATTTATATCAGAAAGAGTAGTGACCTTGAACACCGATATTTAGTAATAATACCCTCCTGCTCAAAGAGGGGAAAGATTGCACCGCCCTTTAATAACAGCTGAAAGCAATGAGGTTTCACACAGCCCCTTTATCAGTCTGCCCAGCTTCCATCCTTTTTTGCCATGCAATCCATCTCTCCCTCCTCCTCACCCCATAGCAAGAAATCAGCCATCAAAAACCAGGTGGCTGGGAGGAAGACGCCAGTGATTCCCAGTGAGATAAGGTACCATTAACTCAATGAAGAGTTAATAATACTGATGATGAGCAAGTAAAGAAAACATCCCAGCGCTAGAAGGCGCAGAATTCATCAAAGCACTCTTTGGACCAGCAGAGAATTTATCATAAAATGTAAATCTTGTTTATTTTAAAAAGATATATTTATGATGAGGAAAATATAAACACATACAGAGACTTTAATCACATGAAAAGTAACAAACCTAGAAAAACAGAAGTTTTAGAAAAAATGTAAACGCAAGGCTGTCACTGAAATACACACTACAACAGCAAGGGCGGACAGCAGGCTGTGCTGGGCCAAGTTAATTCTCTTTGTTCAGCAAGGTTTTCAAGGTCATTTATTATTTAGACGTAAGAATACTTAAAAATTAAAGCTGAGCCAACAAACTCATTGCATCCGAAGTTTTGCCTCAAGAGTAAGGTAGCGAGAGATGTATAACCCTGTCCCTGGAAGCAGCCTGGTGGAAAGTACTCTCTAAGTACTGCTCTTTGGTTACCCAGCTTGCAACCACGACCTTGTAGCCACGCTCAGCCTGAGCCTCCCCGTGCCTGGCCAGGTGGGCAGGATCTGCCAGCAGTGGATTCCACTGCAACTGCTAACATTTTTGGAATTCATCCCACCACAGGCAGTACCACACCATGAAACGTACTCTAGGGTTCAACGCCTGCCCTACATTTTCCTGAGTTACGGAACAAAAAGAAGTGAGAACTTGTTAAGTTTTCAAAATTAAGAGAAACGTAAAGGATCTAAACGATGGCTAAAGCCCTGTTGTTTTTTTTTTTATATCAGTCTCCAGTAGCCATCAAAACACTGCAAAACAGAGTAATTTACTTGCTGAGTTTCTACTGAAAAAGAGTAATTTTCATTTTTAAGCTTTCAATCTAAATAATTGCATGGGTTTGGGGTTTGGTTGTGATTGGGTTTGGGGTTTTTTGTTTGGATTGTTTTGTTTTTCATGAAAATGGGTAATGGAATAGTGCCTCACAGCTACCAGATGAACGTTGAGGAAAAAAAATAAATCATTGGCTAGGAATGGAAATAACATTCCTGTGGAAAACAACAGTGAGCTTTTAAGGCTGCAGAGGTGGGGACCATTAGCCCCCTGGTGGGCTGAATCTTCAAATTAAATCACAAGAAGAGGAAGCAGCTGTAATAGTAAATCAGCAACAACAGGAATAACTGTCTCACCTGCTCTCCGATCAGGGTGTTGAACAACAAGCGATGGGAACAAACTCATGCTGAGAGCACCAAGGACGTGGTCTTAACGCGAGGGGTGGGGATGGACGCCGGTATTTTAGGAGGGAGTTCACATCCCTGTTTCTGGCTGACAAAATGGATCTTCAAATCCTGAAAGCTGCTGTGAGTGTTACGTGTTTACAAGTAGCGTAAATCAACCTTGTACACAACTGTGTGTGATAGAGGTTCGGTGTCAACTGCTGTTAGGCTGTTTACTCTAGTCCTTTGCATCCTGACTTCAGGAGTCCAAGCTTACACCAGGTAAGAAGAGAAAACAACAAACCTCTCAAAGACGTCATTCCCACTCAACTCCCTTCCCCTCCAAACACCAGCCCTACACAGGAATATGCTGAAATAAACTGTCTAATCACATACAGTATTTTTTTCCTTTCTTTTTGCAGTGAACCTCACTTAATCATTCACCATTCTGTTACTGGGTAATTCTGGTGCTAATAAAAGCAATCTGATTTTGTAAACAAGAAAATTGATCCAAACTGCAGAGTTTGGATGTGTAAACTCAGAGCATTTGTTACAGTATTAAGGCCAATTATCATTATATTCAAGTAATTACAAGTCTGCCTTTGGTCACAACTCATAGTTTATTTCTCACTCTGCCATTACCACCCAGCTCCAAAGAGTAACCTCAACAGCTGGCTTCTGATCTCTGCTCTGCTGTAACTGGAGATGACTGAGAATGGAAAATGTTGGAAAAAGAATAGGTTCCAAGGAAATGAAGGAGCTTCTGAACCTATTCCTTCTCCAACGGCTCAACATAAAGAACAATCATTGGGAATTATTTGACACGGGTTTTGATTTCATTTTTGTGGGGTAGTCTAAACAATCCTTGTCATAGTGACAAGAAATCCTACAGTTATCACTTTTACACGATATGTGCATTTCTGGTTTAGAGACCACTTCAAATGGTTCATTTTTAATAAAAATGAATCTAGCATTTTTTATTTCGCTTTATCTTCATGCCACTGTTGTGAACACCATTTCCAGCAGTAGCAAACATCTTTTAAATAAAAATCTACTCCATCCAAAAAAATGAATTTACTTCAATCTACAAAAACATCTGAAGATGTTAATATATCAGACGCTAATCCCGTTGAAATTCTATTTGTTCACCCACTGTACCTTTGCACAAATGAAATCTGACCACAAAATTCCCTTTTTTTTTCCATCTCCCTCCCTTCTTCTCTTTCCTGTGAGATTTTCTACTGTGAACAGGAGTGGCTTCTAGAGCAGCACAATTCTCTGCAGGCTGCCTTGGCGGGAGGCCCCTAATCCCGACCATCTCCATAGCACACATATGCTTATCAATAACTGCCTGACCTCCTTCTATTCCTCCTCCAACGGTGAATTCTTACGGCAGCCTGCAGTGCTGCACTGGCCCTAGAAATACCTCTCCCACTGCACCACAGAAATCTGACAGACCATCTGCCAAGGGGAGGCCTGACTTAAATGTTTGTCAAAAACTGCCTGCAGACTTGAGGATAATCAATCTGACCCTGCCATTCCTGATCACACCCTTTGAATTTTTTTTTAAAAAAAAAAAAAAAAAATTCATCGCCAAAGACAGAGAGAAGGGCTTGGAAAAAAATCAAACTAATTTTAAATGTGCTTATTGTTCAGAATGAGCTCACCCTAAATAAATTCATTTTCTCTTCAATTATTTGAGTTTCCCCTTATTTATTCAGCATGGATTTTACAGGCACTATTTACATACTCGATGCAGCGCGTGTGCTACGTTACTTGGCTGAATCAGTGCCTTAACTGAGAAACTGTAAAGTCATCTGTGTACGTACCCTATCACCGTATCAACCGGAATATAACACAAGTTGAAACAGAAACCGAGATTTGGAGGAATCCCATTCCTCCTACACTTCTGAAGCACTCTGCAAGCATTGATTCCACCTGGAAGAGGCCAGGCCTCCTCTCCAATGGTCGGTTCAACCACATGGATCAGCACTGGAAGATCCCATTGCAGGGACTTCCTGTAAGAGTAAATCAAACTGGGAGCAACTCACTGGTGCTAATGGAGGTTTGGAAGAATTAGTTTCCAGTTCACCAAGAAACCTCGATTTGATCTGTATGTACACAGGGCTCCTAGAGGAGAGACAGAATGGAAGGACACACAATCCTGTACAAGCACACCCTTTCCCAGCCTCAAAAAGTAAACACCCCCCCCCCCCCAACCTCACAGTCTGGAACTGCAGGGTGTCTGGCAAGCAGATGATGAAAAAAGGAGACTGAAGAAAACAGACAGGTCTAGGTACAGGGCTGGTGAAAGAGGCAAGCTGTCAGGCTGTGATCCAAAGGATCAATATTTCTTCTGTAATTTGGAAATTGTGGGTCAGCTTATGATCCCACAATATATCAGTCAGAGGAATGCAGTGCTGCTCGCAGCGCACCACGGGCAAACCGGTCCCATCAAAGTCTCATTGTCACCTGGAGGGACAAAGCTCTAGAGAAGTGTCTCATAGCCTGACTTTCCAGAGGATCTTTATTCTGCCCAAATATATTTCCTCTTCTCCAAAGATCTATTTTTTTACCCTTCTCAACAGTCTGAAAGAAGGGAAAGATGCTTTCTTAAAGATGCTTTCTTAAAGCTTGCCACAAACAGCAGAACAAGATCTGAATGGTATCAGGAATGACGGCTGACCTACTAGAACGCAACTCTTGGAAAAATTACTAGATCCTCAAAACTCCTGCTAAAAGAGAAAGCCTAGTGAAGGATGACTGGCTTAACCAACCGTTCACAACGCGAGGAAGCAATGGCTGGTTAGTGGCCAGGAAAATCTGTTTAGCATTAGTGCACTTCCAAATGAGGATCGGGAAAACATTTCTTTGAGTTTTCACTATTAGAGTCATAATCAACAGTTTTTAAATATCTCTTTAATAGAATAAATTGTTTTGAAGCATTGATTAGTAGTACATAAAGACCTGCTACACACAGCGACTTAATTTAAAAGCCTGAACAAATTCCATTTTGTGTGGTCACCAGGAAAGCCAAAGGGTAAAGACAGTTCTGTACACAGGATGAAAATCTCTTTCTGTGGGATCACAGAATAGCTTAGGTACCTCTGGAGGTCATCTAATTCAATCTGCTGCTCAAATCAGGTCCAATTAGATGAGATTGCTCAGGCCCTTGTACAGTTGTGTTTTGAATATTTCCAAGGACAGAAATACCACAGCCAGTTTGGCTAATCTGTTTCAATATTTGACCACCCCCGGGGTAAAATATTTTTCCTTGTACCTAATTGCAATTTCCTGTGTTCCAGCTTGTCCTGTTACCTCTCATCTGATCTCTGCAAGACCTGTCTGACCACAGGACAGTCTGGCTCTGCCTTCTCTGTACCCTCCCATTAGCAGTGGTAGACAGCACTAAGATCTCCTCCTGAGTTTCCTCTTCAAAGGCTCAACAAATCCATTTCTCACATGTCATGTGCTCTATCCTCCTAATCCTTTCGGTGGTCCTCGGCTGAATTGCTTCAGTACACAAATGACCCTTGTGCTGGGGTGCCCAAAATTGGCCAAAGTGCTCTGTCCGTGAGGTCTCATAGTCACCAAACACAAGGTACCAGTGAGCCCCCCGGGCCCGCTGCCCTCTTGCTGATAGCATCTAGGATGCAGCTAACCACCACCGCCAAGCAGTTTCACTGCTGGCTCACCTTCATCAGCTCGCCCAGGGGAGCGCCAACATCTGCAAAGCTGCTCTCCAGCTGGTTAGCTCTCCCCATCCACACTGCAGCGTGGTGTTATTTTGTGCTGGATTCAGCACATTTTACTTGCCTGTGTTAAACTTCATGGAGCTACTGTCAGTCCATTTCTCCAGACGGCTGAGGTCCCTTGCAACATCACCTACCTTCATATATTACCTACCTTCAGTCAGTCAGCTCTCCCCCTAGTTTGGTATCACCTCCCAAACTGCTCAAAATGCATTCTATCTCATTGTCCACACTGTTAATAAAGACATGACACACTGGCCCCAGTATCAATCCCTGCAAAACACAATTAGGAACCACCAGCTAGACGTTATACCATGGACCACAGCCTGCGAGCCTGGCAGTCCAGCCCGTTACTGCAGCCACCTTACCATCGAGCTATCCAGCCCGCACCTCACCAATCTAAGGGTGTCATGGGAGACCAAGTTGAAGACGTAGCCTAAAGTCAAGGTAAAAAACCCACCAAAACAAAACAGAAAATTCCAAAACAAGAAAACCCCTCCACCCCAAACCCCAAAAATAAAACCACAAAACCCAACCCCAAACCAAACAACGCCTAGCTCCCACAAAAATCCAAATCAATCCACCCCAAAACTCCACAGCTTCCTCTCCTTCGCAACACCAGACATCCCGTCAGAAAAGTCCCTTGGGCCAGTGACATGGTTTGCCAGCAGTAAACCTGGGCTGGCTGCTCCCAAACACCCTCTGTCCTTCACATGCCTTGAAGTGGTTTCCAAGAGGGTTTGCCCCATAGAGAGTGAGGTTCAGCTGCTCCCCTAGAGCTCCCTCCTCGCTTTTCCCGAAGGGCAGGGTGACATTCCCCTTTTTCCAGGCATCCAGCTCTCCCCTGATTGTCATGCCCTTGGAGTGGTGAGAGAGAACAGCCTCCTAATGACAGCTGGCACTCTCAGCACACTTGGATGCCTCTCGTTGCAGGATTATTTCTATTACTTCTGGACGCCAGTCTGCAGTTACAAAAACTACAGCTACATTTTGCAAGTGCTTAGCTCAGTACAAGTCTTCAAAGCAGTTGTGGTTTCTGCTACCCACAGGATGACACATATATTGGTGTGCTTAGGAAATGAACACACTAACTTTTACGGTCTACATATTTTTGAGAACAAATGTGTTTGGGAGCCAACATGCAGTGACTTACAGACCAAGTTACACTGACTGAGATTATTCCACCTATGCAGGATAACACATTTTAAAAGCAGAAGACTCAACATCACCACTTTGGAAGATCCTGTTTGGCAGTGTTGTCTACTACACTTACTAACAAAATTCAAGATATTTTTTTCTCCTTGCCAAGATGCTTAATTTAAGTACATGTTTGCACACATAAATGATTGAAGTTCTCATGTATTTACAGACATGCTATACATTACTATATATTCATGATATGAAATTCTCAAACTATATGAAGCCACAATGGGAACTTGATTTAAAGGATCATCTATCACAGACATGACGTAAGCACTTACAACAAATTCCTGATCCTGCAAACTAATGGGAAAAAAGTTTGGGGTATGTTTACAAACTCCAAAAGAAAAAAACTATTCACGCCTGGGACCTCCTTAATTCTTCTGACAATTGCTTTTTCAAAAGTAAGAAACTTCCCTTGAATTTTGGTTACCTTAAGTTATCTTTTCAAAAAGTGAAGCATGCTATCTCACTTACTTATATAGTGCTGTAATTGGAGTTTAAATGAACTTCAATGCAAAAGAGCTCAAGAAACAGCTTATGAAGCTCAGTGCAAGAGCTCAAGGAACCGCTTGATTCTATTTCAATGAAAATGTGTTAATATATTTTTAAAATTCTAGGTCTTACATAGATTTTTCCCATGAAAGTGCATTCATATTTCTTGTGCTATTTTATGTAACTTACAAAGTAAAGTCAGAGCTGGACCACAGTAAAAAAAAAACACCCAAACCCTAAGCATTAGAACCACAGTAAAAACAAACCAAAAAACTAAGCTTTAGGACCGCTCAATAAGAACTTTTGTTAATTACTTTTGAGTTACAATAACAAAACATTCTGGGTTTGCACAGAATTAGAAAACAAAAACTCCCTTGACCCATCACCACCAAAAGATATGCCCACATTACTTCTACCACCTTTCACATTAATTCTTAGGGTTACTTTGGAGATTTTACGAGAACAACCACACACCGAAATCCAGAGTTCTGGCCCAGCTACCCATCTACTCTTTAGTAACATCTAGCTAACTTTAATGCAAGGATACTCTACCATCTGCTTTATACTTAGATGTGGAGTCTGGTAGAAAATCGAATAGCTATATGACTAATGGTGGCTTTCCATCTTAGCTTCTGTGGTTATGAAAGTGGAAGCTGCAAACAGATTTATTCAAAATTTTCCTTTTCAAAAGTCATGCACCTGAAAGACGAAACTGAGGAAATGGTTCAGAACATGCGTCCAATGAATTTGCTTATTTATCCAAATTCATTGCATATAAGTCTCAAAAACACAGAACTCCTTTTGGAGCAAATGCTTCACCATGAAGGAAGATTACTAACTGTGGCTGCTGTAGGGTTTAGCGGGTTTACAATTTATATAAAATACTGTTTCTTTTGCTCACTTCCGTGACTGTGCTGGTAAGCAAAGCAAAGTATTTTGATAGGAGGAGTATTTTGAAACATGGAATAAGAATGGAAGTTTAGTTAAAATTACTCCTTTCTATGGTATTAATTAAAAAAAAAAAAAAAAAGTTAGAGTTCCCAATAAAAAGCATGCTGCAGATAGGGCCAACTGATCATTAAATACCAAAGACAGCCTAAGAGTTTTCTCTCTCCCACAAAGCAAACTCTTGTCCTTGCTTATAAAAGAGGTCATTCTACCCCTGCAGGGACCCCTGTTCGTAATAGCTCGCTGCTAGAGACCAACCAGCAGCCCTGTCTTGCCAGTTTTGTAGCTACAGAGCGTTAGCAAAGGGGCGAGGAAGGCGGGGGGGGGGGGGGGGGGGGCGCAGAGGGAGCAGTATAATAGGTCACTGGCTGCTGCAAACAGCATGATAGCTAAACTTATTATGAGTCCAGTTTCATTCTCCTAGAACAAGAGGGACTCAAAAGGGCATCAAGGCAGTCAGCCTGCAGAAGTTTGCTCAGTGCCAACGCTGCAGCATTATGCATCTTGCTTTCAAGGAGGATTAATGACACCATACATCATGATGATAAATGGGGGGGTTGTAGCCAATTTGAAGAGAAAGGGGAGGAAAGGATTTGGAAAAAAAAAAAAAAACCAAAACCCCAAAAACAAAAACCTGGAGGGAAAAAAAACATAGTTGAATTTCATGAGTTGGTCTTATTTCTCAGGTTGAGGGATGAGGCAGTTGTGCTTTAAGAGAGAAGTCTGTGCTTTTTCCGCTGTTCACCTGCCTGTGACCCTCCTATTTCCAGGCATGTGTGCTACCTACACAATGGCCTGTTATTAAGGTTAGCTCTTGCACAAAATAAAATAAAATAAAATATAGTGCTTTATCATTACACTTGCCAGCTGAAAAAAGACAAAACTGAATTTTGCCATTCCATGTACAGACATCCTACAAGAATTAAGCTGGTGTTCAGACAATGGACATCTAGCGCCCAAGTTAACACAATAAAAGTCTTATGTGTATTAATGACCAGGCACAGAATTAGCTGACGGTAATTAGTTCTTTGCTGAACCAAGAACATTATTCAAGAAGCAGGTTCAATGATAGGCAATAGTACATGCATCAGGAAAACAAAACACAAAGGGCTGGGTGACCATAAGGAATGGCTTTTGCAAAAAGGGACTTAAACACAAAGGAAAGCTATTTCGGAAAACACAGGCAGGCGTGAGTTCAGAGTCGCTGTTCTGCAGCCCTGTACACAGCATACAGATACGCAGGTCCCTCAAGTGTGGAAGTATTGTTCTCAGCTCTGTGCCTCACAAATACACTTTGTGAACTATTGATATGCTCACGTTGTTCGTGTACTGTAAGCAGAGAGAGAGTACTCAACCCTCCAACAGAAGGGTCAGCCTAGCACCATGCAGAAATACTCTTCAGCTACAGAAACGAGAAGGAGCAGAACTCCCATAACTTAAAATCTGAAGAATAAAATTTATCATTTCTATGCCTATTGTCAAAACCCCAACGAGAAATCTGCTTTGAGCTCTGAATTCAAAATGAGGCATATGAGAAATCTTGTTTATGACTTAGGAATTCGGGGGGGGGGGGCGAGTAACGTGCCACTCATCATAACATACGCTCGCTGTTTTAAAACCCAAACATAGGCTATCGGTCTGCTGTAGATGAAGTATCAGATGCAAAGGGTCACACATTGCACAGATTCAAGGAAATGGTCATGAGCTGTAGGCATATTACAGGATGCAGTGCTAATTAATGGAGGCTTTTTACTGAGTATCCATCTCTGTAGTGCTAATGAGTTTGGATTCATTTAAACAACATGTTTTCATGGAAACTGATTAATTCTTGGGAAGTAACATGGCATACCAAGTTTCAATCATTAAAAATGTTTGTAGCCAAGCTAAATAACTCTCTGAATCTGAGTTCAGAAAAAGAAAATCTTACCAATTCTACAACAGCAGCTTGCACGCAAGCTACCGGGGGGTGTTAGAGATATTTGACATGGAAACTCTTTTTCCAGAAAGCATTGTTCTGCCCAAATTTCTTGCATTTTCAAGAGGTGAATCCTATAGTCCTGTTTCATTCAATGTTTCTGACGTGGTTTGGTTTTTTTTTTTAATAGATGAACAGCACAAGTAGAAAGAAACCAGATATTGGGTATTTACAGATTATATTTTTTAAATTACCTGAAAATTAACTGGAAATAATTTGGGTTATAGTAAAATGTTTAAATTCTGAATTGTTGAAATGACTGAAAAGCTAACAATAATGAATAAATAATCTCTGCTCTGCTAAATATCCCAGGACTAGGGAAGATATCTTCTAGAATGTTACTTATTCTGATCACAAAAAACCTTCCAGAATTAGGATGTACTATCATAACCGACAGATATAACAGTTTCAAATGCTGTGTTTCATACTAAGTTATAAGCCAAGATGTAATAATATAAACCTCAAACTACAACACAGAAATACTTTAGTAAAAACCAGTGTGTTTTGCTTTATTTTTCACCAATTCCATATATCACAGTCATGTTGTTTTATGTTAGAGTACTGAATTCCACCCAAAAGACTGATTTTAATTACAATTATTCTTTGTATAAAGTGAGAAGATGCTCAAGAATCTGGCAGGTTGCTATACCATACAATAAAAGCAAGCAGGGAGAACGGTCAGTGTGTGCAAGGACAAGGTGGTCAGCTAAAGACAGGATGCACTTAGGGGAGCCCGGTTCCATATGCCAGCGACAGAGGGGTAACGTGCAAATAGTTTCTGAGGATGATAACCCTTATCTGAAGTTACCTTCTCACAAAAGCAGACTAACACCCTTCATTCCTTAAGAATAATACAGCCTGTATCCGCAAGTATGTCAACTTGTTGCTGCACCTGACTATAAGCTATAACAGTTCAGTAGCAAGTCACTAAGCAACCTCAAAAATAAGGTGCCTTGGTTTTTTTTTTTTTAAGAGAAAAACAATAATCAGGAAAATATACATTAAAAATTAGATAGTCTACAGATAGAAATAACAACACAATCCCCTGAGTTCTGTTAAAACGCTCCTTTAACTTGAAATATTTCAGTATTACTTGAAATATTTTCTCAGATGGATGGTATTTTCACTGCAACTCTAAATGGGTCATCTTTCCCTAATTTCAAATCATAAAGTCGTTTATGTGTATCTAGTGAATTCTCACCGAGCACCCAGAGCTGCTTTGGTGTGTAATCGCCTTAATTTAAATTTATCTAAAGTATTCAGCGATACACCACCAAAATATATCATAATCAGAGTGCAATTAAAATCTATTGGAGGTGTCCACAGGGAGGTCAAACTGAAATCATTCAAGGATTTTGAAGGATATTAATGTATTTTTCTCATACAGATTAACATCCATTAAGGTCTCATTCTAAACAATAATTTACCTTTTGATGAGCTTATTATATTTCAATATAGGAACAGAAATTAAATCAAAAGTGAGAGATGAGCTCCTATTTGGGAATTTTTATCAAACAAACATCCAAAGTGCAATTACTGCATTTTTTCAAGACTAGAATTGAAGCTAGAGCCTAGTCACTCAGAAAAAAGTTTATTTTTCCATCTATTAAAAAAAGCCACCAAGTAGATGACAACAGGAAAAAAGGTTTAAAAAAACTATTGAAATAATCTAATAACATCCCTATTTGTTAAACAGTTTTTCTTTAAACCCAGAAGTCTACAAGTTTACCTTTGTCTTCATTTAAAATTTTCTGTAACATGCCCCTTTACTATTACTATTTTACCTATTACAAACACCTCTACATCCTATTTTAGCTCTGAAAGACACAAGCCAGCACAGCAATGTAATTTGACAAAAAAAAATAATTATACCAGTATTGAACTTCACAAATCTTACAACAGCTCCTCAGCTGCTTTAACTGTTTAAAAGACATCATTAGGGCAATCATGGTAAAAAATAATACACTTGCCTAAAAGACTTCTTCAGTGAGTTATCCCTGAGACTAGGAGATCATGTTTCCCTTCAGACCAGGTAATTGCATTTCAAATACTACTCCTCTGCGCTGCAGTGTTAACGGTTAAGCAGTAGTGCTGTTATGACTTGTTCTTTTCTTTCTCAACATGGCTTTTCCATCAGGAGTACTTTTAATCATTTCACAAGGAGTTCGGTTTTAGTGGACTCATCCAAGGGACATGCTGAAGCACCAGCTGAGAGGTGATTAAGGAGATAAGCGTGTGTTTGATTTTAGAAAGGCGAGGTGACAGCGGAAAGGCCGGTTCCAAGGCTGCCGGCAGCCTGCGCACGTCTGCGACAGGAACACGTCCTGGGCAGGAAGACATAAACCACCGGTGCAGTTAGGGCCAGCGGTGCCATTTGTCTGGTACGGTTCTCCTGCCAGTGACTGCTGCCTGCCAGATGTTGCAAGGGGCGCAGGAAAATCAGTTCAGAGAAAAATCCTTCCAGGCAGCAGTAGTTCAGCCAGTCTTATATTAAAATCTTCACAAGTAAAGTATAAAAAGAAAAATCCTTTCAATAGCTTACCGCCCAGGTATGTCCTTCCTGAACAAGCATGAACTTCTTGTGAATTCTCTTACTGCTAAGTGCTGTTCATATTATATGATTTTGTTTGACTTGATTATAGAAGCTGCCGCTGGCAGTGATACTAGGAAAAAAAAAAAACCGTAAACAAGATTCAGGCCAAAGAGTGAGAAGCACCGAGTGCCGTTTTGAGTGAGGTTTTTATTTTGCTGTCACTACTTTTTTAGTACAGTTTCTTAAGTACAGGCATGCTCAAGAAGCTGTATTAAACTTTAAAATATTCAGCCTTTCACCACTATAACATTAGCAAAGCATACTGATCACCAATCCACTTAACAGTAGCACTGCAGTCAAGCCATAGCTATCTACGAGTGTTATGGGGCTTCAGAATTCCACAAACATATTATCTTTAGAGGAACTTAAAGAATCATCATCTTTCCGGACTCTATGAGTCCTGAAGATGAATCCCAACCTAAACATTCTAGAGGAATCGCAAATCAAACACAAATGCTATTCAAAAACTTTCCTCCTTTTTCTGAAATATGATCCTATAGTTAAAGGAGTACTTTTTTGCATATGTTTGTATTTTCTGATAATGATAGATGGGATGTTTTCAGAGCAGTTTTACTAAAAATGCCAAAACTCATACCACTAAGTTGGATAAAGAAATAAAATACATACACTGCACGACAAAGTCATCAAATATCTAACTTAAGGCACAACTGAAAAAATAAAAAGGTATACTGTCATATACTCTGCACTGCTGCAGAGGAAACATGCTGCATATACATATGCCACTTCTCACTTCTACATATGGAAAAAAGCTTCAGCAATGCTAGAAAAAAGAAGAAACCTAATGAAAGGTCTGTTCTTCCTGTTTCAGAAATGGGAGAAATGTAATTTATTCTGTAGCATGTTTTGACTGCCAGTAATTCCTTTTTAACAACACGAGCTTTAGCACTGGGTCATGTGCTACAATTTCCAAATCATCTAATAAAGGTTTATAGTGACTCTTAAGTCATAGCATAACACATCTTTGTGTCCCTGCACAACAACAACAGTTCGGCTGCAACTTAGAAGATGTTAAATACCTTTCCTTTTTCTTTTTCTTTTTTTTTTTTTTTTTTTTCCCTCTAGGAAGGGAACCTGTTGGTTAGTAGAGATGGGAATAAAGCAGCTTTTTGGCTTTACCATATTGTCAGAAAGATTCCTGTCTAGTACTTCCCCTCTCCTATCTCCACCCTCTAGTAAAGTAACAGAAAACAATTACCTATTTCAACATTTTGCCTCAAAGGAAAATTGAAAGGATGCCGTAAACTCGAAATAAGGATCACAATGCAGTGGCACATGTAAGCATAAAACTAAAAATGACACACAGGATTAAAACACTTCCCTGAAACCCACAGAGGACTCTAGACACACGTGCAGTATTTCAGCTCAGATACTGTTTGGGGCTCAGCCATGGGAAAGAAGCCTGTTAAGAATGAGCGTGAACACATCAACACAAACCGAAATCTGAGAACGGAGCAAAACTGTGGTAAATAACACCACACAGTATTAACTACAGATTGGCACAGAAAAATAAACCGAAACCTCTTAAAATAAAATTTTCAAAAGAGATAAATTCCTTTCCTCCAGCTGAACAAAACATTAAGTCATCTTGGGATTACAATGAAGTTTTCCCTCATTTATTTATGTTTAGAGTTACTATTCCAACAAGGGGTTTGATGCCACTCATGAAACAGTTTAAATCACATTGGTGGGTAAGAATAGAGAAGAATGGACAATATTGAGCTTGCGTTTTTTAAAACAAGTTATGTTCTCCATTTACTAAGAACTGAGGTACTAGATCCCAATACCTTTAACTGAATCCTCCTATTCTGGTTTCCAACGTGGACGCAGATCCTTCAGTTTGTATTTAAGAAGCATATCTTTAATCAAGATATCTAAGAAAACAAGGCTTGCATGATCATGTTGTTCATGTATCATTGTATCCCAGTAACTTTTGAACTAACTGACCAATTTCTAACAAATTTGACAGAAAACTAGAAATCTCAGCAACAGGAAGGTCCCACAAGTTTCACAAACTGGAGAAGCGTGTCCCAAATGGGTGTCCCACTTAGTACCGCACACTACACAGTTTATTTAGCTGCAGCCCCCAGGCTGGATTAGCTGAAACTCCTCCACAGCAGGGATATCGCCAGATTCATCAGGAGGGAAGTGGGGTTCATACTGGTGGGGAAGAACAACAGCATCACAGGGCACCAAACTACTAAGACAGAAGGCTTTATCACATCGTGAAAGAGTTGGTCTTCAAATAAACACTGCAAGCAGCGCATAAGTAACAGTACAGACTCACAAGAATTTGCAACTTGTAATTACAGTTACTTGTCCAACTACTTTAGTTTACCTCCACTTATACCTAAAGAATAGTACGGGACAGCTGAGTCTTTAAGCTGTTAATATTCTTTATCACTAGGGCTCCAAGCAATTCATCACACCATATGCTTGAATCCAAACCACCAGAGCAGCATTTTTTCTGCGTGTTCTCTGTGCATACGTTTCTATGCGTGACAGAACAAATACTGAGTCTATGAGACAGTCTCCATTTTATTTTGCAGGCCTCTTCCAACAGTTAACCACGATGCGTATCTCCTCTCTTTCCTCCTCTTCCACCTGCCCTGTCTATGACCTTAAACCCAATTTAAACAAACCACCCTCTACTTGCTATTAATGAGAAATAATTCAGCCTCAATGATGGTGCGTTAAAGCCTCTCTCGTAAAAGAAATCACATACATCTTCTCAATCATTCTGAATCATATCACGATTTTTGGCTTAAAAAAAAATATATCATTCACTAATGACATTAGGGAGGCTGAACATAAGCCAAAGTTCAAAGTAAAATAACTTATTTGTTCCAGCCCTTAATTATACACTTAACATAAGGGAATCATAGCCTGAGCAATTTTTGTGCTGCAGTTTGAGAATGACTAAATTCTGCTGCTCTCCCAGATTGAGAGGAAGGATTTAATAACTCTCCCTACTGCACATCAGTGGGTTTTTTTCCCCACTATGGAAGAGCACACAAAATACATGAAATTAACAGCATAAATTAAACAGAAGAACCCATGAAACTCACTTGTAAATAAGTCCAATAAGGACATTTAGTATCAACCTTTTCTCAAGTACTCTGGAACGATTACAGAGAGGTCTACTAATGGATTCAGGCTCTCAGCTCCCATTGATATCCCAGAGTACTGATCTTTACTTTACAAAGGTATTTAAACAGCTCTGAGATTATTTTCAGGATATATGAACAGGGAACCTGGTTAATACATTTTGTAGTGAGTCTGTAATTATTCTTCAGCTTCACAAGAGAGCTGCTGGTACCTTTTGTGTTTATTCCAATAACCGAAACAGAATGATAAGACTGAAATTCTGGATAAGAGGCAAAAACATGCAAAAATGAACTCCACATTAGCATGGATAAACAATTTAACATGTAGCTATCACAATGTAAAAGCGCTATTGATTTAGAGAAGGACAATTCATATAAAAGTGCCTACCTCATTAAAAACAAGATCCTAAAACAAAAAGCTCTGTGCTGCTAGACACAAACTGCATTGTGTCTTGCAGGAGTGTCAAGTCTTGGCAAACATCCAGTTGTTGAAACATTGCCAGGCACATCAGATATATATTAATGCAGGATAATCTGTAAGAAAAGCATTCTTTCATAAACATTTTTTCCTTTGTAAAACCATCAATCAACTTCCTAGCTGAGCACCATGTGGCTCAGCTTAAGAGATCCTCAGGAAGGCTCCAGTGTCTATAAACCACTGACGAACTTCCCAGCCCCGGTGCCTTTCAGTGCCCATTGTCCCAAGTATTTGGTGAAGTTATTTGGCTGGCTGTCAGCAGCTAATTCTGATTTGTAACTTGGGAAACCAGCAGCGGGAGGTCGCTCAGAACTGACTAGTGCCATCCTTAGCACCAATTATCCAAGGTGCAGGCTGCCACCAAAGAATTTTTTGCAGTTCAAATTATTTTATAGGAAAGACAGGAACATACAGGACCACCTCTATACCTGTCAGAGGAACTAACGCAAGCATCTTGTTCTCTAGCCCACCCTAAAGTGCAAAGAAAAGTAAAATATTTTTTTCCCAAAAATCATATCTCCTAGTAAAGACATATTATAACAACTACAAGTGCATTGGCATTTCAAGAGACAGATACTGTAAAAATAAAACGAAGCACAAAATTTCCAGAGAAATCTTATTAGAGAACAATAATTTTACCTGAGTTAAAAGGATTGAACTTGACTATCCAGGAAAAAAAATACACTGAAAGAATGGCTGAAATTAATGCTACAGCTAAACAAACTCTACTGACATTCTGTAGAGCTTGTTGAGTCCATCTCAAAGTGTTAATCTCCGCCTCTCTATTCCATGGGGAAATGGTAATTTACTTAAGCATCTGATCTTCAGAAGAGCAAAGGCTGCTCTCTGGTTTCAAATCCAAAGCATTCCAGCGTCATTACTTAAAATGTATGTTCCAATTTCATAACATGTATTAAAGCACTTTTACTTCTATGTAATTTCACAAGACTAAGGATGAGGAATTTAGCGTTAAGTCAGTGGGAGAAAATATCAACAACTTCACTACAGCTGTAACTACTGGATTAATTTCTTGCAGTCAGAGATACACAACACGAAGGACTGGACGGTTCCATGTAACACCACTAATGCATGCAATCTCAGACTCAGGAGTAACTTGAAAATAATCCAATTTAGAGGTGACTAAAAACCTGAAAGATATTTGATGGCTTATGTATCATGTTTGCTGCCCATATCAAGTCCTGAACAAAGTGTTAAAGAAATAATACAAACTAGTGCATACATCCAGCGTTACTCCTTTTGCTTGTACACGTCCACATAAGCTGGCTTGAAGCAGCAGCTATCCCAGGCACTTATTTGTAGGAAGAGAATACTAACGGCACAAAACTTAGCAGAAACCTAAGAGAGTCTTGACAAATACCCTGGTGACCTGAAGTTATAGTACTACTAATAAAAAAAGTGGCTTATTTCAGGCTAGATTGTGTATGCTTACAGCTGTACTTGTAGTCTGGTTGTACTTAATTTCTTTTAAAATATTTCTTTAGAAAGAGTCATATCACACTGTAACATTAACATTATTTGTTGATGCCTGAATGATCTCAGTAAACCTTATGCTACGAAGAGCATTTAATCAGCTCCGTTCTACATCACAAACACTCCATGGCTATGTCACCCATGGGAGATATGCTTTTTATTTCAAATAATGAATGCATTTTAGAAATGAGAAAACAAAGTCTTTTTTTAAAGAGCGCACTTCATCTTGGTTTAGTTTCTATAACTAAAAAGTCAGTAGATAAGTTTTCTTCTTATCATAATTAGTTCTAACATGGTAGGAACGAATATCAGCCAGTACAGTGCCAGGTACTCTATAAGCATCAACTCAATGCATCTTTTCTAAAAATTGCACTCTTAAGGCATCAGTTTGGATGTTGGAAATCAAAGGCATATACATGATAGCTCTCAACAGGTGCATTCATCTGGAGTAGTTATTTCATGAATGATTTCTCCTTCACCTCTTTCTTCTAAGCTACCTTCATAGACTGAGATGACGACACACAACTTTCAGTACTGCTTCAGCCTAAGGGCAGGTCTCGGTAGGCACCTCTTCATCAACCAACACCATGCATTGCGCAATCTGTTCTGCTTCTTCCAAGCCCTTGTTCTGCTCCTAAGGGTCCCATCCTACAAGAAACTTAACAGGATCTATATTGCACCTACAAGGGTCCCCACTCTCCTATCTGCTGCACGTTTCTGTCCCCTACCTTAACTTTGCACAAACCCAAATAGCAAGCTGAGCAGTCAAATTTATTAATTTTTTTTCCGCTTCTTTTTTCCTTTCTTAATTATTAGTTCTCTGTTGAAAAACAGCATTCTGCAGTGGCCACCTGTTTGGCTGCTCCATAAGCAATGGAACCAGAAAAGGTAGCTGGAAGGAAGAGCATGTGATAGCGGACAGCCCTAACGCTGACCAACGGATGCTGCTGAAGATAAGCACCCTTAGAATAAACCAAATTCTGAATTCAGTGGGAAAAAAAAAAAAAAAAAGAAGACAAAAACAAAACAAAAAAGGATGGCATCTTCAATAGCCACAACTTTTCTTCAGCCACCTGCTTCCCTTCCATTCTGCAGTTACAAGAATAAAGGAACTCGTTGGTTAACAATGACTAAACCTACCCTCTCCCCATCCTTGTAGGGCTCCTCTGAATCCAGACCAGCTCTCCAGACGTTCACAGCGCAGCCATGCGGTACACAGTACATCGCTGTAGGGGACAGGGCAGTATAGGAGTACTATATAGAGCAGTACAAAGGGCCAGGAGTGGGAGAGGGCAGCTGCCTCCCAGAGCTCGCTGCTACCTTCTGTTAACTTCGAAAGGGAAACCTCACACCTTGCCTGTTCATTTTAGGGCTTCCTTCCCCTTAAATCAACTTCAAATTTTCATAGACCAGGTCAGTAGCTGTTCAACAGAAGTAGCTACTGTGTTCCACTTACAGGCTCCAAAATCTCAGCTCTCACAAGTGTCGCAAAATGTTTTTCGTTACACAGACAAAGTTAATAAAGAGGACCCGGGAAAAGGTCTTAATAGCTACAATTCCAAGTTCAAACCTAGGACAGCGAAAATCGAGTCAGACCTGTGCCATGCCAAAGGATGCGAATGTTATTTGACATCTCCATTCCTGATGTAAGAGCACAAGCCCTACCGAGTTTCAATGTGGTTCGTTTTAATAATTAATACACTGCAAAACATTTTGCATAAAGAATACATCTATTAAGTATTTAAACTAAGTATTTAAAATTCAGTATTAAAAATACTATGAAGAATTTAAACCGTAAGACATTAAATACCTTTGAGCCCAAAATTGCATGTTATATGTAGGTAAGTCTTACATTTTATTCTGGTAATATTGCATCTACATCCTTAATGAAACTCTCTGCCACATTTAGGACAACTTGTATTTATGTCAATGACAATTACATCTCCTTACGCCTATGTGAATTCACATGTTTATTATAATTGTTTTTTTTAAATTCAGGCAACATATAGACAAAACAGTGCACATGGATTTCCAAACGGTTCTCAAAAGTCCTTCACCAATAACTTGTAGTAGTAACTTCTCACAGGACGAAGGGACTGACACCTCCTGTGGATCGCCTTGCTATAGAAAGGAGGCAACCGTTAGGAATAATTTGCCATTTTCTACAGTATAGAGAAGTTACCAGATTCATACAAAGATTGGTACAGTCAACAAACAACCTGAAAGAAGTGTGGAATAGGAACACAAGAAGAACACAACAGAGAACTATCCACAGGAGTCAAAACTAAATTCACTGTAACAACTTGCAGAATCTATAAAGAATTAAGAGATGACAATAATACAGCCAATGAAAGCCTATGCAGATTAACACAAAATAACACATCATACAAAAAAATACTAAAAATAAAGCCCTGAAAAGGACAAGCTCAAAATTATGTATTACAGCTCCGATAAAGGAGATAAATTTCTCTCTAGAGATTTTTCTGAAAGCATGATCTGACTAGCACCAATCAAAAAAAAATTTGGCAGAATTTGAAAAAAAAAAGAATACAGAACTAAGGGAAGCCAATGCTATGCACCTTCACACAACCTTGGCATTCCAAAATTCTGAATTCCATCACGACATTCTTTCATAAAAGTTATCACAAAGACTCTAATAATGTTGACACGAGAGAATTGGCTAAATAATCCACAACTCAGTTTGAGAAGGACAGAGGTGAAGGAGAAAACAACAAAGACCTACAAAATCCTGAAATTGCGGAAAAGATGATCAAGAAAATGACAATGCACTTATTTTCACTCTTCGGGAATCCAAAACATAATTCAACGAGCAAGCCTCTCAGGCAGTAACCTTTAGCAGAAAGAAGTTTTCACACAGTACGTGGTTATTGATTACAGAAACTATGAAACTCATTGCTACAGGCTGCTGCAGAGATTGGAGCTGTGAGAATCTATAGGCAAATTTACGGCAGAAGAGGCTATTAAAAATGATTTCCAGGCTGCAACCTCCGGCATGGGATGGTCCTAGAAGCTGGGAGGCTACACAAGGCTTAAGCTAAGCCTCACCTTGAGCTGTCTCACTTCTTCCACTGCTCCCAAAGCATCCAGGACTGACCATCAGTGGAGAAAAGCAGAACCAGCTTACTGCATAGCCACGGCGGCTCCCTCGCAGCAGAGAGCAATGCTGATTCACCTTATTTACTCCAGACATTTATCAAGGTGTAAACATGCCAGCAGAAAATGCCAAGTTAACTGATTACAGAGGAATCCATGATATTATAATAAAAGACAGCGTACTTTGATGGCTACAATTTTCATATCCTAGTTATTCCACACTGCTGTCTTGATTCAAGGAAAATCTGGGCTTAGATGAGACATACCAGGGAATCCTATGTTCTAAAGCAAAATCAAGTAGAGATACGGAGTTAGGTTTTCCTCAAACCTTGTCAGGCTGAAAACAAACCAACTGAAAGTCGAACTGAAGTGTCACATTAGGAAAAAAATAAATTGAGTGGGCAAGCTCTACGTAAGCACATACTAACAAAGCCTTATCTAAACGATATCACTCAGTCTAACAAAAGGAAGTCTTTCTATTTCAAGTATTAAAATATTTGCACTTGAAAAGCTGAGGCATAGAAAGACATGCAATTATGATGCTTAAATGTTGGTGTTTGAATTCAGTCTAGTGATGTGTATTGCAATGTCATTTGCCATCTAAACAGTACGAACATGCAAAACCAATGAGAACAACGTGTCACAGAGCGTGACATGATGCAGGCATGGATGCATCAGTGGGAAGTGCAGCCAGCTGTGCCACCTGGATTCAGGCAGTAAGATGACCACCACTTCATTTTATTCCAAGGAAAAAGTACTGCCAAAACCCAAGAGGTCTGGGCTTGCTTAAAAAAATACTCATCCAACTGGGATGATTTTAGATGAAAGAAAATGGGAACTGTGTAATTATATACGCTTACCTTGACAAATAGAAAGCAATCTGTGATTGGAATGTAGTAATTAGTTACAAAATGCTTCCCATGGATTTAATTACCCATCAGTCTACATGTTTCTTAATTACTTTTATCTCATTGCATCAGTAAAAATTTCTGCCTGGGGCAACTGCCACTCACTTATTTACACAGCTTCTGGTTTTTACAGTGAATATATTATAGCAACATGGCCAAACAATGCTAGAATTACAGTTGAAACTTCATGCATAAGGAATTTCTTCAATTTTCTATGGAAGTTGTTTTCTTAGGTTTGAATTCAGACCTAACTTTATTATCCATGTGTTCAGGAAGTTTCAAAACACCCAATATGTCATTTAAAAGAAATTAAAAGAAAAAACCACAAATTCTTAAAAAACCCCACAACATCAACAACACCCAAACTTTTCAGAGAAACGTATGAGATTTCTATAGTTGAATAAAATCTTAAGATATAAGAACTTCCAAGGGAGCAAAACTGACTCCAAAACTGCCCTGTTATCAGTGGCAGTCTCCACCGTAAGCAGGTCCTCTTTGGCATCACTGTTAGTTAAGGTCAAGGGAGATGATGAAGCCACCCAATCTGCAGAGTTCACAGCTGTTATGATGATTCACATGGACAGACAATGACAGAATAATTTTAAAAAATGAAAGCAAATGTATAGTTGCAGAAGTAATAAGAATATCTAATTTGTCTGTACACAACCCAGAAGGGTTGATTTATTTGCTTGCATTTTGAGGCATTTTGGGTAAAGTTACTCTTGCTGTGGTTGCATCTTTTTGCTTTGACAACAAATTCTTTGCAGCAACAACTTGATCTTTTTACCAACTCATGAAGCGATCTGTACAATGTACATATGTAATAACTGTTACAGGTGTATAGATTTTATAAGGTAATGCATAATGAAAAAACTCATTTTTCCATATTTGAACTTTTCAGAATTTATGAATAGCAAAAGCATAAATATAGTTTAAGTGGAAAATGTCGAAAGTCCAAATGACGAAAATAAACATACATTGCAATGGGGAAATGCTGGAGTTATCCCAGCAAAGAACAAAAGCAACAGGTAGGTTCCTCTAGATAGTAACACATTACTTACTATAATTTTTTCCCAAAGAAACTTTCCTAAATGTCATGCTTCTGGCATGAAGCTTGATTAAAACAATGTCTTCTCTAACTAAGGGTTTGTTTTTTTTTTTTTTGGGGGGGGGGTTTGTTTTTTAATGTGATGAATATATCCTAGTGGACTTTGTCTCTCAATATACTAGTAGTTCTGTAATTTCTCTTCCACTTCATTATTTCAGATTCCATCAATTTTTATCACATTTGCATATGTTTAAGAATTAATGAACAGAATAAAAAGATTAAAAATTGGTCATCAGATGCTACCTTGCTGCATGCTTTACTTTTCTCTCATTTTAACAGTGGTTCTTTAAAATATAAAGTTTTCAAAAAAAGACAATGTCAAATATGCCTTTAGCCATATGAATTCAAGTGTGTGTAAAAGATAGCATGTTTTGCACTATGTTTTTATCTCTAAAACTCACATCATCTTAGATTTATTTTCTCATGTACTCAGGTATTGAAAATGTTTCCATGAGAGTAAAGGAAAAAGGGGCTGGAGTACAAGCTTCTAGCAAGAAAAAGAGCTAGGTTCTGGTTTTGCAGTTGTCACTGCAAGTAGCTTATGATCAAAGACAACAAAAAGACAAGGAAAAATATATACAAATGTTATTTTGTCATCAATTCATATGAATTAACATCACCAGCTACTGTACTTCCACTTTACGAGTGAAATTCACAAGTATTAAAAATGAAACGCGTTTGCAAATCAGTCTTTGCACATCAGCAGAGATGCTCTTTCAGAGAAAGCGCAATACGAAGCGGTACGGGCAGCCGGCCGAAGGCAGGCAGTAGCCACCATCATCTGCCCTCTCCTCTGATAACCTGGTACATCTCGGCTGCCTGACATAACAATGTCCCTTCTGCACAGCTCCTTTTACACCTGGCCAGCAAAAATCCCAGGTTACTGGTGTGAGTCTGAACGTACGTGTCTCAACCCGACTGTCATCAAAAGCCAGATTTTCCACTTAGCTTTAGTAGTTAAAAATCGATGAGTAAAGTAATCCTAACGTGCAAAAGTTGCAGGTCTGTTGAATTATTAATAAGCAATACAACTGTAAATGCTTTTGTTCACCGTTCTTCAGTGCACTTGCAAATGATTTCAAAACGAAAGGTGCTGAAGCATGAAGATTGTAGGCAGCCATTGCTTTTTGAAATCACAGTGCAGGGAATTGGTGGAATTCTTGCCTGCCTGAGTTATAATCAGACATTGTGAACTTTCCTTGAAAGCAGACTTCAAATTCACAGGGGTCCCCAGCCTTCAATCAAGAAAATGCTTGAAACGACCTCCATCTGCCATTTTAATGTATTCTTCCCAAAGACTTCCATAAATATTTAATATAAGAAACGCACTGTTTAAACACAATGAATAGCTTGTGAAATTAAAGTTGGCTGACGGATTACACGATATAATACACAGTAAACAATGGTAGAGAAACCATAGGCAGAGCCGCACACTTTTCTTCTGCTCTTCAGTTAAATGAATCAGAAAGCAACGTGAAGGCAAATTTCATGATACTCTTATTAAAGATATAGCAAGCTTGTACAACAGCAGCCTTAATACAGAGCGCGTTCCTAATCTCCTACGTGCATGGGCACACAACAGGCACTTGCCTGTCAGCTGTAGAGAAGACATACACAGAACCTTTTCTTTTTTCTGTATCATTTCTTTGCAAGCCACTACAGCCTCACCCCCCAGCCTCTTAAAGGGCTACAATGATAAAGCTGGAAAGACAAAGCTCTGCCCGAGATTTTAAGCCGGGGCTCAAAAGGGTGCATAATTAAGTGACCCAAATTTGAAAACCACTAGACATCATGTATCACTAAAACCATAGCAAATGCTTTGCAGGCTGCCCAACATGTAGCCTCAACCAAGACACACTGAGACAACTGTATTAGCAAATCTGCCCACAAAGCACATCCCAGCATATTCCGCTCCCCGCTTCCCCCACAGCCCCCCAGTTTGCACTACATACAGCTGTGGCTTTCTGGAAAAGCAGTTGTATGTAATTCACAAAATTCCCAAAATTAAACATTCACAATGAGCTTAGCAATGTATGCTGCCTGCTCTGTGTGCCTGTTTGATATCAATACACAGATATATACACACAGATAGAAAAAGAGATGTTTTATGTTTAGGCTACCACATCCACTGTTTCGACCCCTTACAATATCTTAAACACCTAAATATAAAAGCAGAAGTATTTCAAATATTTTATGTTTTCACCCTAAAATTACACCTTTTAAGTTTTTGAAATACATCTCTGGTGTATAATACCAGAATGTCCTTTTCCACTCCAATATAAGAGAGTGTTGGTTTTTCAGTAAGGAACAAGCGAGTATTTGCTTCTGTAAAAAAATTATTCTTTGTAGAAAACATCATGCCCTTGACAGAAGATTAAAAATGCCCCAGGACATGTATGAAAATTATTCTTAATTCTAAATGGAAATGTAAATCTAGATAAGGCTTAACTCCATGAAGACACAAATACTGGAATTCACTGAAGAAATGAGCCCTAACAATGACATCTCTATGCAGAAATTGTTTTGAAAATTACTCAAATCCAACACCTCATAATTCTGTGAAAATACCAATAAAAACATACCTACAGTAATAAACCTACAGTAATAAAAGTAAAATTTTAGAAGAAGAAATTGTTCTATCAGATGTCAATTTTGGTGGTGTTTTTTTTTTTGTTGTGTTCTTTTTATTTTTACTATTTTGATTCCTGCTTTGCCTACATTATCGAAAGAAGCTCCATTTCTTGTTTTGAAAATTCAAAACCTTAATACTCTATAAACAAGTAACCAAATTTGTCTTAAAAAAAAAAAAGTTACAGATCAAAATGATACCTAAACATTGCCAAACTAAAGTCTTCCCAACCCATCTGTCACAATGTAATTCTTTTAAATTCTTAGAAAATTTAGATACGCTTCTAAATCTCAGTACATTTCATTTTCTCAAGAATTCACAAAATTTCACAAATATTTACTTTTCTCACCCCTCTCTCTGGACACATGCCTACCTGCTTCTAAAAAATGCTCACTCACTGAGATTATCACACCAAACATATTTTCTGTACAGTATGCATCCAGAGTCTTGGAAATTAGGTGGATCATGTAGATAAGGTTTATAATCATTCTTGGTTCAAGAACACAAAACCAAACAAACAAATTCTACCAAACATACTTTGAAAATGATTCCTGGTTCCCTCACATACACATCTCTATATACAACATATATGCATGCACACATATGTATGCCGATACGTCTTTCACTGATAGCAGTTGCTGGGAGTGACACAGATGTATGCATGACAGGGCCCAAGATGATAATCAAGATTGCACTTTAAATCCCTTTCCAAATTTCAGTTCAACCAGAAGCAGCAGTATATTCGAATACAATACAGAGCAATACAGAGCGATTGCAAACGCCTGTTCTTCCCAGTTTTAATTGCTCATACTAATGGGTTGCTGGTCAAAAAATGAGAGAAAGGGAGGGAATCTTGTTAATCTTTGGAAAAAGGAGAATTAAAAAAGAGTGACTGAACATGCAGAAAATCTGAGAGGAGATAGAGTAGGAGGAATGCAAAAGTCACGGGATAACAAAGGTTACGACTCTAGTGTTTCAGAGTGGCTCAGAGCACTAAATCTGAATTTACTGTTGACCCTGGAGAGTAAAAATGTTCTCCAGTTGTTCAGACCCATCAAGCAGATCATAAAAATTAAGATCTATAGGAGATGCTCCTACTTATAAGGGCAACTGCTCTTTATCATCTTCACTGCAATTAATTCAAAATATTTAAAGAAGTCCATGAACTAGGAAATTACTGCTTTCAAGAACAGATTACAATGTTAGATAGCAGTGGCTTAATTTGCATTGCTGACAAGAAAATCCAGAAAACTCATTAATTTTACAACAGATACAACTCCTTACTTCATTACCTTGTTAACATTTTTTTCTGCTTAACATCTTCTTTTTGGAAGAAGAGCCTTGCTTTCCTCTTATTTCAACCTAAATATCTGGTCCAACAAAACTATCTAGCCACATTCATTTGGGATGAGTTTCCTACAAGCTGATAGTAAGCATCCAACTGCAACTACCAACACACTGACATTCAAAATATATACAAGTTTTTAATACCAAAGAACATCACTCACACATTATTTCCTTTTTGAGATATTTTTAAAAGTTAATAGTTTTAAGTGCCAGAAATGATCAAACTATTGTTTTTTAGGGGAAAAAAATTACATTGTCTAAATACTTATTAATTTTTCCTTCCTTGCAAGTGGCATATAGAAACATAATTTTGGAGAATAAAGCCATTATGTTACTTGCAAAAACTGATAGACAACCCAATCAAAGCTCCCAAATGGCTGACTTGTACTAAACTGAAAAGTAGGTTTGTTCTCTTGCTGGTAGAAATCTTCCTCTTTGAGGCAGATGAAGACCAACAGCAAAGGCACAAAGTTTAGCATCCTCACAGATGGCAGCATTAGGCCAGTTGAAGAAGTGGTGGCCAATTATTGCTGCTTTCAATAAGTGGTGCCTGTAGACAATGATTCACAGCAAAATTGATGCTTAAACACCAAGTTTCAGGTTATTTTATGCCAAGTTAGAGGAAAATAGCTGGACATTATTTCTATTAGAAGGACACAGCCATCATAACACTGTATAGACCATGACTGCACCCTTACAAATTCTGCCATTCCAAAGAATTTACAAACATTATGTTCTAGATCATAAAGTGTGAATTCTCCCTTTTATAAAAAGTTAGAAAAAACAGATTAAGTGGTGAATCTGGAGGCAGAAATCACCTAGGTGTGTAGTACTGTGCTGAAGATCGTGCACCTGTCTTCCAAGAAGCCATTAAATAAATAATAATTAAAAGAAACCCCAAAAACTTAAATAAATGCTTGTTTATTTTAAAATTACCAATACTGATGAAAATTTAAAATGGTCCTGAAGAACAAGACAGTAAACCACCAAGAATATCAAAGGCGTTTGTTGGTATTCTCGACATCTGAAATGTATTAATTCTATCTCAGAGCAACTGGAAAAAACACATCTTCTGAAACCATTTCTGGCCTCAATAATATGTCTATTAAATTTTGCTGACTTATGAATCAAAATTATCTTTTCCCTTCGGGTCAATATCCAGTACAGAAATTTTTATCTGATTTGTGGAGTAGTGGAGCTCCTCAGCAGACCTATAAATTCACAATACTTAGTACTATGAAACGATATATTCTGTAAATGAAAGTGATGCTAATAAAATAAATTTCCCAAGAGACTTAGGAATTATCATCAACAAAAGCAACTGAAACACAGTAACTTCATAATAAATTTTTTTATTAATAAAAGTTGCCACTGAATAACTTGTTGGTTTCTTCCTGATAAATTTTAAACTTGTTCTGAGCAAACTGTCTCCCCTCCCCCATCCTTTTTAATTAATGTTTTCAATTTACCACTCACTTGCAAAAGTGACCTTACTTTTACCCTGCATCTCCCTCTGGTGGTTTCCTTTTCTGTTTATTTAGAAGCAATTGTAGTAACTGGATTCTTCTTGCCTTGCTCTAAAGCAAAACAGAGTCTTAAGTTTCAATTATTTTCATCTCCTCCTTTCACCAAAGCTAAACTAACACAACAAAACTCTTTCCCCTCTGCCCCCACCGAGCCATCCTGGCCCTTTCTCTGCCTCTTTTGTCTGGCCATTTCATCCTTCAGCCATAGCCATGAAAATCCATCAGCTGTTGGAGACAGGGAATTAGCAGAACTACAGCAACCTTCTTTAGATGTACATATTGCAAACATCAGCGCTCCCTAAACCACTGTATTTCCTTAAATATCAGCGTTACTACAGATGCCTTCCGATGAGTTTGCATTGCTGGGACTTACAAACCTGAGTTGCTGATACTCCTGTAAGGTGAGGAGTATGGACACTTACAGTAAGAGCAAAAACCTCCCAGATCTACAACAGAATGTGCATTGTCACTAATGCAGTTAGAGGGAGAGAGGTGAGAGGAAACAGCTAGCAGAAGACTGGATAAACTTGTAGCAGCATTGCGATGTCTAAAGGATGCCAACCCATTTGCTGATCGAATGTACAGGCGCACACACTCCTGGAACGCAAAATGGAAATCTCAACTACCATTGAAAACCTGTTCCTACGACAAATAAAATCAATGAATCGTGCATATGACTATCACATTTGCTACATTTCACGTTTCTTTACCTTGACTGTTTGTGGGTTTTATCCTTGTAGTGGTCATTTTCCCACCACTATTTTTTACATGCAGAGTATTCCCAACGTTAGATGCTTTTTGAGGTTTTGTTTAGAAGAATAAAGCCCGAGATTCAAAGGACACAAGGTCACATTTTGAGAGGCTCTCTAGTACCTCAACACTTTTTAATTATTAATGGTCTAAGCTGGTAAGCCATTACGGTTGGTTTTGAAACTTTTATCCAATACCTCCTTTTCCTTAACTTTGTTATACTAAAATAATTTGTTTTTCATAACACATACAAATAGCTTCTAGCACTGAAGAGTCACTTTAGCTACGTTAAACGATTCCTGAGAGGCCTACATGGCAGCAGGGAGCAGAAACCACTGTTGTAGCAAAAAAAGAAAAAAACCAAAAAAAACCTCTACAATGATAGATGAGGAACTAACTAGACAAGTTGTTTCAACTCAACGAGAAACACGCAGGGAAAATATTCACCCAGTGGAACATGAGCACTTTCCAAGCTTCAGAAAAATACGGTAAACAATAGACACAAAAATAAAGCACGCTGAAATGCCCACACAATGTCCTTTCAGATGATATGTAATATTAGCACCATCCTCCCCTCACTTTTATACTCCCGAGACACACATCAGTGTGCCAGAGAAGTATCAATCATCAAGGAAGAGAAACACATAAAACCTATCAAACTGTAGGGTGGTCTTTTCTCAGGAAAAATGTCAGAGCGTTTCACTTTGATCTTTTTTTTTTTTTTTTTGTCTCTTTCAGAAACAGACCAGGAAAACTTCTCCACCCTATAAAAATAATACAGCACAAAGCCACACAACTTTCCAGCCCAGAAAATAATCTCCAATACAAATGGTTTCTTTCCAGTGGCACCGAGTGACAAATTAACATTAAAAATGCTGGATCGCAAATGTTATGATCACAATTACGTTTGAAAGCAGAAATTTCTGCTTTTAGCATTGATCAGTAAGGAAAAGGAAATACTGTTTTATTAATGATACTAACAGACTAATTACACATCTAATTTTCAAAGTCTAAAAAACCCTACAGACTTCATTTTGTCATGTCCAGAAGCCTGTAAATTGAATATAATTAACACTATAATTAAGATTTCAAAATAGCTTCTATTGTAATAGTTTGTCTTTGATATTAATTACTTTCCAGGAAAAATAATCTTCTGGGATTAAACGTCCATTTCACTCAGGAAAAAGTTCCTAACACACACACACACTCTCTATTTTTAGCTAAGTGTGTATGTTCTACAGAGAAAAGAGATTCCTCCTGAAAGTTACTTTTCTAAACTAAATAGCAGTAATTTCTTAGTAGCATGAGAATATGACTCTTCTATTTTAGTAAAAAAAAATGGCCCCCGTTTTCTAAAGAGAGAATACATTGCTGAGCAGAAACCTGGAACACCAGCAGTCACTTCTGGAAAGCACAACTAAACTTAATACAAAGGACAAGTTAGCGTGAACACTTTTAACAAAGCTCAGAGGCTTGGGTGGGACGTGCAGATTTTCAAACTTTTAAAAGAAGTCAAGATTTTCCATGAACGTTTTTACCCAAATTAGGTGAGCATCAGGATTTTAAAGCAAGAAGACAGTTCCTAAAACACCTGCTCCTGAATTCCTTCTATATTACGGTGAACAGAGAAAGCAGACCTCAGTGTGTAAGTCTTCTGTAACATCTGCATGTTAAGAAATGGTTAGAAATCCAATTACTGTTTCTGTATCTGTATTTTAATGAAGGCATTGAAGTAAAAGGGTAATAGACCAGTAGAATAAAAATGACCAAACAGAAGCCACTTTTCAAAAATCTGTATGTTAACTCTACTGTTGCCTGTGAAGTATTTATAAAACGTCACAAAATACATTTCCCCCCAGAAAAACAAATTGAGAAGTTAAATTAACTCTTGGATTTTCAAAAATCTATTTTCCCAATACTAGCATGCAAATAGATATGTATAAGAATTTCTTGTTGTACAAAAAGGCAAATGAAACATTTTTATTATGACTGCCTTCTCCCTGTTCCAAGCTTTAGCAAATAAAAATCCAAGTTAAGTAAGTAAACTGGGGCATGGCTAATGACTCAATATTGAATTACATTTCCTTATTCGAAATATGTAGCCATTTGGGGTCCCAACGCTACACTAGTATTAAATTTATTTGGAAGCCATATTTTGACCAAAATTAATCATAGTGTAATAATCTTCTTCTCTATGGAAGATTTTTATTGTGGGACTATTAAAAGAGCCCGCCAATGCTGCGCCATGACAGATCTATGAAAGCCACATATTTTGAACAGGGCAATTTTCTCAACCACCTGACCATCAGTGAAATCAAACAGCAGCAGCACGTAAAGAGGTATCTAAATGCCTTTGCTGCCCACAACCTTAAGTATTTGTTTCTTACTAAGACACACACAGCTGGGCTGATTTCTTTATGCTGAAGGTGTATAAATAGTCTAAGTGACGGAGGCCCGAAAGGTAACTAAAAATGTTAGTTTAATTACGGATCTGATGGCATAATTTTACCTTTGCCTATCCAAACTAAGATACACATTGCTAACAGAGCTCAGAGGAAGGTCAATATGGACAAGAACATCCAGCTTTATTGGTTTTCCACTTCTTTCAGACAGAGGGAATACACGATGCTGAGGACATATGTTCAGGTTTAGAGGGGAGTCCCCTATACAATCAATACAGCGGCCTCATTAGGGTTTTTTTACAGAGTCCTTTGAAACGGCTAAACCAACATGGCAAGAGCATATTGGGTTTAATAGCTAAACTCTGATTAAAAGAATCCCGTGCAACATGAGCAATAGAAACCATATGAAAAGCACATGTCAATATCCACTCTTAAAGAAGGTGCTTACTGAATGAGATTAAAGCCTGCCACACTTTACATACAAATATGGCAGAATTATAGAAACACTTATTTCAGGGAATCTAACAGCTTAGCGGGTCTGATGAAGAAGCCTTTTATACTTACCCCTCAAGCATTTTTAATTCTAGCAGGCTGAATAATTATCAGATCCAGGTTAAGACATTTTACACAGATGAAAACAGGAAACTGCAGAAAAAGAAGTGATTTCAAGAAGTCCTCTATACGTGAAGGAGAAGCCCACAAAATTGCTCAGAGAGCTCTGCAGCCAACAGCACAATTGCATGAGCTCTTGATTATTTTCTTCAAACTTGAAAAAACCCAGCCTCTAGAACTGAGAAAGAATCCTCAAGCAGACTCACGGCATTCCAGCAGAAACTCTCCTTCCTGCTACTCAGAAAGAAAGGAGAAAATTTGCCTAAAAAAGAAAATTTAGAATGGAAAACACTTGTAAAAATTGCAATTTATGGTGCAAAAATAATAAGCTGGACAGCAGTACAACTACCATGCATTATAAAAAGCTGCACAAAGTCCTGCAAGACTGCATAAAAACAAGGGAAGAAAGAGGTAGGCTTATGGAATTGTTGCCTACAAAGCAGAATCTGGGAGATATGAAAATAAACACTCCTGCAAAAAGCAGCTGTAGACCCTGATTTGAGCCGTTTATTGCCATAAAAGAGACAATGCTTCTGTCACCAGTTCCATATATTCTTATCAAAATTGTAGCTACTTCCCCAAACCTAAGATTTTACTATTTTGAACCAGTAGGAAAGGCTACACCATATAAAGCTTTTTGGAAAATTCTTGATGTTACTTAAGTGCTTGAATGTACTTCTTGAAGTACTAAATGCTATTAAGTATTTGCAATTCTAAGAGTTTACAAATTATTAATTCATATTTTCTATACAAAATTGTACTAATCAAAACGCAAAAGGAACACCAAAAAAAAGCTGAGAAACTCATTTATCTATGCAGTATATATGTAAATGCAATCAAAAGTCTATGTGCTTTACCAGGACGCAGACAAGTACCAGAGTTACCTCATCAGCTGTAATTTTCATTTGTGAGAAGTCAGTCCAAGGCAGACGCAAGTTAATTCAATTGAGATTCATCTGCAAAAGGACAGTCTGAATCCTGTATCTGCCTATACTAGTGATGCTCCAGTCTATTCACTGATGTAAAATTCATGTTTTTATGAAGAACAACCAAGAAAAATGCTATATGTATATCAACATCTTAGTTGTAGCTGTAAACCCCTCTTCTTATGGAACAGAAATGCTGAATCAATACATTTGATATTAAAGCATAACATGGATTTTATGAAGTTTATAATATAGGAAAAAGGAAGGATCTATATAATTAGATACACTGTGCTTTTTGTCTTATGCTTATAAGGTCTTATTTTAGTTACCATTAAATATTTCAAGATAGCGATGATAAAATTATGATTTACTCTAATAACTACTCTAGTATTAGACACACCTAAGAGGATCGTGCAGGCACTGAAGTCTTCAACAATGGTGAGTGGTTTATACTTAAGCTGAAGCTTTTTATTGCTGTTTCTATTAAAATTACATCTGTATGCTTGTATCAACAGGTTTGGGGGTTTTGATGCAGCTAAAGATGTGTAGGGTTTTTTGTTTGGTTTTACCCATGTTAACATGGGACTGACAAGGACTTATCATCAGTCCAAAGGACACAATAAAACCTTTAAAAGTAAAAGGCAGGTTAAGATAGATTGTCTCTGGAAATTCAAAATAGGACACTGAAAAACTATTAGCCTTTACAAAGTCTACTCTATGACAGAAAACACAATTAAAGTCCTACACACTCTACCTTCTTCTACAGTTTCTATATTCTCTTGTCCAAAAGCATTAGCTGCAAGTAAATAGAATTGCAAAATACCTCCTCATGTGCAATTTTGGTAAAAAAATGATTGGATGGCCATTTTTTTAGATCTGAATGTTTTCAAAATATTTGAAACTTGAAGCTCACTGTAAAAAAAAATAATCTAAACAATTCAATGTAGTTGCTAAGACTTTTTAAGCAAGGTAAGCAGTGATGCCTCCTGCTGAAGAAGTACTAACAAAACTGCTTCTGCAAACCACAATGGCTTTCACTACATTTGTCAGGTACTATTAAAAGTTGTATAGTAAAGCAGCTTCCCATGGGCGTACCAATGCCACTAGAATAAATAGGTCTGTCTTGTACCCCCTGCAATGGGAGCAAATACTAATGTCAGTGAAAGCCTGCCAATACTGGGCGAGTATTTTATATATATATATATATATGTATATATAAAATATAGAACGAGATGTAATATATTCCCCACAACTTCCAGGGAAATCATATTCTTAAACCCAAGGTTCAAGGACAGCAAAAAAAAGTTACCTGAACAAGAAAAACAAAACACAACAAAATAACAATAAACCATAAAAAAAAAAAAAACTTGCAGCACCCTGAACCACAACAATTTATATACCATCACACTATAAACCAAACAAATTCTTTGCCACCTGACCTACACCAGACTTACAACTTACCTTACAGCAGTAAAACCTCTTTATATGGCTGCTGTCTAAGACAAAAAGGGAAAGAGCTGACTTTCCATGTGTTTTCCAGCAGTTACAGAACTTAAATATAGATCATTTCCTTTTCTTTCTACCAGGGGGCTTATTTATTTCTACAGGTTTTAGGACGTAAGGATACAATGGAATTTCAGCATGTATTCAGACAATTCCCTGTTTTACATTAGACAGCCTGCATGATCCTTGGGTAGCTTAATACATTTTAAAGTTTGGATAAAATAAATTTGCACCTACAGATGGATTGTTTTAGATGCTAAGCCCTGCAGCTACCCCCAACAAACACCTCACAATGAGTTTTAGCATTTGCACAGGGAGATTATCACAGTATGCTCCTTGACACAGCAGAGCTCACAGTGATAAAAAACAAAACGTGCCTTCCCCTTCTCCCTGGGGGTGTGCTGGATTCAGAACCATTAGCAAATACAACTCCATTATACGGGAAGGAAGTGGGAAATGGTTGTGCTCTGCAGGTGTTCAAAAATACATTTTCAGTAAGGGAGCAGATGCTTGAAAAGAAACAATTCAAGTAAGCACATGGCACCATAATTTGTCTTATCACTGTATTTGAAAGCAACTGTCTTCCTCTCAAATATACAAGTTACTTGGTTTGGGCATCACAAGTATTTATTGCACCTGCAAATGCTCAAATATACTACACTTCCACATTTCAAAGTACATTTTTTTTAAAGCAACAGGGCACAACAGATCATGAATAACAATGAACAAATTACCATCCCAGCCACAATAAATCTTGACAATTCATGTGGCACAGGGAGTTGCCTAAAACTCGTTTCAATTTTCAACCTTTAAGGAGGGTTATGTTTATAGAATGAGATGTAATAAAATGTCATTACCTTAATGTTATTTCTGCTACCTTATATAGCCAGACAACATTTGCTTATTACTATACTCTGAATGTGTCAAACATCCACTGTTACAGAACATGTTGTTTCAGTTTATCTTGAGGAACCAATAAACCCAGACAGACCAAAGTGTATTTCTTCATAAATGATTCTAGGGAAAATAAAGGTCTTTCACTACAAATGGAAATCCAATGGAAACAGGATCATTCAAAAGGTGTTGAGTAAAACAGATACCCCTTAAGAAGAAAATCTGAAATGTATAACAAATAACAAACAAGTAACAAATAACTTAGGCTGAATTTTCTCACTAGCTTCACTTAAGGCATTTTTCTGTTACACATAGACAAGACTGAAAGATTACAGGAGAGCAGCATACATGACTTTTAACAGTCTCATTTTCTTCTGAATACTAGAACTCAAGGGCTTCTCAATATGGCACTAACTGACAACCTGTGACCAAATAAATCCTCAGTCAGCACTAAAGGCATCTAAACCTGTTGTTTTACAATTTTATGATCTAGCACCGGGCCAGTAGTTCCAGCCGATGTACTAAGAGCTGAACAGCTTGGGAGATCCAACTATCCTCTCTCTGTGCCCAGGTGGCCTTTGCAGGTGACGAGAGAAGGTTCGGTCTGGCCCCAAGGAGCTGGCCTCTTCCATGCTGGTTCCATGCTGGAGGAGAGCAGACCAGTCTCCCACTGCTGTTCCAGTTCCCTTCAGGAATATCAAAGCCCTGTCCTTTTGCTTTGGTTTTTAAAACTGCTTAACGGTTTTCACCAGAAACAATTTTTAACTACCTTAAAAACTGTTTAGTATTTTATCTTTATAAATGAAACCTTTTCTGTGCCTGCATATATGTAGCTTCTTTGCATTGAAAAACCTCACTTCCCCCCCGCCCCAGACAGTACATCCTATCTGGGCACGCACCTGCCTTTATGCTAATAAAAATCAATTTTAACTTGAACCAGTTCCTCCTTCCTTTTATACTTAAACTCACAACATAAACTTTCCATTTGGGGTTAACTTCCTTATTCTTCATTATTCCCTTTCTGTTTTCTTTTTTCAAGTCCTCTGGGAACTTTCGCCATCATGACTGTTTCCAAGAGTAAAAATAAACGTAAGAGAGCATCTTTTTGCTCTCTTTCATCTATTTGCATCTCTCAAACACCAGAAAACATTTTTACTGTACGCTGACTGTTCAAATAGGCCTGCAAATAAGACTGTCAACTTTGGGAGCACTCTTGCCCAACCTGTTAGGTTATTAAATGGATATTGTGAGACCAAATTCAATTTTCATTAAGTTCCAAGCATATTTCAGCAGTGACAACGTTTTGATATGCCCATACACTAATTTCAAGAACTTCTGTTTCAAAATTCAGGATAGCTGTTGGATTTTCCAGATTACTGTTCCGATCCCTCTAGGTTCTTTACTTGCACCCGCCACTAGCATTGACTCTACCCAGAATCAGTGTCTCCCTCATAGTTTACTCATATTCTGAAGGAGATTGTAGCAAAGACACCACACAGTTTAATAATCTAGGCCATTCACTGCTGGATGCTTGAAAATTCTCTTTTGACAATGCTCTCAGAAGTTAAAGGAAGCTCAAGAAAAACACAGTTTGGTTTGACTTATATTTATTCTCGCTACAGCTAATTACAATTATAGCTCCTTTACCATATTAATGATGCGCAAAAACCTACAGAGCCCCAGTGATAAAGAAATTAAAATTAGAAAGCTGCAGCATAATGAGTTCTCCTGTGGTTTATCTGCTCTCTTCACTTGACTCTTCCCTAAACAGTACTATTGATATATAAACACTTTGTACACAACTATGCCTTAAAAAAAAGAAGTTGTAGAAGAGGGTGCCCTTTAAAAGTAAACATTTACTATGCCACGGTACTGACCTACAGAGGTATTTCCTATGCAAAGTACACATAGCAGAGTGATATATTTGTATCTTAAATTTTCCACTGTAACTGTTTATCATTAATGTACTTCTGTTTCATAAAGGAAGGTAACAGCAAGAAAGTCTCTTTCCGTAATTCGGTATTGATAACACCGCGATCACAGTCCTTTATAAAAACAATAAAGCTGTATTACTTTCTATTCTATACTCTTTACCCTTCAACTTATTGCTACACTGCCGCGAGCCACACAAAGAAGTTAATGTTTTCTAAGTTAAACAACAGGCTGTCTGCTTATCTGAAAAGTTAAATGTGGTGCAACTTCCAGCTACCTCAGCGCCAGCACAAAGCCTGGCAACCCTGCACAGTGCCGCGGCTCCGTGTTTGAGTCGTGTCACATGCAGCAGCCTGAACCTTTCCAGCCCACGCTGGCATCGCCGCCACCCTTTCCCCTGCCGCCTGCTTGCACTGTCGACTGTGGTTCAAAACAGCTAACAAAGCCAAGCTGCACAAGGAGGGGAAGAAAAAAAGGAAAAGAAAAAAAAAAAAAGCACATATTTGGGCCAGGTCCAGGCCCACCTACCGGATAATCCCAGTTTACATCTGACAGCTGTTTATACTCACCTGATGTGCGGCAGGTGCAGGACAAAAGGCTCACAGAGCCCTGCACCTGCCGCCTCCAGCCCTGCTCGGGCAGCACCCAGCACCCAGCCCCTCTGCGGGGAGCACAGCCCACCAGCTCTGCCCCAGGGGGCCACGCACCCAGCACCCACTGCGCCGTCCCGCACGCCAGGTGCCACCCAGCCAGGCAAGTGGCTAGTGCCACCCAGCTTCACTGGGTCCTGCTCTGCACTGGGGATGGGGTGCAACCCCCTCTCGCCCCAGGGCTTCCCCCACCCCACGCTCTTCGCTGGCCATCACCAGGCAGGAGGTTCCAGCCCACCGCAGCCTTCGGTGCCTACTCCCAAACACTCAGAGACTCTATTTTTGGGGGGTGGGGGAAGCCGGCTGCTAACACTCGTGCATTTCCTTTGGCACTAGCTTCAAAAGCACAGCTTTTTGGCTTTACTACGCCCAAAGTGCACAGAAAGCACAATTTTTGGAACAAGTCCTCAAGAAAAAAGGATAAGGATTTAGGTGCAACAGTTGGAGGGCTGGAGATGCCACCATTCCTTGCTCAAAGCCACCCATTTAGTCATCACTGTGCTGTGCTCACTTTGATGCCCCTTTAACACACCGTCTGCCCAAACACTCCTTTTTACATCAAGCATTCCTGGTATGCTACCTTACAGCCAATGACACTTTCAAACATTTTTGAGAGCGCCATGATCAAGAGTCCTCGATGTATACCGCTGACAGTCTTTCCCCCACCCCCCCTCCCCTTTCACAGCTGAAACAGAAATATGCAGCGAGGGGAAAAACAGGGACATGAATGACCAGGTCTAAACCCCGCAAGGTGCAGGACGAAGGCGATACACCCGCCTAGGATGGAAACCGGGGGGAACCACAACAAAACACCAAAACAGGCATTATGGCCACAGGTGCCACTTCTATATAGCTCCACGGGATGTTTTATTCATGACTGTCATTTGATGAACTAAACTGATTTCACATATAGCTCTGAACTTTTTTGTTTCCTGAAAAGTCCGTGAGCTTATTTCTTGCGCAGATAGCTGAACAAAGCCCTCTGTTTTTCTACAGGGGAATCACAGAGCAAGTTTCTCCAGATTAAACAACAGAAGCAAAGGTCCTTTGATCTAGTATCTCACACTTCTATCATCAGAGCTTAAGAAAAAGAAACAGTAAGAAAATAAAAAAGAGAGAAAAAGAAAGAAAAGAAAAACAAACAGTAAGAGAAACAGAAAAGAGAAACAGCAAAAGAAAAAGGAAGAAAATGAAAAAAGCTGCTGGTTTTAAAGCAGAAAACATTGAAAAATGAAGCTCCTAAAAATCCCCTCCACCCTCAGAACCACCTAGGAGTTTTACAAAAGCAGAGGGAGCAACAACCGCTTACAGTTACACCTCGTCTGAAAAACCGTTGGGCAAAGTGGTGGAGACAGAGATGCCAAACCCAGCCGCCCTGCAGTGTATTTGACCAACCTCTGAGGTATGTTAATTATAAAATGTGCCATTTCAATTAGTCCCTGACCCAAAAGACATAAATAAATAATTCCCTAATTGATATTCCAGAGGGAAAAAAAAAAAGTGCACCTGCAAACAGAAAGAAGAGAAAAAACGTGGAAGCAGAAGAACACTGTGGAAAAAACTAGATCATGAATAAGCCTCACCTAAGCACACAGGGACACTTTTACTATCAGAAGGACACTATTAATCAAACCCTATACAAAACCACTCCAAAACCAAGGAGGGACAGGTTTTACAACATGGTGTTAAAAATATGACACCTACCTAGCTCAAGAACGTACCATAGTCCAAACAGTGTAATCAGAACTAATACGAAATTAGCAAGCCAACTATTGGAAGTATTAAATACAAGAGTCAGCACTTACATATATTAGATGCAGCATGGTCATAACAATTACATGAGCAATTGTGAATGACTAAGTAACCAAAAGGAGAGGACAGGGCAAAGTCTAATCTAACTAAAACCAGGTTACATTTGCCACAGAGTGCTTTAACTTATAAACTGAAATGTATACATTACTACGGTTGAGAACAGGAAAAGACGGTCAACGTGTCCAGCAACATTTCATGTGGAAACTATGAACACAAGACATACAATATCTGAAAAGAAATCCAAGAGTAATCTTGCAACTAAACCTGAATATTGCATTTGGTAACCCAACTAGAAAAAGGAAGTTTCTAGATATTTGATTATGGAAATTTGGTTTTATATTTATGCATTTTACACAGTAGGAACACATACCCTTTTCACAATACTATATCATAACACATATATAGAGAAACATAGCACATACAGAGAAACTCCTTCCACTGAATAATATCAAAGTAACTGTAATTTACACATCTCTAGCGGTGAGTTGGCCAGGGATGGGGGGGGGGGGGGTATATCCTAACAGGTACCTCTTATGACTGAAAAAGTTAACGTGCATTGCAGCCTGCACTGCAGGTAAAAAGCCAGGACACCTGTCAGATTACACCAGTAAACAACAGAAAAACCCTTTCACAAGCCTGGTCCTGCCTGTGCAGTGGGGTGGGACCAGAGGACCCTCAGAGGTGCCTTCCAGCCTCAACCCTTCCGTGATTCTAGGCAATAAAATTCTCTCAGCTTCCACATAAAAAACCATGACATCAGCTCAGGTGTTCTTTGAATTTTGGCAGGATGCTACAGAGGTAGTATTATGTCTACTTTCAGCTATAAACTATGCTAGGCAATTTTCTGACTACTTTGGGGAAAACAGAGGTATTCACATTGATTTCGAGCATCTCATTTAGGTGTTGACACAGTCAATGGAGACTGGACTTTAGTTCTTAATTCCTGCACGCCTTGTGTAGGTAATCTAAGTGGTATAACATACTAGGGGAAGCTAGGAAGCAATTCTCTTATTTTTGGGAACAAAGTATCTGTTTTAAAAAATGAACCTATGAAAAACAACTTCCAACGTGTTTGAAATCCTGTTTTCTTGTGCTATTTTCTGTCAGTTTGCCAAAAAACTTAAGAAACTCTGCAAGATACAGACTTACACACATTAAGCCAAAACAGCAATTACACACCTGAAGTCAAATAAATGTATCTTTAAAATGGAAGCCTACCAACATTATCTTGCATGTCCAGATTCATTTATGGCAAGAATTCCAACTTGCACCTCTGCATTCCAAATATAAAAAAACACCAAACCACTCATTTCAGTGAAAGAGCAAGATTCAGAGAACAGTAGAAACATTTGAGTCTTGCCGGGATTTTGCAGGATTTAATTAAAAGCTTCAAGAAATACTTATGGATATGTCTGTTTAAAAGAATTCATGCCTTTGGCATGTAGTAATATATGAGACTTCAGCCACTCAATAGCTCCTTGTATTAGTGCCCAGTTTGTCTTACTGTGCATACATTATGGTTAATATTAAATGATTTCATCTTTAGTGGGTAGCTGGGTTGGGAGGGGGGGAGCTGCCCATTGGGAGGGGCTTTAGTGCCCCATTAGGGCATATTTCTGCCTTCTACAGCCTGGTCTGCACCGGCAATCCGGTACCAGAAATTCCCTGTAAGTAATCATGGGAATGGCTCTGACATAAGTCACACAGCTCAGGTACTCAAACAATGCCGTCATCTTAACGTCTTCAAAGATTTCTTGATTTCTGAATTTCCCCTTAGTCATGCCTTAGTCAAGATTGACACAGGACTAAGACACGTCTAGCCAGGAAGGCGCACAGATAACGATACGTACCCAAACGGTGACAGGCTAAGTTTGGAGTTCTTTTTCCAGTGGGCATATCCAACAGCAACCTGGATATATAGTGCTATTTAACAATGGCATGTTAGCATGCATCGTGCACCACATTCAGGAAACTATTAAGGATACTAATCAGCACACAGACTAGTTTAAAATTAACATATTAGGAGAAGCCCTCTAGTGTGTTCAGACAGTGAGTCAGCTTCTAAAACCAGAACAGAAGCAGCTAATACAAATGAAATGCTAATTTCTCCCCAGATGGCGAAGTAACACCCTCTCTGTATTCCAGTTCTTTTGTAGCATGTGAACATCTGGGTTTATTCTCTCAGACTGCAGAATAGTGTGGACCCTTGAAGAGTTTTTGGCTATTTCTTTCATGTCTGAATCAGCACTGGGAAAAAAGAAGGTTCAAACCTTACATTTCTACAAATGTAACTGTACACAAGATGTACATTTCCACAACTCCTGGTACCCACACAATGCTAATGTCATAAAAATAGCAGCACTTACTCTTTACATGTTCTCTCAGCACCAAAACAAGCAATGCAGACTTGTTTGTCTGTCTCCTCTTCCCCCTCACTTACAGAACTGTATCAGCACTTTTGAGTGCCGAGAGTAGCTCTGTTCTATAATAAGAATATGTGGGACATCACCTTCCTCAACAGACCTACTTTCCTGTACGTATGGAGAATGCATTGAAACTCTTCCTCTCCCCTTACACTACCTCTTAGGACATACTCTGAAGAGAAGGCACCACTTTTTTTCCTACAAATGATTCATCGACAGAAAGACTCAACTAAATTGTAGTCCTGCATATCTAGGGACTACTTCACATTTACTATGGTCCCCACACAAGTATTTAATACTGCTTATATACTCTGGTACCACAAAGTCGTTAAAATACAACACAATATATCTAGCCAGCATAACTTATTGCTTACATGTATATCAAGAAGTACCCAGCTGGATATCCAGTTCTCTAAAATGGATACGATTGTGACAACTAGGAAATGAAAGACTTTATTCTGAAATCATCTAAGGACAGACACAGTAAAACCAGAAATCACCACAAAATCATAAAATCCATTTTCATACTAGAAATATATGTTAAAGGAAAAAATATCAGAAGGTCCTCTACATTTACTTCTTCAAGAGTTAATGCCTTTTGGCAGGAAGAAGCTGTTCAAAGAAACATAACTGAAATAATAGCCACTGCAATGGTATTAACAGACTTTTTTTCATGCTACTTATCTTAAAGTCTGTCCAAGAAATTAGCAGAGCACATACATGTGACTTACTGGCAAAACAGAAAAAGGAAGATAATTGAGCCAAAATTATTTTTTTATAGCATTGCTGCCCTCTTCTGGTTTAAAATTTCTCATCCTCCATACTTCATATATTAACTAATTCATCTCAACTAATTACATTACATTCACATAGAATATGTTCAGAATTAATAAATTAATTTAGCCTAAACTGCAAGCAATTCTGCATCCTTAAGAGTCACACATGCCTAAGTGTTATAATTTGAAAGTTGCGAATTAAAATCCATTATTAAAATTGATTGCTAGTATCTTTTAAAAATGAACCGTTGATCTGAAGTACAGGAGTTGGCTTTGACATCACGACAGGTGTCAACTTAAGGATATCAAGAAAACTGAAAACCAACAGAAGAATTTGAAAGTGCTTATTTGAAAAGGTATAGGGAGCAGATGGAATTAAATTTTGTATCTATTCAGACACAGGGTTTTTACCTGTCCTGTTACAGAAATATATCCAACAAATGCAATTCACCATAAACACAGTAATTCACCATTAAAAGATCACTGTTTTATTGAGAACTAAGTGCTTTTTATACTGCCAAGATCCAGAAAACCGCGCAGACAGAAATAAGATCTGCTCTCCTTTCCTGCCAAAATATCCAGTATCTCAGTACAGAATTCCAAAACAAAAACAGTGAGTACGAGTTCACGTACTGTTCAAGGGCTCGAGTAATTCAGCATATTCTGTCTTCATGGTTAACATTCACTTAGCATTGACCGTGCCCTCCCCTGTTCCCACACCCAGCTTGCCTCCCACTAACTGGGCAATTCCATCATAACCCCTCACCTTTCGCTGAACGCCATGCTCCCAACAGCAGGCTTCAAGAACTGCTTACCACCACAGTTCATCCCGGGTTTGTATCCAGCTCCAAACTGGAGTGCCCGACATTTCACATTGAACATCGCCTCTGTAGTACTTTTTTTCTCCTCTAAAGCAGACGACAACAGTTTCACTTCTTATTGTCAGATCAGTTCATGAGCTCTACCTGTACTATTCATAGAATTATTCTACTGAAGACAGAAAATTGTAAATGTATCATCAAGTATAAATACATGTATTATAACTTTTTTTACTAGCACCACCAACTATTCATAGCAATTGAGCCATTACACAAAGAAGTTGCACAGTAATGGTTATTTCACTTGTAATGACCCACAGATCCTAGGCAAAAATAAATCTCCTTTCTTTCACCATAAGCAAGCTCAATTTATGTTGAAAGTTTTCAAAGTAACAGCTGTTTTGGTCCTAAGAATACAGACCATAAAGGCGAAAGCCAGGACAGTTCAAATGAGAAGTTTGCCTACAATCAATCAGCTTTTGAAGCTACGCTTTTGTTTCAGTTTGTTTGTTTGGTTTTGTCTGTTCTTTCACCAACTGTTAAGAGAATTAAAGGATTCATCTTCATCTTTAAAAACGCAGCATGTATATTTTGGAGGACGGAGGAGGGGAAGAGGGATGCTCGCAGTTTGAGAGCTGCTGCCTCCCTTGAACTTGGGAACGCCATTGCTCCCGACAGTTGCCACCGCGTATCACAAGCAACAAGGAGGCCAACAGAAACAGGACCACAGGTTTATGCCTGCAAGGACAAAATAAGCTTTTTTTCTCAAGAGAAAGACGTGTCTGTCTAGGCAAGCATGTCAGAGGACTGAGATAGTGGCAGAACCATGTTTAAAAGACAAACAAAGCACACACTAAAATCTTGCAAACTAAGGTCTTGTCTAAGACAAATGTGTTGCTATTTTCCCTCCCCTCTGTCCAAAACCGGTAGAATAAAACTGAACTTCCCATGATATAGGACAGAAACATTTAAGATACTTCTTGCCTAGTAGGAAGCACTTAACTAGTAAACTAGTAAAAAAAAACTAGTAAAAAAAAAAAAAAACTAGTAAAAGGTTTCTACAAAAAAAAACAACAAAAAAACCCCCAAAACCCCAAAAAACTCAAAAACCCCGCAAAAAATAAACACACACCAAAACCCCTTTTACATTTTCATTGCTGACTAAAAAATGCAATCTCACCCCTCCCACTCCCAGATCAAACTACTGCCAAGCTGAAGTTCCTAAACAATGTCCTTGGCCTTAAACAGCCAGGTAGAAGAGGTAAAAGCTAACTGAACACCAAGTCTGCATCAGGCATCCAAATTTTCTCTTCTAAGGGTAGCTTATGGGGACAGTTAAAAGGCCAGCACTGTTCTCCGTCCCTGAAGTTATGATCATCGACAGGATAACAGCATAAATAAACTAAGCTGGTAAATAAACCTCATAGTTTCCATAAGCATATGCAGTACACACTTGGACCTTACAGCATCGCAGCTCCAATGCCCATTTGAAAGACTAACACATAGAAACAGGGTATCTATCTGTCTTTTGGTTGTTGTCGGAGAAAGAAACATGATCACAAGAATTACCTTGAACCCCACACCCTGAACAGAGAGAAACAAGTATGTGGTAGTAAGGGGGGGACAGGGAGAAATTGAACATTCATAGCTTTCCTGAAGTGTTACAAAATGTTCCACCTCAGTAAGATCAATGCGATAAACAAAATACTCCAGTATTCTAATCAAAAGAACTATTTCAAGTATATTAAGAGCAGCATGTCCAAGAGTTGTACAGCTTCTCAGGTCACGGGCTGCAGAGGTAATTTATCCACCAGGTCAGGAGGTGTTGGTGCATTCCTCTGGTAAAGAACTGCCACCAAATTCTAAAAAATGGATCATTCCTGCTTTCCTTCTGCAAGGGTTCCCAGCAGTGACATAAAGCTCTTCATAATGTTCAGAACTGACTGGCTTTTGTTGAGCTGATAAAATTGAATGGCTTTGTGATCCATAAATACTTTTTTTCATTCAAAGTTTACTTTGCAAGTTTATGTTCTCTGTATACACAGCACAGGTTATCATCCTACATGCACACACACATTTTTTTTTAAATTTCCATCATTTCTCTCAATAAAGTAATCAGTTTAAAAGGTGGAGGGAGTTGTGGTTTTGCCTCTGTAGATCAGCATTAACTTCCGAAGTCTGGGTTTGTTTGGTAACTTACACTAAGTAGCTACCAGGAGCCACCTCAGATATACAGAATTGTTTTTATACCTAGACAGATCTCACATCAGCTTTGTTTGTTTTGTTTTGTTTTAAAAAAATACTGTCACAGGGCAGGCTTCAGTTAAAACTTGCTTTAGTAGAAGCTGGGTGAAATTTATCCAAGGTATTACTCCACTGATTTCCCTGCAGTTACATCAAGTATGAGCCTGACCCTGGCACACACTATCTTTAAAAAAAAAAAGAAAATAAAAAAAGAAGGAAAAAAAAAAGAAAAGCAGATTCAGCAATGTTCTTTTTTTATTAGGGAACAAACAGTGCAAATTATATAATGACCTATATTCAGCGGGGAAAAACTGAGATTAATAAAAATGTCAAAGATGTATAAAAGATGCATTATAACAGGAAAGCTATATAAATTACTAAACATTTCACAATAACACAATCTTAGAGCCATCAGTTCAGAAACTGCTTTGACAACACTGCTTTTTGTAGCACACTCCCAGACACATAAATGCATAGACACAGATCAGCTACCAAGCAGGGCAGATGAATACAAAGCATCTGAGCTACATTAAACCCACTCTACGGGAGATGTGCAACCAACCTGCGTGTGTGGCACACCTAGCACATTGGAGACATTTGGTGTGCTTGTGTGAATATTGTCCTTGAAGGCTCCTATTCCCTTTTTAAATCTGAAAATATAACATTCCCATCTCCCATAGGAATTGCCACAAATGAATGACAAGATGCAGTTCTCATTTTTCAGTTTGCACAGTGATTCCAGATATCAGGGAGCGAAAGATACCTGTAGTGTTTTCAGCTACCAACCATTTATTCCCATTACTTGGGAGAAATGCAAACAGCTTAGAGCTTACAGACTTCCACTATGTAAACAGAAAATACAGATGCCTATCTGGAGGAATTGTTGGTAATTTTCATTACCCATTTAAGACATATAAGTATTCACAATCAATACATGCAGAAAACCTTAAAGTATTAGTTGTTGCCTTAAAATATACCAAGAGCAGTTTTTACTACAAGCCATTTTGAGAGAAGATTAGGAGATAAATATGCAACATACGTTTCAGAGAGCTCTTGAAGGTGTACTAATATATTTGACTCACAAGAGCTGCTGTTTTGCATCACATGCACTCCAGCTTTTGGGGCTCTACCCAACTGTGAGAGGAGATACCGAACATCCCAAGTGCTGCTCAAAGTCTGTGCAGTCCAGGCTTGGGTGATAGAAGAATTAATGAGGAAATGAGTAAAAAAGCAGATGGTGCTGCAGCTCTTCTGCCTGCATATCCACCACCTCGAGCAGTTTCTATACATGCAAAGCCCCAGGGCCCCACCTGGTAGCAACATAATTACCCTAAATGTGCACTTATGTTTCATTACACCTTAACCATCACTATGCACGCTGATTACAAGTATCAATCCATTTCATTTTCATACACCTCTGCAGTCGTACAGCATTCAACTGTGAAAATGCAGCACTCTCGTCACTTCTAAAACAAGGCCCATGCTGATAAACAGCAGTGGGCAAATTATTTGTCACTCTGTAGGGTGCCAGTAGGGTTTGATAAAGATGACATCACTCCCATTTTACCAATAACAATGACACTAACAAGAACATGTAATCAGCAAGCCGCAGTGCTTGGTCTAGCTGTGGCAGGTGCAACTCTTTTTATGCTAGAAGTAAGCCAGCCAGCATTCACTTCCAGCACAAGTACAGAACTATTTCTTTTATCAGAATGTTAAGCAGAAGTTGGCTTCCATAAGGCACTGCAGCTGCTGTCGCTGCTTCTACAGATGCTTTCATTAATTTTATCAAGGACATACTGAACCAAGTGCTTGATCAGCACAATGGCTATTTAGGAACAGCTGGAGAAATGAAACAATTAACTTAAGGAGACTATGCAAGCCCAATATGCAAATTAAAATAATTAAATAGCAAAAAATACATTAAAATACATGTAAGAATTGAGCACAAATCTTTATGAAGCATGAGTTGCAGTGGCGGAAGCGGCTGAGAAAGAAAAGACGAGCTTCAGAGCTCTTTATTATGTCTAAATAAAATACCTGTAACCTGTAAAATTATCCATGTCACAGAAATGTTAACATTATAATTCCTACTCTATGCTCATATACTTTTAAAAATAAGTTACAGTGAAGGATATTGCAGTTTATAATAAACAAGCATGAAAGCAACTTTGCAGTCCTCACAGAACTTTCATTTTATTACTTGCTGTGATGGTATTTTTTGCTCCAGAATACTAGAAATTTTAAAATGTTATTTCTTTTATGACAACTTTACTGCTTGGAGTATTTAAAGGACCAAACACTGTACTTAATATACAAGACATAAATTATGTTTTATTTATCCATCTTCAAAAAAGAACTTAATATTGCACTTTTAGAAAGTATTTTAAAAAATATTTCCATTTGCTTGCTTGCTTCTTATTCACACACTTATGGATAAGCAAACACTGATACCTGGTTGATTAAACCTCCAAGAAAATTTCTATCCCCATGTTTGCAAAGAACTTTCCACCTAACAGTGGAAGTTGAGTAGCTGAAGTTTCATCTCCCTGCATCTTCAGGTCCATCCAGCGACCACCCCTCACAGGTTTTTGAAAAAGCAGCAACAGAGAAATTGGCATCAGTTTTATTAGCCTCCCTGCTTCTGCTCAGGATACTAAGGGGTTTCTGCAACACTATTATTCTGTCTCATTGCTGCAGCCTGTAAAATACAAGCAGGCACAGGTACTAGCATATTTACAAAGGAAAAAGAAACAGTCCTAGGGAATGGTAAAATAATACAGAGTATCCTTCCCCTCCTCACAGCCAGCAGAAGATCTGGGACAGGCCAACAGTAATTTCTTTACAAAAGCGGTCTGGGTAACTTTAGTGAAGTCAGCTCAGACAGCTGCAGCCTGCCCAGTGCAGATGCGACAGAGCAGCCTGGATGCTGCCCAGAGAAATCACTCCTCTGACTTTGGGAGTAAATTTCGCCTGGACGCGCCATTTGAATCTCTCTCCTTCCTACACCCAAGAATGGCAAGATGTTTCTCCTTGTAGGGAAGGCAGAAAAATGTATCATACTTAGACAAACTGGAAAGCTCTACAGGAGGAAAAAAGGTAAGTCTGCTACACACTCCCAGTAGCTGTCTGCACTTGACATTTACAAGGTTTAGCAGAAAATGTAGTTATTTTCAGTAATTAACTAAATTAGTCCACAAGTACATGAGTTTCCAGAGAACATGAAATAAACCTTCATAGACTAACAAGAAGATCTTCTAAAACCCCGGAGTTTCTGAGCAAGAATGTCTTCTCTACTGGCAATGCAAAATTAACTTTCTTGAACTTTCCATTAACCTCTTCTCTTCCATATCCTCCAACCAGAAGCACTACTTATTAAGCTTTGCTATAAATAAGCACATTTTAATGTGTTCTACACAGAATTTTGTTCATGTCAGAAGTGTTTAAATGAAAGTACTCAGCACAGCTGAAAAAGAATCACATCATAATACAACATTCGCTTGTGTGCATAATGCAGTCCACACAAATTTTAGTTTAAATACATAAAGGTAAGCTTTGTTCACAAGAAGCACTATTCCAAGAGTATTATATACTACTTGCATTAGACAGATCCCTGTTAAATGAATGCTACGACTATCTGATTTCTTCCAGTGAGACTCTGCAGGTAAAAAATTAAATTTTAAAAAAATTGTTCCTAGTAATGTTCAATTCTTGTTCGAAAAGTATGTCAGCTTATTGTTTATCCAAAAGCAATGAAAAGGCCTACTCTGTAATCAGTAGGATTCCTCCTGTGCAACTGAGAAGGGGTTTGAAAAAAAAAAAACAACCAAAAACGAAAGCTGGAGAAACTGGATTTTCCTGCTCTGCAGAGAATTCATACACATTAAAAATCATGTATTTTTCATCTTTATATAGCAAATTTTATTTTGATACACACATATCTATCAAGCCTTCCAATCAGCTTCCTTTCTCTTGCTGTTACCTTTGCCTTTCCCTAAATAATTTGGGAACTTATGGGGGTTTTGCTGCATACAGAAGTTTGAGCAGTCTAGATTCTGGTGAGCCAACTGCAGAGCAAGCCTTCAAAACGTCCAGTTAAGAAAGAATGCCTTGTTCTGCTCTCAGAAGGGGTGTTCCACTCCCCCCCCTGCTCCTGGCTGGGCAGCAGTACCTTGGGAGAGGGGAAGCCCTGACTTTTCAAGGGTGACACAGATTTCACCTTTATAATTTACAAAAGTTTCTCTCCTATTTCTGAGGTCTGGCTCACATGGCACAACTATAAAATTTCACTTACCACAGTACACACGACGATACAAGCAGTGTAACCACCATGAGATACATTCAGGCTATCACGCAACGGGGATGCTTAAATAAAAATGACTGAAAGCATGCTGGGCCACGGCAGCTACAATCATTTCAGTATCTATCGTTGTGTCAACTTTCAAATCAGTGCCCAGTAACATGCAAAGCCTCCATATTAAGGAAATGAGTACAGGATTTTCTGTCTCCTTGGATCATTTCAGGAAGCTATACTTTTATGCGATGGTATATTGAAAGGTAACATCTGCCATTACGTGGAAAGATAAAAACAGAAGAGAGAGGTAAGTTTTCAAGCTTGGACTGTCTTCAGGCTTGGGGAGGTTCCATCTTATCCCAGGTTTTTTTCCATCATCCCTGCGCTTCTTACCTCACCGCAATTTGATAAGAAGTGGATCTGGCGGTTTTTCCTAAAAACTAACCTGTGAGCAAAGCACTAACCCATTTCCATAACAATAAAGATGTGTGCGGGTTAAGGAAAGAGATGCTTTCAAATGTCTTCTTCCTCTTCATTGCAACATCATCGTACACTTCATTCAAGAATTGCTTCAAAAGCTCAAGACACCACGTATAAAGCTGACACTAGGCTGTTCCCCATGACAGATCAGACAGCTGAGCTCATACCCACTGAACTGCAGTGCCACAGGACAGGAGTTTATGCGGAAGCAAGACAATAATCTGTGTCAGTGTAACACACGGCTCTCTGCAGCATTTTGGTGAAAACATGCTCATTACGTGTACTCCCCGTTTCCTTACCCCTCAAACACAGCAACTGAACTTATTTCAAAGACAAGCTGGCTTACTGTTTTAGCATCATTTTTTTCTAATTCATCTTTGGAAATAAAAAAATAATTGCAAGAGAAAAGAAAGCCATATCCATGCATGACAAAAACACCGTTTGTGCTATCAAGTCCTGTAAAAAATGACATTTTTCTCATGTCCTTTGCACTTGGTGTATCTCTGGTATGTAAGGTGCCAAATATTTTTTTTTCTTTTCTTTTTTTTTTTTTTTTTTTTTTTTTTTTTTTTTTGGTGGGGTGGGGATTGATTCATCAGCATGACAGCTTCTGAGAAACTAGCTTCACAGTGAAGTATAAAAGTAAAGTGTCTCTGCTAAAAAGTCTGCAGTCAGCTGACATACATTAACCTCAGAACTGAAAACTGATATAAAAACACTTTCTAGACAGCCTGAAAAAAAATCGTATCTGTGTACAGAAGCACATTAAGTTCATAGCTTACTATGTATATACAATTTTTTGAGTTTCATACAAAAATCAATGCAACAATCATACACCTTCATCACTATAATCCACTAATAGAGAAGACTGAAGGAGTCATAAAAATAAGTAATGGATTTTGTGATGAGCATAAACTCTCATCACATTTTTTTATTAGGAATCAAGACTAAAGAAATTAGTTCAGCGTGGAAATAATTGAATGTATAAAACAATTTGATTTTCACCTACAAAGCAAATAATGATTTGTGTATTTTAATGCAGCAAAAAGTTCGAGGTGCTTGAATACTTTACATTAGATACTCTCTCTCCCCTAAATGCTCATTTTGTGAAACAATTGAGAAAAAAAACAAAACCCAGCCCTGTCCAGAATGCCTAGCAGCATGGCCACAGAGTACAAACACTTTCCACTTCTGAGTACCTCTGATATTTGACAACTATACGAGCACTTGAACATCATTTATCATGTTTATTTTTAATAGCTCTCCCTGGGCACAGTTGCCTTGGATGCCAATCTTCTTTTCTTTTGCCTCCTGTAAATATTTGAAATAGCTATTCATTAACAGTTGCAGATTTATTCAGCACTGTTATACTGCTTCTGAATTGGAAATAGCTTTTATTTTTCTCTCCCTATCTTTTGGCTGATCTGAAAAAAAAAAAAAGGAAAAAAAAAAAAAAAGCCTGCTGTTTAGGTTCAGTCTGTCAGGATTTAAATTATGCTCCAGCTGAGAGCTAATCAAGGGTATCTGACCTGGTTTACAAATAAACCAGGAACAAGAGTGTTATTTTTCCTTTTTCTTTGGGGCACTGGCTCTATAGATGAAAACAAACCATGAAGAGGTCACAAATACAGTTGCCCTAAGTTAAAGCAAAAACAACTGGTTTTCACAGGTACATCAGGTTATCTGCCTAAAGGTTCTGGAGTGTCCTAAACCCTCACTGACAGCTCCCACACCTAGCTTCCGTGCAATACTTGAATTTCAGATTTCAGTATTTGAATACAATGTACACAGCATTAAAAAGGCATCTATTTAAGCTATCAAGACACCCTGGTGTGCGCATCAGGAGTCACACATATCTGTGCAAATCACAGCTCTTATTTACATGGGGCGATATTGCAGAAACAATTTTCCAGCACCATTCAATGTGATTACTCCCGATCTATTCCCACATACAACCAAACTGTGTATAAATGTAATCTCTAACATCTGAGTGGAGCAAGCAGTACAGGACCCTTAGAGCACGCATTTTAAGATCTATTTGCTTTGGATTTAGAATAGAGGCCACAGAGCTCTCAAAAATGTACAGGTGCAAATTATACCTAAATTCTCACTTCCTTAACATTTTAATAACAAGATTAAATTTTTGAACATCAGGCAGCTGTTCACGTGAGGGGGTTTTAAGAGAAGAAAAACTGCAGCCAGGTTTTGCCCAATGAAAACAGCCACTAACGTGTGCATACATTATAACTAGCTTCTCTCAGAAGGCTGCTAAAAAGCTACATAATACATTTTGTTTAAAAAAAAAGTGTTGACTGACCAGTCTGACTGTATTAAATGGTACGAATAATGCCAGGGCAGCATGAAAGTAATGTTTTCTTCTACCTAGTCCTGAGCTGTTATTTCACAATCACAGTCACTGTAGCGTAACATCTATAGCTGATTTCAAAATACTGTAACTTGCATTGACTTCTGTCTTATCATAGTAAGAAATACTCAAGGGAGGTAAAAAAAGAAGGGACAACAGCTAGCCATGACAGAGATCAATCAAATCTCTAGGAGCAAGCACGTAAATTTATTTTTTCAGAAGATACATTAGCATTCTTTTAGCATTTTCTCACTGTCGTAACTGGGCTTGTCACCACCCGGAGTTTTGCTCTCAATATGACTTCAGTGAACACACCATGAAAGATTAGACAATTTCTTTTTATAACTTACAGATTGTTTATACCTGACATATGCTGTAAGTTGAGCTGTTTGATGTTGAAGTCTCTTGCTTCTGTACACCACATCTTTTTCATGTAATCACTTAGCACTTGGAAAGGACTTAGGGAAAAAGGTAACTCAAACTTGAACAGATCAGGTCTTCATTTCCCATTAAATAATCTGAAAAGTTTCAGTCATATAGTAGCATTAGATATGGAGATGACATGGAGTCAAATCACAATGGTATTGCACAACATAACAGCACCAACACTGTGAGACCCAACAAAACCAGAGAAGGTAAGCCCTCATTACAAAAGGTGGTAGAAAGCAATACTAAAAGGATAATGCACACTTAAAGCAAAACAGGGGAAATTAGGTATTTGCTGAAATACAGCTTAAGAATAGCCATGAATAAGGCCATTAATCAGTTTCTAGTCTAGTGTCCCCTCCCACAGGTTGCTTAACGGAGAATATAAATACAGGCAGCATGAAATATTTGCTAAATACTCAGCAAACTGCAACACTCTCTGTAAGATTTGTTGTTGTTTAAAGAAAATGGATTCTTCTTCCATGCATCTGTTGCATCTCTTCCAAATGTGTAAACTTCCACTATGACCCACGCTAGGGAGTTTCTCAGCTTTAACCACATTATGAGATTAAGAATCCCACTCTGATTTGTTCTGAACCTAGCCTTTACTAGTCACACTTAATGCCTTGAAGCCTGGTGTGGGTTGAGATATCTAACACTACTCTTCGTTTTAAGAAGTAGTTGGCACACTTCCACGGCAGTGGAAGGGGTAATGTGGCACACATGACAGGACTCATTTGGCCCACAAAGAGGAACGCAAAAGGCAGTGTGCAAACATCATGCTGACAGATTCTAGTTCTGTTACAACTCTCACGCTCCATGAAAGAATACTTAGCATATTTCATCTTCAGTAGTCTTTTGAGTTGGATGTTTCGGTGGCACAGGATAACTAACGCTTGATCCTCTAGAAGGCCAAATATCTAGGAGGAGACTATTTACCAAATGATAAAACGAATCACTGCTGTAATTCTGACAAGTCACCTTTGAACATAATAATGGTGACCTATACTGTACTTAATAGGTGGCTGGTGCATCACAGGGCATCCGATTTGTTAAAGTAACAATTTGGATTTGGGTCACCATTCCTGTTCTATAGTAGGAATTGTTCATGATAGTTTCACAGGAGCCATGGAAAGCTCCAAGTAACTGATAGCTGCATAATATGCAAGGCTGGTTGTGATAATCCTCTTACAATATTTTGAAAATATTTTTGCAAAACCAGCAGTAAACACATGCAAAAAACAAGTATTGCCAACAAAGAAACACAACAAGTTCCTATAGCTGAATAAATATTTACAAGGAGTGAGAAAACCAGAGAAGAAACTCCAATGCTCCTATGGCTAAGAAGCCACATAAAACCAATCTTATATTTTCAAATAAAATTAAAGATGGGAACTTTTTTTCTGAAAGTAAGATCAATTAAGACGATACACTGTGCTTTAATTTGAACTGCTTTCAAATTCAACACTAAACACAAACAAACCCAACTTAATCTGTCTGGTAAAGACTTCAACCAGTGGCTGTGGCGTTACTAAATGTCATGTTTTACACTCCATTTCAAATAATGCAAACTTAACAAGAAGATATTTATAAATAAAAGTAACAAACAAGCAATGCTATCCAGCTTTCCTTTGCTGCTGTTCCACCAAATAAGCATGGAAACAATACAACGTACACTGCTTTGGTATAAAATAAAGAAGCTTTTAAAGGAATCTCTTTTAAAGAATCATGTCAAATAGCTCTTCTGAGGAAGGCCTAAGCCAGCCAAAGAGTCTGTTAAAAAGCATGAAGACTCTTCACCCGTTTCGTTACAAAACATACATAATACAAGCTTTTTTAGTTCTTTCCTCAGAGGGTCCAAACAGTGAAATACATTTTCAAGGCATTACAGTTCACAACAAAAGTGAAAGTGATGTGAAACTGGCTAACAACACTTCAAAAGAAATAAAAACTCGATTATCTATAATCTAAGCACAAGCTCAAAGTGAAAAACCACAAGGGAAATATATTGGCAATAGGGCGAGTTGAACTAAACCCATAGTAACTACTTACCAGTTTGCGTTTGGGAGCTATTTAACGCAGCAGCACTTGGTGCCTACCTTTTATTCTAAACCAGTATAGTTACGGATAGTAAATACATTTCCTCCAAGAATTTATATTCGTACAATACAATATTTAAAACCTGACTTTAAGGTACTGTTTATAACAGTAAAATTACTATCAGTATTAACCAGCAAGACAACAACCACAGCTAGAGTGTATATCCCTACCCCACCAGAACAACTCGCGCCTGCTCATTATGGTCTTGCTCCAGTACACGCGAGGTGCGCGAGCTTCCACATGGACGTGACGCCTTTGTATCTCAAGTATATTTTTCAGAAAGACACAGGTGACTTGCATTTGAACTTCACTTTTGTCTCTACTATTCTACTACCACAGTATTTACAGGCACCAGCCAGGAACTAAGAATTCCTGTTGTTTTTTAACAAGTAGAGATCAGCATGCTTTTCCTTCCAAATTTAGCAGCAGCTTTAACACTGGAACAGTGGGATTTTTAAGTCTTCCTAATAACGCAGTGAAAATACAGGCTGAAAGAAGAAACTTCCTATTTTTGAGGAAGTCTATTTCAAGAAGGATGAACAAAATGCATATATAAATGAAAATTATTTTGATATTTGAAAAGTACTTGATATAGTTTTTAAAGGCTTACAAGATCATATTGTTTAGCATACTGACACCGAATTCAGTAACTGATGAAGAAAAGTGTCTATAAATTACTCTGGCTTTTCAAAAGATAGGTGGTTTTGTAATGTTAAGCAAGTACAGTGAAAAAGTAGTAGTTTTAGATAGTTTGTGAGTAACAATTAGCATAGGTCAATTAAAATACACAGCCCAAAGCGAGCAGTAAGTCTGTTTGCTGCAGCCAAGCCTCCTTCAGAACATCAGCTCTGAGAAGTCCCACTGTCAGAGCCTGTAAGTCTGGACCTGTAGTTGTAACTCTTGGTTCTTTCTACAACCTGAGAGCTGAAAAACTTGCACAAGGATTGCACTTCTGTTGCTTTGGGATATCTTGACATGAAGACTTTCTCCCACTGAATCTCCTATGCTAAGCTGCTCTTCAGGCTGCCCAGCTGCTACCTCCATGAGGAAACGTCTCCCTCAGGACCATCTAGCTTTTGTGACCAGCTTGGGGAACTCTGAAGTGTTACTATTCTGGAATCTGGAGGTTCCCAAACCCCATTCCCATTCACTTTCTGATACTATGTCAGACCACTCTATCTTTAGCAAACATATTAAGATCACAATATGAATCACATCAATCTTCCTCAGAGCCATCAAGCAATTATCAACAATGAACTACTATCATGGTATCACTGTAACTTTAATATAGGCAATATAAAAAAATACCCCAATGATTAAACTACCCCTAAACAGTAGTCTTCTTCCCAGCCTTCCTCTGCCTTGAGCAATTCCATCTAATCTTGCCAAATTTGTTGTAACTTTCCTTCTCCCCTTCCTACAGTATCTGAAAATCTCTGTTTTAGAGTTTGGGAAGGTCGGTGGTGAACTCTGCTTGCCCTCCCCCCGCCCCCCCCAGTAATCATTCCTTCTCCTGTCTTCTCACTAAAATGCCAGAAGACACTGGCATCACAGTGCACGTGGGCCCATGGAAATCTGTGGATCTCCTAGTAAGTTGTTGAAGAATGAAGCTGGAACATGAGAAGACATCCCAGTGCGCCCAGTATTGGGTGAAGTTTTGTAGGGCCACTTGATATCCCTAGATAAGGGTGCATAGGAAAGAGCAGCTCAGTGATGAGAGAGAAGAGCTTGGGCAGATGGCTACGTCTGTTTTTCCTGACATTCCCTCCAGTCCCTTGCTCTAAAGGTCTAGTACCACTGGGACACTACAGAGTTGTGGTACTTCTGCAACATCAGTATCTTGGAAGATTCAAATTGTGTCACTTACTACTGCCACCCTTTGAGGTTTCTAAAACACATGAATAGTCCACTTCAAGCTTTCTCTCTCACAGGACATTTAATTTTAAACCCCAATAAAATTATATTATGAAACCCCCACATCTGACAGAAGCTAGAACAATAGATTTCACCACCTCTAATCACTCAGGTCTGGGCAGGAATGTGGACACCTGAGAGGACACATGCACAACTCCGCAGCCTTTCCCAGAAAGCAAGACCTGATTGTTCTCTCAGTCCAGTTTCTCTCACACCTTTCAAGCAACATAGGCCAACACTGCTGATGGGAGAACAATCCCATCTTCCACTGTCCTCAGCTGCTTATTCCCTACGTTACAAGTGTTTATGTGGTTCTGAAGTAAACCAGACTGGAGAACCAGTCCAAGCTCAAATGGGGGGATGGCTGGTTTTGGTTGGGGGGACAGGAGGGAGAGAAGTGGGGAGAACAACGAACATTCAGTTTTACCCCAGAGCAGTTCCCTAGCCTGCTTCACACAAGGAACTCACTCCCAGCAAGAAAACAGGTGGCCTGAAACAACGATGAGGGGGGGATTAAAAAAAAAAAAAGAGTGAGGAATGGTGTAAGATGGCAGAAATGCTTATTTTAGTTGCACTATTTGCTTGACGTAGAGCTGGAGCTATAGCTTAGGGATGAAGATCAAGTAGTATTTTTAATTGCATACATTTCTGCTTTGGCTCTTTTGTATTAACCTTTTATTGCAAACAAAAATAAAATGCACCTTTTTCATAAAAATGCAAAATTAAACAGATTGGTTGTCATTCAAGGATTTAAACAGCACAAATGCAAATACTGGAGCAGGAAAATAGAAAGGAATGAGAAGACGGAATTATACAGAGCAAATGTGACCAAAACTTGCTTTTTGTTCTGTTAAAGAAAAAAAATACAACCTTTTTTAAGAGGCTTCTCTGGTTCTTTAAACTGCCAAAGCTAAGAGATTAGTGGAGTCTCACTGTCTGTAAGAGTCTTAGTCAGGCATGCAAAATAAGTATTCACATACATTTTATATTCTTCTTTCCAGCACTGTAAGCTACAACAACCCATGCACAGTCAGAAACACTTTATAAAAAAGCAACATTACAAGGTTTGATGAAGTCAAAAAGGTAATCTGGTCATGCTAGGAGAAATTCTGGCAACAGTGTCAATACATCTGGCAAGTTATCCTCTGGACAATGCCCATGTACATCTGACAATAACTTACAGAGAAGACAGCATCCTAAACCAATATTTGTCTGGATTTTCAGAAAATATGCATTTTATTTCATATTACAGCATTAATGGGCTTTATATTTTGGAACAGGCAACCGTGACATGAACATTCCAAAGCATCCAAGAAAGCCATTTAAAGTTATTCAAACTTACTATAATAAACCCTATAGAGAGGAAATTAGTACTTCCAGAAATACAAATCAGTATATACAGACTTCAATTCCTGAGGAAAACGTTTCGGGGAACAGGATTTTTTGCAAGTTTCAGGGGGATAGCTCCTCCCTAAATCAATGACCATTCCTTGTTACTGCACTGCCTGTCTCAGTCTTTCACAAATAACACTTTCCTCTCTCATCCCATACAAGACCCTGGACAACATCTCGGTAGTAAATACAGTGTCTGACTGCTTATGAGCCTGAATCCAATCACATAGTATTCTACTGTATTTATCTTCAATTGTTTACACCATGACATTGTAAACTCTTTGAGGCAAGCTCCTTTTTTTTTTTTTTTTAAAAAAAAAAAAAAGTATACAGTATATAAACAGTAGAATCCCAATTATACAAACATTACACAGTGCCTAAGTGGTTTCTCTTGCAAGGGAAGAGCCCAGTTACAGTTTTGCACATTACACTGCATATTTGCAAAATCCATTGTGATTCATCTACATCCTAATCATGGCATGCACATGATTTTTTTGGCAAATTAACTGTTATGGCATGTTTGTTATATGAGGCTGCAACATGGACAATTAAACTGATTGGCTGGACTAAAATCTCTGTCAACACTAGAAGAAGGCATTAACCCAGGAAGCAAAAGAGAAGGAGATTCCCCTTCTCATTGCTGATGCCTAGGATCACAGCCGACCTGGCAATAAGGAAAAAAGCCCATAATGCATGAAATTGGCCTAAGGTATGGAGCACGCCTACAAAATCAAAGTCAAAATCTACTGAGTCTCAACAAAACCCATTTGAACCGAGCACACACACACACACAAAAAGTGACCTGAGGCAAAATATCTACCACACCAAGGCATAAAGGCCTCCATATCTTTTCAATAACAAAAGGTTTTGTTTCTCAACTCATCCAGAACAACATCTTTTCCCTAATGCAATTCTTGCAAATAGATTATTTTAACTAGAAGTATCAATTAAAGTTTAAAAGAATTACAAAGAAATGGCAGCAAGATGATATTACTGAAAGTTCTTGGCAACTATAAAATTAGAAGATGCCATGATCCACGCACCCTTAATAAAAATATTAACAACATTTTAAACTAAATCTGAGCCTTCTGCTGATTCTTAGAATTTCTGTGAAAAACAGTGGCATGTTGTGAATCCCAGAATCCTTGGTGGCCACAGGGCATAGATATGATCACTATGTATAATATTTTGATGACAACATCAAACATACCACAAGCGCACTGCAGAGTGATCAGCCTGTGGCAACAGATCTTGAAAACAACAAATTTATTCTGCGTGAGTCTATCACCTAGCATGTGCCATAGGTTTGAGGCGTTCTGACAGTAGTGGACTGCCGACATATATAACACACTACAAATCCACAAGGATGGCTACATGATTTTTAGACCAAAGTCAGCTCACATCTGGCCAGCTCAGAAGGAGACTTCAACTCTAACTACAAAAGACCAACTAAAAACATGCAGAGGAACAGTAATTTTAAAAAATACAATTATTTTTAATAAAGCAGTGGTGTAAGACACACATAAATACAATTTAACACTAATCACAGGTCATAACGAGATGAATGAAGGAAATTATCTCCTCACTAAGGCTATGTGCAGGAATACATGGAACTGGAAACTCATTCACCATATAGCAAACAGGATGTAAACATAGTATCATCTTTCAGGACCAATGACCAAATACAAAAGAGAAACTTAAAAAAAAAGAAAAGGTGTAAATGAAAGGTGCATTATTGTGACAATATGTCTGAAATGAGGGGAAATTCACTGCCATAATGCAGTTTTGAGAAATTCTGGAGGGGATAAGAGGAGGAACACCTTCAGCTGGGCCAGAAAAAATAGGGCAGCTCAGTCATCCAGCTGAAGATATAAAACTTTCTGTCTTGAATAAAACTTGCCTAAGAATTTCTACAACTATGGCGTTAGATTAATACTTGCTGCCTGTAAAAGGAACTAGCATAGATCTCTGCTCAGGTATTCTAATGCATAAGTTGAGCATGTAACAACCTAGAACTGAAGGGTTGAGTTGGAAGGGACCTACAACGACCATCGAGTCCAACTGCTCGACCACTTAAGGGCTGATCTAAAGTTACAACACGTTCTTAAGGGCAATGTCTAAACGTCTCCCCACCACTGACCGGCACAAGCCATCCACCACCTCGCTAGGAAGCCTGTACCAGGATCTGAGCACCCTCTTGGTAAAGAAACAGTTCCTCATTGTAAGTCAAAACCTCCCCTGAGGGACGCAGCTTTGAGCCATTCCCATCTGTCCTGGCACCTGATCTCAGGGAGAAGAGCTCCGCATCCCTCTGTCCCCTTCCCCTCCTCAGGGAGCAATGAGGAAAAAAGCTAGACACCAATATATAATGTAACTGCCAAAGTATTTCTCAAGAAAAATTAAAAATAATGCAGAGGAACCTGTTACGCAACAAGACGCGCTGAAGACAACAGAAACAACTGTGACGTATTGGTAAGATTCACTGTATAAAAGAAACACGTACCAAAAACACAATAGGGAATTTCTTTCTGAGCCAAGAGGAGAGCTTATTAAAACTTCTAATTTTCTTACTCAAATTAAGCTTGAAAATGTCTTGTTGTAATTATGTTATTTATTTGTTATTTACGTAAATAACAAAATACTGTTATTTACTACTAACAGGGCATCTTTTTATCCTTTTAAAAATATGGGGTTTTTTTAATTAATTAAAATATATTTTAAAAATAAATAAATAAAAATTAGATATAAATAAAATTCAATGTATTTAAATATAAATAAATTTTAAATATATAAATAAATATATAAATATCCTCTTTCTTCTATGAATTTACCCATGTGTGTTTGAAGTTACACAGCAGTTTTTACATACCTGAAGACATTGCTTCTGATCACTACTGATGGAATGCAACGGTATCTTTTTCTTTCAGGATCATTAGAAAAGATGACATGGGGACATGAAAAACTAATTCATTACACTACCCTAAGAAATGACAAGCTGGTACCAAAATATTTGTCTTGGCCTAAATAGACATAATTGCACATTAGCAAAGTCAGCAGGAAAAACTTAAAACATTCATAAGATACAAAAGACAATACAGAAAGAATTTTAATAACTTAATAACAAAAACCTAGCTCTTTAGCCATAGCCAAAAAGCACAGAAGTACAAAGAGTTGTTTATCAAAATGTCTCAAATACAGCAGCCCAAGCTCCCTGGAATGCAGCTTCAAGTTATACTTGAGGAACAGTATTAGAATAAAGCTTACTTTTCCAAGAAGCCAGTAAAAAGGCTGACAGAAGAGGTTTATCTTAGAAAAACACTGTCACCATTCTCCTCCTTCCCCAAAAATAATAAAAAAAACCCCAACATAAGAGAACACTATGCATCAAAAAGCTGGGTATGAACCAAGATTATCTGTGATATGGAAAATACTGCTCTTCCAAAAGATTCAATTGGAAAGGACTTGAAAAATGAGATGGAGTTTAAGTTTTTTAAAGGTAAAGAGTATTTCTTTGAAAAAGATTTCCATATAAAATTTTCCTGTCTTGTATGTTTTATAATCTATGTATCAGACAATTTTTTATTCTATAAATCAGAAAACAGTGAAGCAAAACCATTTTGGAAAAGAAGATTCAAGCATTACATTATGCAATGCTAAATTCAGCTTTTTCTACAAACCTTTGTGGTTGAATTCAACATATTCCTGCCAAAAATTCAGCATTTGGAGAACTTTTATATTCCAATAGAAAAGCATTCCATAAGAAAGTTTAAAACTAAAAAATGGGCATGGACTTCAAACTCTTACAAGGTCATTCTTCCTGCTAAAAGAGAGCAAGTAGAAGTCAATATATGCTACACCTCAACTTACCGTTTCATATCAGATATTAAGTATGGAGGTTTTTTCCGTCTGAGGTTTTTATGGGGCCATACATACTGTGACTTAAGCACAGGAGAACACAAGAAAAGGAACAGCCAACCAGCACCGAAGTTTCACATTTCTTTGTTACAAGGAAATTTTGTTTGGCTTTTGCAACCCCTTCTGGAGGTGTTTAAAGCATACTAACATTTGCTTATTCACTCTCAAGTTTTTCATAGTGTGGGTAAGGCAGCAAAAAAGAATAAGATATGGTCTGCATTTACAGGTTAAACCTGCCTTTATCTTGGCTTCCCTTTTGCTATAAAGGGCACAGCATGGAAAAGTGCCTTGAACTTAACTTTTTTAATTTTATACGCAACTTTTTGTTATGCTGCCTTGGGCAATGACTGGTAATCAATACTAAAAATTTTGCTTTTCTGATACTGCTTTTGCTGAACAGTAACAAATAGTTGCTAAAGTTTAGCTTACAGCTTTTGGGGAACAAGCATCATTTCTGTACAAAAATCATTAAACTTTCATAAAGAAAGAAAATTTCACAAAATTTCAAAATGCTGAAATATTTCAAATGAAATGAAAGTGAAATGTTTCACTGTACATGTTTTATACTGTAAACCATTTCCTTAAAAAAAAAAAAAAATACCACCCTACTTACAAATGTTATGTTTGACCTATATTTTAAAATCCAAGGGGTACTCTGAAAACCAAACAAAACATTCAAGTTTAACTAAATATTTAATCCAATTCAAAATGAAACAAATCCTTTTATTTGGAGAACAACCAAGCAAATGTATTTCAGTACTATACAAAGCAGATTTCCCAATCTTTACAAAAGACAACTGAATTAAAAGAGACACAGTAAAACAACACTTCCAAAAGAGACGTCCACCTAATTCAACTAATTGATTAGTTGTCTGCCATTAACACGATATAATTTAGTTTTTTATGGTATTTAACAGTATATATATGATGATGTTTTTCTTTCCCTTTCTTTACCACACAAAGCACGTCCCAATCTGTCCTTACAACTGAACCGTTGTCTTTGACTGTGTTTGAACCATACAGCACAGACACAATTTCTGGGGGTTCCCAAGTATTTTCAAGCATAACTCCAACAGAAACTAACCGACAGTCACAAAATCAGCATCAAGGATCAGTTTGCACATTGTCAAGATGTGAGTTTATACGAACAATGGAAACTCAGTTCCCATACATCAGTGGGTAACACCACTGCACTTTTTTTGTATTGAATTTGTTATCCAACAGGTTTCTCAACACCCTCTTCATCACATGGCTAGTATGGAAGAAGAGTTAGCACAGAGTGAGCTTTCTATCAGGAGTGTTGCAGAAATCGCTGAATAAAATTTAGGAGAAAGCAGCATGAGAAAATTCTTGACTTCTGATAATGCTGCTAGGCTGCAGAAAAAAACATCAGTGTGGGTACAACAGAGACATACACCTATTTGACAGAACATTGACACTAGGAGGGCAAAATTATTAGTGAGCAAGGAATTAATATTACTTAAGAAAGATTTCCTGGGGGATGCTTAGGATCATTAACAAAGGCCACACTGAAACAACTAAGACAGCTTTTGCACTCCTGGGTCTGTGTCCAGGCTCCGAGCAAGTGTGTATTTTGCATTAAGGAGAGACCTGCATATACAACAGCTACTCTCTCTACAGTCTTAGTTTTGCCCCCCAAGGACCCTGAGTACACAGCCCAGGTCTCCATCTGGGTGAGCGGGCACCATGTCCCTCTCAGCACGTTCAAAGACCAAATCTACTATTGAGAAGATGTAGCCTAAGCATCCTAATTCGGTACTGCGTCTGCCAGTTAATGGGAAACCAAGACCATTTCTGCTACTTCGTATTTGTCCTGTCATGAATGGCAGCTGCTCTGAAAACATACAGAGAGCTTACTGGTAGTCATGCAGGAAGAAAAACAGTTGACAATTAATAAAGCAGTATATGTCTTGACAGCACTCACCAGAACTACTAAAACCAAAAACACTTAGCCAAACTCACAGTCATCTGAAAAGCGCTGCAAACCAGTCACATTATAGAAAATTAATCCTTATCATTATGCACAAACATCTGTTTACAGTAATACTTGTAGAGAGCGAAATATTTAACATTAATCTCCTTTAAACTCTCAACACTTCAAAATATACAAGATTAGAGATAATTGCTAAAGACAACTAATGAAAGTCAAGAGCCACAATCTTCATTCAGATAGCTCCCCTGCTTTATGATGCTACATTTTGTCCAAGATTTGCTAAACAGAAGCGTTATTCAGAATTCAACGCCACGCATGCCTGTGAACGATCATGCAAATAACAGAATAATAAGAAATGATATTTTGCCACTGCAATTATTCATCCAGAAGCGATTGTTCTGCAAAGCTTGAGGATATAAGAAAAAATGTCTCCCAACAGGACCTGACTTCCTGGTTGCTACCATAAAATAAGCTAATATAGTAGTAATTATACAGTGTATATTTTAATAGCAGTATATTCCCTGCCATCTGCAACAGGCATGTAATGCTAAAGAAGTATAATTTTGTACTGGTACATGCAGAAGATTTTAATTCTAAACTAGAATGAAATAACAGCCAATTCCATAAAACTATTTGTAACTTTAACTTAGTTTGCTGAACAAGCACAATTGTTTGCAATACAAAGTCCTATCTTTGCTCAGAACGTCTTTCACATATGTAAGGTTTACAAATCACCAGGTATCAGTTATATATCTTTTTATGGTCACTAAAATCCCATTAAAAGGAAAAAAAAAAACCAACTTAAAGTCTTGCAATTTAGCCAAAGCTATTCCAGGACAGCACTCCACACAACAGTCAAAGCACAGGCTTGTTTAACTTTTGTGTCTCCTTGGAACACTGCTCACCAATGGCAGCCACCCCAGCCTTCCACTTCATATACTAAGCAAAAACACATTGTTATACATAAAGTAGCTTTGGGAAGGAAAGAAAGAGCTCTCTCATAACTGCAAATGCAATTCCCTAAAATATAGCATTGAACATGCTATAGCAAATTTTGAAAAAAACTCATACTACTAAATTGATGACACAAAGAAAGCGCTGTATTATCAGCTGTAGAAAACCTCTTTGCATAAACAACCTTACAGTAGACATTTGTTCTCTACTCAAAGACCACTTTACTATATTCTGCAATACTTCTTCTTTTACTAGCTGTCTTACAGAAGTCTGCTATATAATGTGATTTGACAAGGCCGTTCATGGGAAAAAAATGATACAACTACAGAAACTACTTACTAAAAGTTGAAATGTACAGAAAAAACCAATAATGTCAAAAAAGTAAAAACCTCAATAGTCTACTTGAACAAAATACTCTGTCTGAAACTGAAAGAAAGTTTGTGAATTATTAAAGTTGATGTGAGTCATAACTTCAAAACTACTATGGAGGTCAGACAGGAGGCATAAACCCATACAAAGTGTGCAACAAACTCGCTTTCACTACACCTTAACACTTAGTCCAATGCATTACAAAAGTATGCATCATCTCCTAGAAACCTGCAACACACTTAGATTTTGTGCACATGATAATGAATTTAAGATATTAAAATAAAATACAAAAAGCAAAATTATTTCAGAGGTTGGAAAAGTACAAGACACAGGTGATATCTGTTCAGTCATGATGCTTTCAGCCACCTCTTTTTAATCAGTTGATTTGAGTCAATTTTATGCTTACACAAATAATCTGAACACATATATAAATTATTACAGCTTTGTCATCTGCTCTCATCTAGTTACCACTCGGCAGAATATTAAACTTTCTTTTTACAAAACTAACCAAAATGATACAGGCTTGGACCTTAAAATACACTGAAATAAATACCAATTTACCTACACAAAGTATGCAAAACTCTCAGAAAAACAGCAGCTAGAGTCAGAGAACTAAATTTTGACTAAAAAGCCTAAGAGTTTCAAAACTTCAGAAGTCACCTTGGAGACAGACATCAAAGAGAGAGATGACTGCCAGGTACCACCTTACAGCTGCTGTCAGAGATCACGTACCTTATTATTAGCCACCCAAGACCAGACCACTGACTACTTGAAATGGCTTGCAGCAGAGTAATGCAGGCTATATTGCAGCTTAGAAATATTTTATACACAGAGATATTCTACCCAGAGTCTGCAGTACAGAAGTGACTGAAGAAAAATTGGGAGTATCTGATCACAGCACTTGAAGCCTGTCCTGGCAACCTACTGCTGCTAAAAATACTGTTTCTAGATGTTAATTGCAATCTTACCAAAGTAAGATCACTTGAAGAAAGCATTTTGGAGAAATTTTTTGTGCAGAGATTTAAGGATCTGTAACAAAATGTCCTTAAATACAGCTCTTCTAATCCATTTTCAACGTATTCAGCAATTGAAGCCTCTCACCTTTGGGGCCCGTGAAGTTGCGTACTGTAAGAATGCATGCACACAATCCACCGCAAATGATACCATCTCTTTTCTTACGTGGCTTGAAGGTGCTGTTATACAAAATCATCACGTACTGTTTTGCCGCTGTTCTTCTAAGACACCTAAGTTCTACCAAGAATAATTCCAAAGTGGAAAAAACTTTTCATCACACATCTGTACCTATTTCTCACTACAGCCTCAGCAACACATCTGCTGAAAAAACCCAGAAGTGATTGCTGAAGAGATTGTGGCTCAGTCACTCAGCAAGAACTTTCATAATGACTTTGAATTGCTTAAGTCTTTCCCTGGATTGATGAAGTTTCTGCAGCCCAGCTGCAGCAATAAATTCTCCATACACTGCATACTAAGTATCTGACTATTTCATGCCTGTTTCTAAGTATGAGAAAGCTGGGGGCAAAGTCTGTCATTTTACAACTCAGTACTTGCTTCTTTCCTTATGTCCTCTAACAAAGGTACTAGTGTAAGGCCAAATAAGAATAGAACTCCCTGGAGAGGCCTGCTGTGAGACACGTCATAGCATTTCTCCAAGAAATTTCAAAACAATAGCTTAAGGGCAAGTTTTTCCATTAAAAATCAAGTTATTTTGAAAGAGTCAATATTTATAATAAAGGCCACAGTACAACAGATGAATTGAATTACTGAATTTTCAACCCAAGTGTACAATATTTGAGGTTCAAAATACTTTCCAAAATTTCACATTTATTGTCTGCAAAGACAAACAAAACTTGAGTTTTCTTTCCTGATATATCAAGCAAATACATCTCTATGTTCATTAATGTGGACTTTAAGGCATGTAAATACAACTATAACAGGACAGACAAGTCTGAATTTTTTTCTTTCCTTACATACAATAAATCTAAATAGAATTTAAATAGTTAACTTAAGAAAGACCGTAATCTTGACTGTAATACCCATCTCTTCTCTTTGTCATACTCCTTTGCTGAATTGTTCAAAGTTTCTTTAGAGCATTTTGACAACTATATAATGCTATCAGAATAACACTATTCTTATGCTACTCATAATATAAAAGTACTTCAGAATTACACCTGGGTGAAAGGAAAAGAATGTAGTGTTCCTTTTCTACCTATATGTCTTGCTATCACCAGGCATTTACTTGTGTCTGGAAATTAATGCATAATAATAACCATAACCATCAAACTTCCTCCTGCACAGTGAGTACTCAGCGATTTCAACATCACCTGTCTTGCACTACTGAAAACTTCTAGCTTTCTGAAACGTTTCCTGAACTGCTTCTCCACCAAAACAATAAGTGTATTTATACTTCTTGTATTTCAGCTACTGACCATTTTATAATATGCACACAGATTTTGGAAACTTGACCTGCTAAAATAAGAAATCTGAGACATGACAGGATTTCTGCTTATCATAACAGACAATCCAATTCACAGCAACAGCAGCATTACTTGTACAAATTTAAGCGATAGGAGACATTTTATGGCAATTGCAGATAGGCTTCATGGAAGAAAAGAGAGGAGCTTGGCTTTTAACAAAAGCAAAAGGCATTTACAATCTTAAACAAGTACTTTGTGTGTGGATAATGTAAAATTTGAAATTTCTGAATGTGGGTTTTGATTAGGAAAAGGATTCTTCCTTGCACACTACTGACAGGAATAGCCAAAAGTTCATCACTGACCTAAATAAGGTTCATTATGGATCCCTAAATAAGGATGGATTTAAAAACACGCTGAATCATTAGAGACCTATTTCTTACTGGAACACTTGCAACATTCAGAGCCGTAAGTGAAACCCGATGCATGTACTGTTTGTACATCTACAGAGGACATGACATCACATGTTGGATTTATTGTTCTACTTTTGATTCATACTACTTGATACAAAAATGGAAGGAGTTGCGATGCCTGAATTACCTCAGTATTTTTTTTAATATACATTTAATCCTTCAACATGGCACACAAACACCAAAAAAAAAAAACCCACCAAAAAAAAACCAACCCACACCTGTGCCTTCACAGAGTCTGTATCACAAATGAATACTGGCATTATTTGGAAACCTGTGTTTTTGAAACACTGGCAAAATTCAGATATAAAGAACAAATATTAAGGTACAATAAAGCTATCATAACTACCAGGCATACAAGAGTTTTAGGCAGATACTGGCACAGGGTACTCTACTGCAGGAAAATCTTTTTATGTTTGATTGGATCCATGTGACATTACAAATATCCTTTAAAAGTGATAAGCTTTGTACAGTTTTCAGAAACATCCCAGTACTCCTCCAGGAAATCCATTGCCAGAAAAAGCAACCTATCCTTAAACAGGGTTTTAAGAATCCTAGGGGAGGTTCAGAAATTTAGTTTTATTGTTGAGTGAAAAAGTTCTGTCTTCCCCCTTAAGAAACCAGAGACAGAGTAAAATGACTAAATACTAGTTTCGCCATCATCATGAAAAAATGCTTGCATGGAACTTCATTTGAGCAAGCCTAAAACCAAACTGAAATCCCCCTTATGGTAGGACTACACTTTGTAAGCAGTGGCACACACCATCACGAAGCACGGCTTTCTATCACAACGGCACCGCCAGACACAGTTATGACTATTAAGAACATCAATACCGTAATAGAGCCATATTGCGTCACGATCACTAACAGTGAAAATAAGACCTGGTCCACTTCAGAGGCTGAATTTTACGGTAGGCATAAAATTCCTTACCTTGAAAAGACTGTTTGGCTCTGTCCACTAGTTCTTCAATTGGGTAACTTGCTAGATCTCCTCTGGCATGCTTAGTTTTGCAGTAGGTACATGCATTGAGACACCTATTTAGAAAACAAAAATACTAAGTTTCTAGCCAATGAAGCCTCTATATGCACAGCCATGTTTATTAAGTATATATGAAAAAAATGAGCTTTTATATCTGAGCAGAAAATAGTAGTATTTGTTTCAAAAATCAATGAAGTAGTTTGAAAAGTGTTTTGACCTCCTACCTTCTTAAAAGTATCTTTCACATCTATATAAAAGGTTGAAAAAACAATCAGTGGAAACCACATACAAAATCCAAGAGTGGGAATTCACATATTTTCAGAAAACTATAATGGGCTTAACAATTGTTCATTACTAAAGATGGATCTCCAGGCTTCCAATCCTGCTGTCACATAAAAAAAATCCAACCTGAACAAAGAAATAAAGGAAAAAAGTCCTGAAAAACTAAAAGTAGATTTTAAAAATACTGTGTATTCTTGAAAACACATTTGAGTTATTTTTTTCCTTCTTTCATTTGGTTTGTATAAACAAAACAAGTAACATAATGAAGACAGAATCACCAACCAGAAAGACAGCTTGGCACAAAAGATTGGGGAGCTAATGAAAAACTCCCGTAAGAAATTAAAGGAATATGTGAATGCTTTTAATTTACCTGACAATGTAGCAAAGGCAGACTAATTCAAAGTAAAAGAGTGGAATGATCAAAACAAACAAAAACTACCACTCAGTGCGTATTTTTCCTGAATTAGCCTTTGGATCCTGGTAGTGCGATGAATGTAATAAGCAGAATGTTAAAAGCAGTCTGTTGCACTTTTCCCCCCCCTTCCCCCTTTTAAAGTTGATATTGTCCTACAGCTTTTTATAGGTTAAAGCACTTAAACCCCTAAAAAACCCACAAAACCAAAAATCCCCATTACAAATATCTGTCTTGTTCATGGTTACTAGAACATCTTAAATTCTGTCCATTTTCACAATAAAAAAGCCACAGCTTCAATATAGCAAAGCATTTTGGTGCCAGAAAAGGCTAACACTAAACTACAGGAGTGTTGCTATAGAACTTTCACAACATAATGAAAAGGCAAAGATAGTGCCTGGTGGGTTCTGAAATCACCAGCCTACACGACCCATGTTTACTACTTGGATTTATCCAGTCTTCTACTGCTGCATCTGGCAGCTCTGTGACCTATTGCTTTGCAAGTTCTAAAGGTTTTCCTTCGCAGAGGTTGCCCTCAGACGTTTGTTGCACCTTGTTTGCACAAGCGGTGGATCAGGAAGCGCAGGACACTGCACAGCACGTGTACTCAGGTGCTCTCCTGCCCCGGACATCACCTTGGCCCTGAGACCTTCTCTACCAACAGAACCTTACTTTCTACCAGATAACATCTAGACAGTTTGTGATTCTCTCTGCTAGACTGGGTATGTATATTTATTTCCTGCATATCAGACCCAAGCATCAGATTTTAGTGTCCATTTTAGATCAGAAAACTAAAAGATACTGCTTAACCACAGCAATGAGACTGTTCTGTTAAGAACCAAAAACATATACGAAAAAAGCTGCCATTCAGTAAAATATACAATTGTTTATATAAAATAGAAAAAAAAACAAACCTATAATCTGAACCTTTACAACCTGCTCAAATAAGTGATTCATTCCCACTCAAAGACAAGTCACTCAGCAGACGTGAAGGCATTTTTACCTGTCTCCCCTCTCTTCTGCGAACCAAAAGCCTTTCATTTTGCAAGACCCAAAGCATGTTTAAAAAAGTAGCATTTGAAATTAAGAGAGTATAAGCAGATAATTGATCCATACTTCCTCTGTGTAACTTATTTAGCAACCTAAAATGTTTTCTACTCCACCACTGGCCATGGAAGGTACGCCACAGAGGGCCTTCCCTCACAGCCCAGGGGCATTCGGTTCTCTCCCTGCTTCCCATCTGTGACTCTTTCAAACTCCTACAATTCTCCCAGGGTTGTAAAGCATGTTTTTTTCATTTCTCCCCCCCCCCCCCCCTTTTGTTTCTTTTCTTGTTTTTGCATTTCTTTTATTTTTAAAGCACAACTCTCCATTCAACCTAACCCTTCATTTCGTAGCAGGCTCCTATCCAGCTATCCCACTGTCACACTCCTTCCCCTCTCCATCGTTCACTAAGCTAAACCAGTTTTCTTCCACACAGCTACAAAAAAACAGCGTTATGGATTGGTGACGTATATTGCCGTGTCTCGCAGAGCACTGCTACACTTGCCTTTGGGAGCCTGGCCTGGTGGGTTGGTGGGGGCTAACAGCCAGATTTCCCCCCTCCAGTGGGACAGGGAGGAAGGGAACAAGGGAGCTCAGGGGTCTAGAGAGGTGAGGAGATCGCGTCCAACTACTGGCATGGGCAAAACAGACTCAATTCAGGGAAAGCTAACTTATCGCCAACGAAAATAAAAACTTAATTCTAAATTCAGGCAGTGGGAAACAAAGATACCAACATTCATTTGATCAAAGCTTTTCTTCTCTTTTTTTTTTTCCCCAAGGCTTAGCTTCACTCCAGTCTTCTACGCACATCCCACCCCAGCCAGCCAGCACCAGCCTCTCCCCCCAGAGGCCCCTCCAGCACCCCACACGGGTCTGCAAAGCGCTAAAAAACAATGCTGGGGTGGCAAAATACTGCAAGCAAACCCCTGAACCTTGAGAAGGCACCTCACAGGCGATCCAGTCAAAGCCCACGTTACTTACTGGCCAGCTCGTAAGATCACGAATGCAAGATATGCTGCACCTGCTGAGGGGCACAGCCAGAGCGATAAAAGCCACCATTCACCACAGCTCTTCCAGCTGTGCAGATGGAAACCCTACAGCATCTCGATAGCCACGATCATGAGAAGGGAGTAAAGAAAAATAATTACCTGTCGTACATAGGCTGATCCACAGATTCTGGTTTGCACGCTTTTTGGGTGTTGGGTTTTGTTCCGAAATGGGTTTTGCTGGTTTGTTGTATTTTATTTTTTTTTAATTTTGCTTTCATTTCAAGGAAACAAAATCAGTTTCATAGCAGACATGCCTGCCCCCTTAAAACCAACACACAAAGGTGTGCTTGACATTGATGATATCTGTACTAGTCTTTGTTTCCTCCAAAGAAAGTAACATTACCAGCTATTTTGCCAACCTTCTCAGGTCATCAAGAAGAGATTTAACTTGCAACAATCCTGCCTCATGACCCCAAGGTTACTTGAACAGCATCCCTTTTACCCAGAAACAACAATTTTGTCAGCCATCAGTAACAAAGGGATGCATCAAGATTTTATATCTTGGGATGAAGTAAATTTATTAAACTCAAATTTAAGCTAGGATTTGGGAAGAAAAAAAAACCGCAAACTTACCACCAACAACTTTTCTATTTTACTCCCATTTGCAAAAAGTGACTTACTACAAATCTGGTGTAAAAGTGAGTTTCAATGAAAAGTTGTTTACCAATTTTTTGTCATCTTGAACTGTAACCTTGCATGAAGACGATGCTTTTTGTGGGCTTGTCTTCAAGATGTGCCACTTCATCATAAGACTGATAAAAATTATACTTTTGGTATTTAAAACAAACTTCTAAATTCATTCCTATGTAATAGATCTAAATAGAGCCAAAATCTAAACTGGTATTGAGGTACAGTTAAAAGGATTATTTATGCTATTTACATAGAAATTTTCATTTCATAAAAGTCCACGTATAGTTTATTTACAAAAAATACCTCTTCCTCTTTATAATTTATGCATAAATCATACGTATTTCTCACTATGTATTTTTCTCTGTCTTTAGGTGATGGTATTTGAAAAGCTCTACAGCAACAGTACTAAATACTAGGAGTATTAAGTACTATGGAACAGTACTAAATACTCAAATTATTCATCTCCAGACCATGAGGATAAGTCTTATCTCTTCCATCAATGTTCTTTTCCTACAAGGACTAGTTTCTAGTAAATTTGTTTGTCCTGCATTTTCAGAGTTGCTTCCTGGGCAAATATTCTTTAAACGAAGACCTGGGCTACCTGAAAAAATACGTTAACAGCAGTTTCTCTCTGGTAGTGCAGTTACCTTGGTCACAAAGAGATAATGGAAATGTGTAGCAAGAAGCACACAGAAGGGGAAGTTATTCTTAAAATATTCACAGTATTACATGGGACTGTTTCTAAGAACTTTTTACTATGGTCTTTAAGTACTTCAGAGGGTTTCTTGATTTATTTTGGGGCAAGAGTTGAAAGTTGGGATTTGGAGACATACTTTTTTCAAGTTTGCTGCCAATTAACTTATTCCTAGTCTAAAATAAAAATATTGTGGAATACCTAAGTAATTCAGTTTTTCTTTTCTTTCCTTTGTTTGTTTGTGTTTGTTGGGGTTTTTTTGTTTTGTACTTAAAGAGATTATATAACAAAACCAAAATGAGACAGACTTTGATGTAACATAGAAAAGGATTAATGTTAGAAAGCAAACAAAAAAAGCCAAAACTTTTAAATCCTATTGGTACCATATTTGCTATTTCCAACCCCGGGAAAAAAATAATTTTTTGGGCTACAGCTGACCAACAAAAGGATGCAGATTTCAAATACTTGTAAAAATGCTGAACTAACCACTTTTCACAGATTTGAGAATTACCTACTCTTGAACACACAAATTTAAACCAAACCATAACTATAATGAAGTATCTGTAGTGTTTTTTTGCCTTAGTAAGCCAGCCTTCCACTCCAAGTTTCCAGCATAACAAATTATTCATACGTCCATGCTGCCACATACTCAGACCACAATCAAGTGGAAAAAGTGTGTTGGGAACTCTGAGAATCTGAGCATTGCCTTTTACTAAGTGGCATGCACCAGCAAGTGGATCCTCTGAAACCAGCCCAGTAGGTAAAGCTCCTTAAAAACCAGTCTTTATCACAGCTGAAGCTTAAATATGCAGCACTAAAAAGGCAGCACGCTAGTAGCCGCAGAAGAGAATTTGCTTTGTTTTAAACTGGAAGCCTTCTTCAAGCATCTAAAGTTGCATATGTCAGTTTGCATTAATACAGGTCAAAGCTTTTTTGCACAAATTACAGACATTTGTAGAAACAATTATTAATGGTCATTACGTTTGTAATTACCAACATGTTTTGGATAAATTTTTGAGTGATTCCAGAACAAAAAACACAAAGTCCTGGTTTTCCAACATACTAAACCAATTAAGATACTTTGAATTATTAACCTTTTGCTTTGAATTATTAACCTTTAATCAGTTATGTGCCCAATACACAGGATTATTTCACAACAAGGTAAAATATTATCCACAGGTAAATTACTACCATGTGGCTAATTAAAAACTTTCTGAACATGTTACCAAACTGAACGTCATCAACATTTTGGTCAAGTGCCTGATATTTTGTTGTAGACAGAGGAAACAGTGGTCTTCACATTGTCTAGCTAGTATGTGCTCATGTTGTGCATTAGATTAAGCAGACTCTTCATTTTCAAAACAGTAATATTCCTCATAACACACACACATTTAACATGAAAGGCTACCCCTTACAGATGGAACTAATTATGAGTAAGAATACTTATGACACAGCAGACAAACACAGACTTTCCTTCAGTGGGACTAATCAGTGGATTTCAGCAGCAGATGAGAATGAGAGCAGAGACATGAGGAGCAAAATCCTGGTTCCTCTTAATGGGACTCATGCCACTAAGTTTAGCAGAGACAGGATCCCACCCTCAGATATGAAAAGTGTAGAACATCTTTCATTCAAAGCTCAGAAAACAACTTAATTACGTACTGCGATACACCATTAGTGTGCTACTCACTCACACTGAACGTGATTGACCCAGACCAGACATCTGCGAGCAAGATGGGAGAGCTGAATAGCTGCTCCAGTGTCATATGACAGAACATCCCGGCTGCTCTGCAGGTGGTTACTTTGGGGCAAGGGGCGTGGTATTACCCCCTTTCCTGAATAATCCACTAAATTCTTGCTTGGTATCAACCTAATGCGCTGGCAGGGAAAAAAAAACCAAACCACCAACCAAAAATAAAACAAAACAAAACCACCCCACCCACTGCCAGAAAAAAAAACCAAAACACCTCAACTAAATCCCAATCCTAAGGTGGTCTTCTCCCAAATTAGAAATTTGCAGAAATAAAGTAAAAAGCCATTAATCACAATTTAGTCCAAACACTAATATTTGCCCTTAACGAGATCTGACTAATCAGAAATTCAAGATTTTATGAAGTCTGCCCTATTAAAAAAAAAATAATAATAATTCTGACAGTAGCATAATGTCCCTAACATCACTGGAACATCACATCAGTACAAATATAGAAAGACTGCTCATCACAGTCACCCGCACCATCTCCCGGCACCTACCATCAGACTTCCTTAGAAGGGCTCAATAATTCCAGCCCAAGAATATATTGTATTATTAAACTGTGGTTTTCCTGAGAAGGGAGCAAGATTTGCCTCTTTCAAAAGACAGTTTACAGAAGAGATTTAGGCTTTTTAAAGATAGAAACTCTATCAAATGTAATTTTGATAAAAATGCTCTGTAGTGTGAGTAACGAGAAACCTTCCCTTTGCAGGCTTGACTGAGCAAAAGGAATACCAGAAACGGAGACTCCCAGCAGATGAAAAAGAGATGGATACTAGTCACAACTTAATAAACAAGAGCTAGTAGAATTCTACAAGTATTCTTCTCTTTAGGATACAAAGTTTTATGAACCTAACAAAAGCATTTATGCCATAAATATAGTTAAATTTCATACTACATTTATAGAGTTAAATGCCATGAATATTTCTTAGTATTTTACTTCTATAAATGCTACTTTGTCCTTTGAAAATTTCTAAACTTCATCAAACTTAACTGCAATGGATCAGGAAAAAAAGTAGTTCACAGAAAACAAACAAACAAACAAACGAACAACACAACAAACCCAAAACAAACCATGTCTAATATGCTTGACTTGTCTTCAGGAAAACGTTCTTTTGCTTGAAGTTTGCGTATTTTACAACAAAGCTTCTCAACCCTCTATGACAGGGAAGATAACTTCCTGTAAAAAATTGGGACATGGGAGGTTGTTTTCACTTTAAAAAGATTCAGGATTTTAAATACTTTTGAAACAGTGGCAAGCTATTTCTCATCAAGGCTAATTAGTCTAAGCAGCAAACCACATTATTACACAAATGTTGTTTCTAGCATCCCAGCTTGTTCAGAGGAAGCTTGGACACCAGCCACAGGGGCTATGCTACACAGATGCACTCAATGTTACAACACCTTCTATATGATAAAAACAGGACTTGGCTGAAATTACCTTTGTAGCCATCCATTTCAGAAACTATTTTTAATAGAATAAACACATTAGATATATCTATATAAAATAGAATATAATTAAATTCTATTAAAATTTAGAAACTGTTCTTACAGTGCAATGCCACCTTAAAAGAAAAAACCCTTCCAAAACGTTTTAGAAGAAAATAGGATGACCTTTGAAGAAACACTACACAACAGCGTATGGGTCTGCACACATTTTTCTCAAAGTAGGACGCAACTCTGGGATGCTATTTTTTAATTCTGCAACCCATTCCAGGCTCAGCAAAATGGGAACAAAGTGCATTATATTTTTCTTCTTCTGAAGACCTTTAATGCCAGTGTTTTATTTGGTAATGTCTCTGTAGTTACCAGTGACTAGTAAGTAGTAGTTACTATCAAAAGGAATTTGGAGAGAAGGCAGCTCAGTTAGTGTGATAAGCTATAATATGATTTAATGTTGTACTTCAAATATTTGCATTTTGTGAAACTGAATTCCTACAGTCAAGTGCAGGTGATTCAAAGGTCACAGCCAGGTAGTTATACCATCACACATTCAACTTGCTCACTTTAAGGCCAATGATTTAACATCAGCAAAATCAAGTGCATCAATGGCACTTTTTAGTGTTTGTCTAAAGTACTTCTTGATTAATTACTCTGCCCATACAGTTCTGCAATTGTTTGAATTAATTCATTCGGGCATTCTAAATTGATAATACAAGGTAAAACGTTCCCTTGCTAAGCTGCATACATCTGTTTTCCACACCCTGACCCAAAATGGTGCGTTGCTAGATGCTTGCTGGAAAGTGCAATAATTCTTTTCCCTGCAGTTCAAACTAAAGCTCAGTGATTCACAGAGACATAAATTATTTCAGAAGCATTTCCAAACAGCTGCTTGGTTATGCAGACCACAGCTTTGGGGGCAGATCATGACAGTCATTAATATCAAAAAAGTGACTCAGCTGAAATAGCACAGGTAAGATCAATTTGCTTCCGCTGTTGCACAGAGCAGAAAATGCCACAGCATTGTGACTACAAGCAATCAATTCTTTCAACACTACATAAAGAGCAACAATATTTCAAAGACAATGATTCCTGGTCTTGTCAAATTGCAGTAATGAAGATGGTAGAAATAAAGAGTTATGACAGAAAAAACTTTAGATAGAAACGCCACTTTCACAGAAATCCGCTCACAGCTAATCCCAGAGACACAGTGGCACAGTACCCCAACATCACTATCTCAGCAGGCGTAAGCAACCGTTACTCTCAGATCCCCCCTAAGGAACAGCAGTAATTGAAAAATTACCTCTGAGGACAGGATTCTTGGACACTAGCTTTTATTTATAAAGTTTTAGAGAGCTGTGACTTCACAAATGCCTTAGTATTTAAAGCATCAAATAGTATAATTCTATTTAAAAAATTCTACTGGGGGCAGATGACTTGACATAACTTACCCAGAATGCGCTACAAAGCCTAACTGGGTTAGTAATGAACAATTTCTTAGGCTTTAAAAAATTCAGCTTTTAAAGTTTAACAAAATACTATGGATTAAATTAAAACTGTGATTTCTGCATAAGCAGGGTGGGGAGGCCATGGGCACATTCAAAGTTCTGTTTCAGGAATGAGGCATCTCTGCAGGCATCCCTGAGTGGAAGGAAAAGGATACGGGGAGTCAAGTGTCCTTCTCTAAGCAATCCACTTCCTTTACCATGCATCTTCACAACGTTAGCAACTCCTGAATCACACACACAGAAAACATGGTTGAAAAGTAGACCACTGCCTGTGATAAGAGCTATTGTTTTTGTTTCCTGAATGGCTTTTGGGACAGACCCTTTTAGAGTGGTGAAATCTCACAGGAAACATTAGGTTGCAGTTAATTCTGTAACGCACAGCAGGTACCACAAGCTTCTTGGGATAAAAGGTATTGTTTTTGTACTGGTCAAAACATCCTGAGGGGGGAGGGGGGGAAACTTACATTTCAGCAGCACTGGAACTACCAGGCTTAATTTAGAATTTATCTGAGATTGCCATCAGACCAATTTCCAAAAAAGTATTTGTAAAATGTCTGTGGGAAAGTGGATCTGAATTGTCTGGGTAAAATAATGGAAATAAGTGCATAATAAAAACAAACTCACCATTTATAATCTAGAAAGCATCCCTTCCCAATGACTCTGTCTACACAAAGCTTTCTGCCCCAAAACATCCTACTGGTTGTGGCAGCATAGAAATGTTAAAAGCTCCGATGTGGACAAGGATCTAAGCATTATCTACAATTAACACTACGTTGTTGCTCTTAAATGTCATCTCTGTCTTGTGATAAATCACTTAGCCTTGCTGAAAAAAAATACGTATATGTGCAGCAGTAGAGACAGACATACATGCTTCAAGTACATATTCTTTGTCAACTTAAAATGAAAGAAGACCACACATTTCATCATAATTGCCCAATCCTAAATCTGTCTGAGATTTTCCAAGCAATGTAAGGGACTGATTTACACAGTTACATCTTGTAAGAATCCAGTGACTGATTTCTTTTAAAAATAGAAATTTAAACCAGAGGCCTTATGTTTGCCTTTAAGAGTCTCCAAGGGGATTTTCAAAAGCAAATTAATCCCCTTTGCGCAGTTATAGAGCTGAGTCAGATTATCTTCTTGGACATATCTTCCTTACTGCCCAAGTACCTCTTAAAGAAAATGCAAGTTAAGGAACTTACTTTTGAATAATTAGGGAAACTAACATTTATGAATTATTTTATTTTCACTATAGTGTTATTGTTTAAATAGATTTAAATGTGTTTTGCAGAATTTAAAAGCATAGTGACATTGCAGAAAAGCAGGAAGCAGTAGCCTTTTGATACTAATGATCCTCAACTTCTCCATCTGCTTTACTTCTCTAAAAATCTCCCCTTCTAATGATTCCTCAGCTCTTTTCTTCTATTTTACTTTTTTTCCCTGCCATTTTCTTAACTTTTTCCTGTTGCCTTCCATTCAGTGACCATTATGCTTGTAACTCTCCCGCAGTGTCCTCATGTCCCAGTGACTGGAACGGGCTGACTTTCTTCCAAGCTAGTTGGCCGGTGTTTGTATGCTTTGATTTCCTCTTTAACCACTCAAGTCTGTGGTGAGTCTGAAACTTTTCCAGTTCAACTGCTGCCAGCTCTGACAGAAACCATAACTTGCTAGCTTTTTTTTTTCCTCCTTTAATTAAAGCACAGACAACTAGTTTTTATCTGGTTAGACAAGTTTATGAAAATTATCCTTTTTTTTTTTTTTAGTCAACTCCATTGCAACTCGTATAGTTATGATCAGTTACTTAAACGAAAATCAGAAAGACCGTAACTAAAAGCACTTAATGCACAAATCAGAGCATTAAAACCAGGCCACAGAACCCCTTGGGGATTCAGCATCTGAACAGCCTTCTAGACATACAGGCTGGAAAATATGCAAGAGGCAGCTCCAGTCATCAAAAGCAAGCCTTAACAATAAAAAGGAATGGACAGACAAAACACGAAGTAGCTCAGCAATTCAGTTGTTTACAAGCCTTAGTCAACACTTTAATGGAAGTTTCTTCATATTTCCACAGCTACAACATTATCTCTGCAATGGCTGACTTGAAACAGGTTTTCAACTTGAACAAAAGACCCAACCACCTGGATGATGGGGAATTGCCCCGGGCCGGGACTGCTGAGCAGACCAAGCCAGCCCCGCAAGGAGCAGTACCAATTTGGCCAGGAAGCAGCACCCAACAGCTTCCCTGCAAAATGCTTTCACAAATAAGGTTGATGACATTATACTACAAGCTGTTTCTTTGCTTTTATAAACACAGGTTAAAATGACATTTTCCTGGTGAGGCTGAGCTGTCTGAAGAAAAGGACATGGCCTGACCTTGCCTTCTGCAAAAGGGTGACTGACCCCGTGGGAAGGAGGGGCTGGGGATCTCTTATACCTTGACCTTACACAGCCCTTTCTCACAGTCTCCCCCAGAACCCTTAAAGCAAACTGCTGCGATACAGACTGAGTAAGTGGACAATGAGGTAGGTTAAAAACTGGCTGGACTGCTGGGCGGTGGTCGGCAGTGCAAAGTCTAACTGGTGGTTGGTTACCACCGGTGTTCCTCAGGAACTGGTGCTGGAGCCACCATTACTCCCTGACTTTATTAGTGACACGGGTGAGGGGATGTAATGCCTCTGCAGCAAATCCCAAGCTGGAGGAGGGGGGAACAGTTTACATGCTAGAGGGCAGGGTTGCGATTCAGAGGGATATCAACAGCTTGGAGAAACAGGATAATAGGAACCTCATGACGTCCCACAACAGCACGTAAGCAGCCCTACATCTAGGCTAGAGCAAGCCCAGGCAGGGAGGGAACCGACTGGCTAGAAAGCAGCTCTGCAGTTAAGGACTTTGGGGTCCAGGTGGGCAACAAACTGACCATGAGTCTTCATCATTAAGAAGGTCAAACACACTGTACTGTGTAACTGGACTGTACTCTCAGGAATGAAACCAACAGATTGAAACTATTAAATGTGCCTCCTGTTCGGTGCTTGTGAGACTGCATCTGTAGTTCTGTGCCCAGTTTTGAGCTCCCTGGAACAAGGCAGACATTGACATAAAGTAGCCAACAAGATAATTAAGGAGCTCAGGCACATGGCACGCAGGGAGAGGCTGAGAGAACTGGCTTACTCATTGTTAGGATGCGGAGATCTTACTGATGTCTACAAACAGCTGATGGGAGCACAAGTGCAGACACAGGCAGGCTGTTCTTGGAGGTTCAAGGTCACAGGATTAGAAGCCATAGACGCAAGTTGTAATATAGAAAACTGTGATTAGACTGAAGAAAGTATTTTACCAAAACGATTGTCAAGTACTGGAACAGGCTGCACCACAGCTGATCCCATCTCTGAGATGCTGGAACCCAGAAAGAACACTATTCCTTTCTAGAGCATAAAGACTTGCTCTGCTCCAGGACTATTTGTGTCTACATGGATGAGTGTGCGCACACATGTGTAAGACACGCACACGAGAAGCACAGCATGCTTCCAACACCACAGGAAGCTTAGATTCAACTACAGAGGTAAGAAAAGCTAGAAGATGAAAAATTAATGCAGAGAAGGACCAAGTCTGGCCTGTACAAGGAGAACCAGAGCAGAACACTAAATGAAAGTTACCACAAACAGTATCAACATTTAATAATTTTCATTCCATTTGCTACCAAATACATTTAGAGTGTGATACTAATGTGATACTTACACACTGTCTGTAAGTAGACCACAGCACTCTGAAGGCTCACATTAACAGAGAAACAAGTATGACAGATATTTTAGAGCAGACAGTCATGAACAAAATATTCCCAAACATGCCACTAGAGCTACAGTCAGCCATGAATTCACAGGGAAAAAAATAAAAAAAAAAAAAAAAGAAAAAGAAAAAATTAGAACACTGATTTTAGAGATAACAACAGAAATAATCAGTTCTGTGCAAATTAGGTGTCCACTTCATCATGTTCCTCCACAGGATGAAAAAATACAGGGAAGGGGCACTGTACCCACACACTGGACATGGAGAAGGTGGGTGTATGGGGGTTCTTTCATGTCCATGGAGTTGTAAACTGCCATTTGAAATTGCACTTTGTTTCCTGCCCTCCTCCACCGTTGTGCAACATTAATCCATGTGAGTTTAAGCTTTATATAGAGTCATACAGACAGTAACTGTGACAAAACTGTAATTTATTTGGAGTGGAATATACTGGTGCTTCTTCATATTCCTTCGAAATGTTCAAATCAACCCAAACTGTAAACAAGTCTTACCGAAATAAGGTGATAATTGTCAGTTTTGTTATGAGTTACCTGGCTCCATTTAAACTTGTGAATTCACTTAACTTGAATTTTCCTAAGAATCCTACAGTCTTTTGCACACACACCTTTATCACATGTAAAAGAAGCTGAGGGGAAAAAAACCCTGAACATACCATATAAACAACCAAGAAAAGCCCTTGATGAGCAGATGTGCGATAAGCTGTCATGTGTGCTCATGTCTAAGGCAGTTTGTATAAACTATAGAATCCAAGTCTCTGGCCTGACTAGACTCATTGCAGATAGGTCTCTTTTTATGTTTTGCTTTTCAGAAGAGCATTATTCCCCTTGGAAAATAAAGCCATTCAGCTGATCTAGACTAACATAAAAAAGCCAAAGTGTTTATTGAGTATTTATGGTATTACTTTCACAATTTCATGTCAAAAGGGACCAGGACTTTTACCCACATATTGATTGCATAAGAAAATAATTCAATATACACTAGTGAACAATATTCATAAAATATTCAACACAAACCTAAGATAAACCCTAGATACTCCTAAAGAAAGAATAGCAGGAGGACAGCAGACAGAGTTCTAAGTGGAGTTAGGTATAGCAATATTACCTTTGTAAGATAATAATTAGCAGCAAGTGCTTTTTAAAGGAATATACATAAATCAGGTACCTATCGCTTTGCCAAGAATATCTTCCCATATAAGTCTTGTAAATGTTATGTATTAAATTCATTTTATTAAAATCATAAAAAATACCAAGTCTTATTCTTACTTACTCTGAAGAAGTAAGAATCGTAAACTGGACCAATCTATGCAGCTGGATATGCTAAAAGCGAAATGGCTTTGTAATAAACACAAACACCCAGGACAATCGAAACAAAGGCAAAGAAACAAAACCAGTTAGCATTGAAAAACCTCATTCCTAGTATTTTAATAGTTGTCAGACAGAGCAAATCTTACTCTGTCATAAAGATGCATTTCTGCTTGCACCAATACACAGCAAACACACAGGTCTACTTTGGCTGTTGTGTTTCAGCACCGTTTTCGTATGACATACCAAAGAGTACTGCAGCTTATGCATCACTTCACAGCAAGACTATCCTTATTTTTGTAGAATTTGAAATTCATTTGGCAGGTTGAGGGCACTTCTCCAACCACAAATATTTTTGGAACTTTTTTTGAACAATGTATGTTCAAACAGAATTTTTTCAGCTACAAGTCCTAAGAAAAAAATCATACTTAAAATGTGCTTCTGTTACTCATATGAGTATACAATTAATGCAGGTTATTTCAACCAGCCATTCTGCCCCCACAATAGGTGGCATTTTTGATACTTAAGACAGTTTAGCTACAGGTTGTGTTTAAATTAACTACATTTCAAGAACAAGTGACAAGAAAGTGAACGCTAATCCACAGCTATCCTGCTCAGAAAAGGAGATACTATGAAAGAAGAATGAAGATACCACAGTAAAACACAATCCTTCAGACAGTCCCTTCTGCCATCACAGAAACATAGCGTCCAAAAAATACCTCACAGCAAGTACCATCACTTCACACCTACTTCCAATTTTTCAGGATATTTTTATGGCAGCTCACAAACTTTCTGTTCTTTTCAGTTGACTGCTACTTTGTTAAGGGGTATGGCTTCACTCCCGTACTTGACTTTAACACTACAAGCTATGCCTCCTCAGTGTACTTCCACTCAACGAAGGAAGAGCTGTAAAGTACCTAAGCTGCTAGAATGAACCAGTAATACAGGAATAGGGCCTAGTTTAAGTTTAATGATTAAAATTCCTATTATAGTCTCTGCAATAAGTTCAGCAGCTGTCTGAACCACAAAGAATGCATATGTTGGATATTAGCTGGTTATAAAGTGTCTGCACTAGCCTGGCTTTCAGTACAGATGCAAGGGATGTATAGCTAGTGCTTGAATATTTATACAAGGGAACCTATACAAACAGGAATAGGAGCTAAACAGCACTTAGTATAAGTTCTAGACTACTTTGGTGCTTTCACATACACGTATTTCTAAACTTGGAGTGCATGGCCTGTTTCCACAAAAAATTAGGATTTGAACACATCCAGGAAAGGCTTCTGAGGTCTGGTGCAGATACAGCCAGGCTCCTCGCAACGCTACTACTTCCCTGCAAACTGCAGATACGAGCCAATAAGCACAACATTAGATTATGCCTTCTGTTCAAGTGAAATGGCTAAGCCTAGTGGAGACATCACTACTAAACCTTCAGCTGGAAGCTCTAAGGTTATTTAAATGTTTATAGTGTGCTTGGTGAACAGATGTCACTGTATTATCATGAACTACAGAATTTTAAGTGAATTCAAACAGTGCTAAACTATACAGCTGAACTATCCTAAAGATGTTGATACTTATCTAAGCAGTTAACCTGCAATAATATTTTTCCTCTATTACTTAAAACTTCCATTTAAACTATTCCTCGTTTAGGTGGTAAATAAAAAAAAATCTCAAAAGTTATTACATTTTACTAAAGAAACATTTCTAAAACAAAAGACAAAAGTTACAACATGTATTTGATTAATTTTATTAAATCAGTATACTATTTTACCCATGCTTGCTATTTAGGAAAGTAACCGATACATATTTTTGGAAAGAGAAAATAATAAAAAAAATTTAAAAATCAATCAAAAAAGCCTAACTTAGAGCAAAAAAGCTCTACACCAACAGTTAAGGGAGTTCTTCTTTAAGCTCTTTAACAAATGATCTAAAACAAACTGTTGGAACGCAGGAATGTGAATGACTAAACAAACCCTTCAGTAAACATTCCCCAGCTGCAGTTTTCAGCCTAATACCAAGTTAAAATGTGGAGACTCCATCTACCTTGTGCAAAACGATTAAACTTCAGCAGCAAAGCAACATTATACGATATACATGACTCACAAACTAACTCACTGAAAACAAAAACCACTAGACATTTATCTTTTCAAACCAGAAAAGACACCAAGTCTGGCACCAGTCTGCAATGCAAGAAAGACCATGTGATACTTAGACACTTGTGTATTAGTTTAAAAATAAGCTAGATAAGCATGTGATGAGTGACAATTTTGTACTTGGCCTTTGCTTAAATAGCTCCTTTTCAGAAAGTCCACACACATATCAACAAAATTCCTTAAAAAAAAAAAAAAACCCAAAAAAAAAACAAACCAAGAGAGAGAGAGCTAAAACCCTACTTCTCATCCAGTATCTTTAAGATAAACTCTAAACTAAAAATTCTACGTGGTTCCTTTAGGAAAAATAAAGAACATATGTTTTGCAGGAGGAATCCAGAAAAAGAAATTTTAAAAAACCCAAACCCATTGAAGTCTTCTTGTAATCAAGCTGATGAAATTCAGCATGCTAAGTTACAGAGACAGAAGCTTGCGGTGTATATTTCCAGTGGGAATATTGCACTCTGCCTAGCAGTCAAGGAATTTGGAAGTAGAGTTCCTCTTTCCTGAGGCTGAAGGGGCCTACAGGATTGCACGGGAAATGCTTCTGAGTCAGGGAATGGGGATGCATTCTGTACCGGCTGGGGAACCCTTCGTTTAGGGTATTACTTTTTAAAGTGTCAAACCACAACACCTCCGGAGTGAAGGTCTCTACCAGTATTAAGCAACTGCTCTTACATCCATAGTGTTTGTACCCAAACCCTTGTGGGTTTTTCTGTTGCTGTTTATTTAAATATCACAGAAACACAGAGTGGCTGACGTGGGAAGGGACCTCTGGAGATCATCTAGACCAAGCCCTCACTGCTCAAAGCAGGGGCAACTAGAGCAGGTTGCTCAGTACCATGTCCAGACAGCTTTTGAGTGTCACCAAGGATGGAGACTCCACAACCTCTCTAGGCAAGCTGTTCCAGTGGTCAATCACCTTTACTATAAAAAAGGTTTTTCTTATATTTAAATAGAATTTCTTGTATTTCAGCTTGTGCCCATTACCCCTTTATCCTGTCCCTGGGCACCACTGAGAAGAGCCTGGCTCTGTCCTTTTTACCTCCACCACCACATATTTATAGACATTGAGAAGGTCCCCCCAAGCTGCCTCTTCTCTAGGCTGAACAGTCCACCTCCCAGCCTTTCCTCACATATCAAATGCATTAATCACATTCCTGGCCCTTCGCTGGACCCGCTCCAGTGTCTCTATCCCCTCTTGTACTGGAGAGCCCAAAGCTGGACCCAGCACTGCAGGTGTCCCAGCAGGGCTGAGCAGAGGTCCAGGATCACCCCCCTCCCCTGCGGAAGGCACCACACTGTGTGCAGCCCGGGGAGGCTGCTGGCCACCTTTGCCACAAGGGCACATTGCTGGCTCATGTTTACCTTGTACTTTTTTTTTTGGTGAAAACAAGCGTTAGGAATGTGTTTTCCACATTTTAAACAGAAGTTAGTGAGATGTAAGCAATAGTAGTTCATATTTTAGGTTAATTCACAGTAAGTTCTGTGCTTTAAGTCACTTCATCCAATGTATTCAAGATACATAGTAAAGACTTCCAGTGCCCCACCACTCCTGATGTATGAACTGAAAACCTCCATAAAAAGGGGTAACTAGAAGTAATTCTGAAAAGAGTATTTTTAATTAAAAAAAAAAATAATTAACCATGATCAAAAGAGGCTAAAAATGAAAAAAATAAAATGAATTTTCACTTTTTACCACCAGCCCTCCAAGAGTAACCTCCCCCCCTCCCGCCCCCCATGAAACCAAAATCAAACATAGCAATGGCAGAGAAAATTTCTCTCTGCCTCAAAAAAGTCAGACAAGTACTCTATTTGTAAAGAGAAATCCTTTTAAGTAACGCTGACAATCCCACCAACAGGACAGCCTGGTTTCTTGACTCCTTGGCAATGATGCGCGAACAGCAAAGCACCAGCTTTCAGACTTGCAGGTCTGTCTGCCAGAAAGGAAATCAGCAGGAACCACACATGCACGGAGTTGCACTTTTCACCACGTAAGCACATGCTGCCAGGGGTATTTCATCTGCATTCACACACCTGCTATACAGGACAACAAGATGAGTCCCTGAAGATGGAAATAAATCCAAAGGAAAAAGAACAGACTGAATGGAGGTCCTCAGACATTCCTCCTTGACATGATGATTTTTTTACAAGAGCTAATACTACACTGTTGACTGTACCTGTCATATTTAGGCTCAGTCCATATAGACCTTTCATGCTGGTAAAGATGTTTTATGTAACAATGAGTCAGGAGCTCCATCAGACTTATGAAACATTTACTTCGGGAACAGCACTTGAAATACTGACGGCAGCTTTTAATTTCAGGGGTTTTATAGACTATTGAGACACTTCACGGGGATACAGAGAAATACTTCATCTTAATTTTCTAGACAGTACTCGGTGCTCATTTGACTGAAGCCTTCTGTACATCTTTGGCTATTACTACGCATCAGAGCAGAAGGGAACACAGAACATTTGCACGAGCCCCATTCCACACTCCTCAACAGAACATACCAGGTACTAGCACACTGAAAAAAAACAGATACAACTATATTTTGTTATAGTCTAAATATGGATCTAAGATCTTATTTTACCACTTCTTTTTCTTCCTCTAAATTGAGTCTGGACTTAGGAAAAACAAGGTTGACAACTCCAACAAGGGAACTAATGTAAAGTAAACAGTAAATGAATGTAAATCTCTGTAAAGAGAGAGGGAACATGTGAAAGATCTTCACTAGTTGGTGACTCAGTCTAGTTCACTCAGTGCCAAGTACAACTATGCCTCAGTCAGGGTGGAACTGTCTCCAGGCACTTCCCAAATCTTCACTTCGGTATTTGTATCCTTCTACTCAAAAAAGAAGAAACCATCTTCTAGATAAAACCCCAAAACAGACACAGCTTTCCATGCCATCACATAACTGGTATCCAGTTGATAAAGGAAGGAATAACCTTTCGTTTGTGATGACTTTCTCCTCCCCCACCCCCCCCCCCCCACCCCCCCCATTTAGTGTAGTACTGGATGGCGCTCTGCAGCATAGGAGGGCAGAAACACCTCAGTATTTTGGGGGATCCAGGTACCCTCAGCTCCTAAAGCAGCAACTTGCAGAGAAATGTGTCGATCCTGAAGGGACCAGAAACTGAGGAGTTCAATCTCATTTGTACTAGCAGATACTTAGCAAAACGTAAGTTTTCTTTATTGGATAAAATTGGTCTTGGCGCAATGGAAAAGCTAAAACAACTAGTCCAAAGAAAATTTAAAAGTAAATATTTCAACAACTTTTTATTAAGCCACCCTGCTGGAGAAAAAGTTGTGTGTCCACAGAAGTTTACAATTTTATTGCTGAAAATCCACATTTGGGGTTAGAGGACCCTTTAAGTGCCTTTTTTAAACTTATTTACTCTTAGTATGAATACTAACTCTTCTAACACACATTCTGTAGTAAAAGCAAAAGGAGGAGCAGCAGCACAGAAACCTACTCTAAACATTTTACATTTTTTTAGACTATTCAAAGCACAAGTAAAACTATTACTCAGTTCAGTGAACTTGTTTTTACAATTAGGAATCTGATTTTTTTTTAACTGTATCATATGTCAAGAATAATGATGCAGAAAAATATACAAATTGTGACTTTTCAATAACATTAACACAACATTTTTCAATGAGAAAAATTTCAATTCACCTGAAAAATCGAGATCCAGATTCCAGAATGTGTTTGTTATAAACAGATGAAGGATTATACAGTATAATTACAACAGAGATCATGTAAATTATCTTAAAAATAAGGGCCTTATAAGCTAACAGGTTAAAAACTCACAGCTTATTTGAACTTCAGCATAAATATCAGAATTAAGTGTAAAGTTTCAAGGTTTTTTTTCTTCCCTACATAAAGAAGGCATATAAAGAAAGATACTATCACATACAAAAATTTGAAATATCAATAATCTTGTAACATATTGTGTTTTGTGCCACCTATATTATCTGCCAAGCACAATCTTAATATTCAACTTTTTAGTTACCTGTGCTTTTTTTAAAGTACCTTCAGTGATTTTGCTGTTATGTCACATAATGATGATCACAGTTAAAACACCATATTCCTCCCTATTTTTCAAATCTTATGAATTTACACACATCAATGAGAATACCACAAAAATATGCCTTTGTATACTTCGAAAATAATGCAAAAAAAATAAATTCAGAGCCCACTTATCTTATTCAGAGGAAACTACTTTTCCATTAAAATTATCTCTAGGTCAAGACTAAGAACAAACTCAAGCACAAGATGTTTCCCAAATCTGATTTTTCTTTTTACACATCCCTTAACACATTTCCTTGTCAGGTCTCCAAAGAAAAATTCCACCTTGACCTAAAATGGTACAAGAGACACTTGAGTCAGACCCTCTGACAATTGTTCAGTCACATTTAAGAAGTCACACCAAAACTAGCAAAAGAGACTATTATCGTTAGGCAACTAAAAGTTACCCAGTTCTGCTAATAAGCAGTAAAGACATGGGTACTTACTGTGTAGCACTTCAAAATAGACCATAAAACCCCCCCCAGATTTATGAGTATGTAAAAGCCCAGAGATTTCTCACATTAGCATTCAGCAAGACGGTATTTTTAAAAAACAACAGCTTCTCTAGTGCTTGCCGCCTTCTTCTAGTTCTGGGGTTTTTTATGTGAAAAGCTGGGACTAAAGACAACACAATATCAATTATGACATATGAGGTTATTTCTCAGTATTTGCTGTAATCTGAGAAACGAATAAAATGTTTCTCAGTATTCTGTCCAGATTTCCCTTAGGAAATACGTATGTGGGTGTTAAGAGAAGGGACGCAAATGAATGCTCTTCTCAACAAGGAGGAATTTATCTCCAACCTCAGAAAGCAAACTGATGTCAGTATTACGGATATATGAAATTGCAACCAACTTCAAAATTATCTCTTCTCATTCAAGCAGACTAGAACATGTAGCTCGTTGTGTGATCCAAAACCACTTCTGCATGTAAGCATCTGCCAAAAAGGCAGGCAGGAGGTCGCAGTACCATACTGTGTGCCAACCTGTAATCAGGTCCCAGTAAGTTAAAAGTTGTCTCATTTTCCAAATCAGTCTTCAAAAGAATGACTGTAGCATTGAAAGGACTCATCTGAAACTGCAGGAAACTATATATCACAGTTGCACAAAATGAAATCAAGTTGTTTCCCCACTACCACCACTTTTTCCTCACGCAGTTTAACTTAAAATTTGGGATTGTGTAAAATTCTGGTGATCTTCCTCTTGGGTTAACAGAGTAACGGAACTGTGCGCCTGGGAAGCCACCTAGTGATGAAGGAGCACAAATATGCCTGAAGCTGCCCAAAGTTTTAATAAGATGACGCAGTTGGAGCATGTGATTATTGCTGTTTTTCTCACTTCCTTGCAAGCTGTGCGGTGTACTGGAGTTCAAAGAATTGCATAGTGATTTCTGGCAGCTTTTATGAGTCTTCCTGAATCTTCTAAGTGAACTGTGAAACAGCAAATTTTCTGAAGATGAGGGGTACAAGAGCAAAAGGAAACATACCAAAATGTATAAGGAGGTTTGATGCTCATGTTAAACTCATGATGGCACTGTATGCAGAAAAACTTAAAATCTGTGAGACTGAGAGGAAATAATCTAAGGGAGGCAAATGTGCAAAAATGGAAACAATCAAAACAAACTATTTTCTTCTAACTCAATGCAGAAGTCATTCAGCAGACTCAAAAGAGGAAGTCTACATGACCCAGAAAAAATAGTTCTAGACTTTATGTGTACTTAAACAGCATTTCTCATTTTTCAAAAACTGAGAGCTCAAAAAATAGCATGAACAGAAAACATTGCAGAGCAAGAATTCAAGGCCAGTAATGCTCGGTGTGTCCAAACAATGTGTCATAGTGATTTTTGCTTATGGCAACATGTACCTTCTGACTGAAAAACCTCACTGCATGTGAACAGCACATGACTGGACCACGTAACGAGCCAAGTGGATGATGCAGATTAGATGCCAATTTACTGTGGCATGTCGTCAAATTGCACCATTGAAGAAACAGTGGCAAAATCCACCATCACAGGACCAGGGGAATGGAAAATAGGAGTTACAGTACAGCTGGCAGTACTAGCAGGTAGTATGGAATTGTCATTGTATATCATTTTGACTTGTAGAATAATGCCAAAGAAACAACTATTTACCAGAATTTTCTTAGGTGTCATATGTCAGCAAACTTAATGAAGGACTGGCTGAACATTTCTTGGAATAGGACACAACGTATGCCGTTCATTAAAAACATGCCTGTCCCAGATCCATTCAAACAGCATTTAACAGCAGCAATGAAAAACACAATTGAAGAAATGAATACTAGTCTTCAAGTCATACCGCAAATGATGTCACAACTGCAGGTATTTGAGGTAAAACTGATTAAGTAGTTTAAAGACTCTTTGAACTTTTGATTTTTTTTTTTTCCCTCTCAAAATTACTCTTGGCAGGGGATCATGCTCTAAACCCTACAGGGAAAGTAAAGAAGCCCAGTTCAGGATTACTTCGTCACTGAATGAAGACAGCATGACATCAGAGAAATTAAGATATTGCAGTTAAGGGGGTTCACAAGTTCTGTACTTAAAATCCCATGGATAGAATTGAAGTGAGTACAAGCAGTGAAGACTCTAAAAGTGAGAAAGAAGTAGTACCATAAAGAGAGTAACAGTGGTGGAAATCATGAAGACATGTACAATGCTGAAAGAGAACAGTCATAAAGCATAAGAGAAAAAATTACCTTCTTTCAGACAAATACTTAGTGAAAAGTTTATATCCTAATTATATACTGAATACAAGTATGTAATAAACTTTTTGTGTATAAACATCTTTCTTTTTCTGTGAGATCATCTTTAATTCAAGATCATCTTCCTCCCAGGTTAGCACAGTGGCAGATATTTACTCTAGAAGGATCTGCAAAACATCTATATCACATTCACTACTCATCAAAGCAACCTTGTATAATACAGATCAACACAAAGAGCAGAACTACCATGCACAACAGTAAGAGAAACTGAAGACACTGACAGCTTCCACCTTCCCAGCAGCAGAAGGGAGTTTATTATACTAAACTCTAGATAGTTCACAGCTTACCAGGTCTAACGCTACTGTGAAATGAAGAGGACCACGTCTACCTCCACCAAGAGAGCCAGGAGGGTAACTCCTGCCCTCAGCTGTTGGTTTCAATGAGCAATTCCCATTAATTGACACGAGAGGCTGGGGTTTGGGGCACTGAGGGAAGTACAAGTCTACCCTACAGAATCAGCTGTAGCAACCTCTGATGTTTTGGGGAAGACAGAAATCAAGCTGCTCAGGAGAGAGGAAACGGTTCTCCTGGCCCAAATCCTTTGGGGAAAAGAACTATTTACCTTTCTGCTGTCTTAAATTACCTTTCTGCTCAAGGAAACTAACTAGGAAAATGCAATACCTGTTCTGCATGAGGAAGCATAGGTGAGCAGGCACGTTCTTAGCAATGGGGACACAGAACGAGACAGACGTGCAGAGAACAAAAATGACTAAAAGCACAACAGTTGGTAGATGAGAATGTGAGCCACAATGATGTATCATCTCTTTATGATAAAAACCACATTTCTTTATGTTCTCAGTGAAATTGTTACTATGTAGCACCTAAACATTTTTTAGCAGGCTTATAAATAATTTTACATCTCATTCTTCAAAGGTTAATTATTATTACTAATTTCTTGCAATTATAACTGGAGAAAAAAGCAATCTTTCAGAGAGTGTCATCAATACACTATTTAAATATATAATTAGGAAATAATGACCTTGGACGTGAGTTACAGTAAGTTGCAGTGGAAAGAGACCTTAGGCAAAAAACTAGGCTGTTAAACCTTTCTGTCATAAACAACTGATTTTCCTTTTCCTTCTGTTACAGCAGTGTGGCTTCCGCAAGCTTTGGAATACTAGCTTCTCAGATTTTATGATTAAAATTAAAATGCCTTCTATATAGATACACACAACTGTGCCATCCATCATTCTCATTATGTAAATTATTTTGCGACATGTGCCAAAGCAGAACAGATTGATATCTGGTACAGCCATGGTCGAAATACATGCTCAGTATATAGTATAGCTAGAATCTAAATATATGTTCATACAAATAATGATTAAAATATAAACAAAAAAGCTAATGCAGTGATTTCCTTTCAAAAACACATCACTATCTTTCCAGACTTTCTACCTTCTTTGTTTTCTGAGAGTAACTGATACGATCGGCTCAGCTCTGGTGTGTCATAGATGTTTGAGCTGAATAGTTATGAAAAATGTCCATTTAAATATTATAAGCTAAGGCAGGGCCAAAGTAATTGTATCACTTCATATTTCCTGGGGAGTTCACTTTAAGCATTTATCCTGAATTCAAGTAAAAGTTATTACAATATGTGATAATATAATATGTAATTAAATAACTGTACTATTAGAAGGAATACTGTTTGCCATTCCAAGCATAATATTGAATGCAAATCAAAACCTGTATTGATCTTGTGTTCTAAAATCAAAACCTTCTTTCAACTGCAATGTCACTTACATGAGTACCTTGAAAAATTAAACATTAAAATATATATCTATATGTTATTAATGAACAAGCTAAATCCAAGTAAACTGAAGACATGGAACTCATCCTTGTTAAGTATTCAGTCAAAGATTTTTACAAAATATGAGCAGATTTGTAATTCAGACTCACTACTCATTCGAGACAGGGACTGCAATATTTTAGGAGAAGATGGATATGTTGAAAACATTGTGGCATAGTTGGACAGACAAAAGTATATAAGCAATTGCCAAAAAAACCAAAGTCTATCACTGTCAAACAGCAGATAATCCAATTTTTCACATACCAAAAACCTTTCAATTTTCCATCTCTCCATAAATTTTTATCTAGAGATAACACTGTTCTAGGGATTAGATTTGAGTACTGATAGTTCATCAGTAAACACAGAAAGCCAAAGAAACAGTGGTTCTTCTGTTGAACTGATAAGATTATTACTGAAATATCCTACTAATTTTAGCACAGGAGAACAACAGCTTCACAAGTTCTCAGACCTAAGCCACAACATTCTCTCCTGAGCAATCAAAGATATTTTGATATGATTTCAAGATGGAACCTCTAGAAAACTCATCTCAATTATAAAGGAGTGAGAGGCAACACGAACACACAAAGTGTTTTCAAAGGTGGATCGACCGGCATAGATAATGATGGCTGAATGCCACAAAAAGGAATAAATCTTGCCCAGCCAGTTCAATTAGCCAAAAATCTGGACAGGCAACACAGACCGCTGCAAGAGCTCAGGGATTTAACAGTCACAACTGGGGCCTCCTTTTATGGCCTTACCAAATGCTACCGTGATCACAAAAATTCTAGTGCATCCCAGCTGATGATGTCTATACTACCTTTCTAAATACCCATTTTAAATCACTCTTCAGACCAGCTAGGCCCTGGTAAACATGCAGCTAATCAGCACAGAGTGCTGCTTTACCATCCACGTCCACCTCGGTTATGACATTTCCCTTTCCTACAGGGAGCTCCACAGTGCCAAATAATCATGTGCATCTGCAGTTGCTCTGCGGTACACGGGTTGTGTATGAAAGTAGAAGGTAGTATGTCACACGAGGGGAAGAGCAGACATGACTTCTGGAGAAGAGACACTCTGAAATGGTACGGCAAGAGCAGATAATTAAAGAGCAGCGCTACCAACCCAAGCCACTGCGGGCATTCAGCATCCCAGTGATATAGCCGGACAAGAGCCAACCAGCTAAAAAAAAAAATCAAAAAAAGACAGACCCTAAAGTTCATCAGACCATCCTCCCAACTCTGTGTTCAACACAGTTCAGTCCTTGTACCCCTGGGCCTCTGCTTCTGCACCTGAGCCTGGTTAACACCCGACTTGCTGTCAGATTAATAACTAGATGCATATATCACTGACAAAAACTGTAGTAGCATCCTCTACTACTTGGGGTCTTCCAACCTCAATATATCTCACTGGAGTATCTTAGGCTGGCAAAGCAATAAATGCTGTTCTAACTGGACCCTACACATCTGCCAGTGTACTGGCATCAAATGATTCTGAAGCATTAATTATCTCTTCATCACAGGAGGCAAATAAAGCCACATGCATCTCTTCCTGATCTTTCTATTTGTAAATCACTCATTTCTGAGACGGTGCCACTGCTTCCTTACATACTGCCATATGGAGAAAGGCACTGGTATTTCTTGTTCATGAGACACCTGCTGCACTCAACCTACTGCAGCAACCAAAGACATGGAATACGATCTGCTTTTAAAACCGAAAGACTGAAATATGTGCTGATTCAATGAAGACTACCTATAGCAAAACAAATCCATTCCTACCACCAAAGACTTTCCAGACCTCTTACCAGTGGTTTTTTTACATTTTTTTTTGTAACCTAACCCCTCGCAGATATCTAGTTATTAGCCACCAAAACCATCCAGTGCTGCAAGATTTTAGAATGCGACGGAAGTTAACTAAATCACACATTTCAAATATGTACATTAAAAAAAAAATCAGAGTTGAAAGCATTTCATTTAGGTTTATGTAATCTTTTGGAGGCATAATTTTTAAAAAAGAAAAAAAACCCCACACAAAAACCAAAAACCAAACCTAACAATTACCTACACTTTCATGGATGTACAACTCCAGGGTATTTTAGATACTTGATCCTAAATAAATACTGAAATGAAACATGTACAGAAAGACTATTACATGACCTTTTATAAAATTAAAATACAACTCTTCGGGAAATTCAATCCTTTTACACCCTAATTCATCACAACCCCACCCCCCAAAAAAGCTGCTCACAATAGAAAATGATGAAGGAATGTAATTTTGACCTCTCACAATCCATAACCAGGGGAATATTCTTCCCTGGGAACATCAGGATTGACAATAACAACTCCATAGCTTATATGATGAATTTTTGGTTACTTGATTCATAAAACAAACCAAGTAGTGTACATAGAACTACATGGGGTTTTAATTCTTCTGCTAGATTCAGATCCATCAGCAGCTTAGAACCATTCCGAATGATCACTGCAGAACTTCAAAGCATGGCCTAAAAAAACCCTACGAACGTTTTCTAAAGGAAGTCCTAAGCACTGCTATGCATGTTCACTCTCAACATAAAGATTGCTAGCAAGACCTGTCCTGTGAGAAAAAAGTTTGCATTTTTTCATACATGGAGAGTACTAAGCCTGAAGTGTTAGCCCTTAATTAGTATTTAAAGCTCAAAAAAAGAGATTTGAAAATCTGTGCTCTTCTGTAAGATGCTGTAGCACTACAAGTATAATCTATCAGGCTAGGTTGGATGGGTAATTTTAATTTACTTTTCATTTTAATAATGCTTTTAAGAGCCCTTCTCCCAAGCAGAAACAAATACAGATGTACAGATTGAGAAGTAGACAGTGCTTCCACTGAATTACACAGTCCTCTCAGTACAACTGTGGTTCTGTACTCCCCCAGAACTACACTCAAACCTACATGCTCAGTTTGCTGGGCTGAATCTTAAACATGGAATCATTTTGGTTGGAAAAGACAATTGAGATCGCGAAGTCCAACTGTTTACCAGCACTGCCAAGTCCATCACTAAATCACATCCTTAAGCACCACATCTACACATTTTTTAAACACCTCCAGGGATGGTGACTCCACCACATCCCTGGGAAGCCTGTTCTAATGCTTGACCACCCTTTCAGGGAATAAGTTTGTCCTAATATCCAATCTAAACCTCCCCTGGCACAACCTGAAGCTGTTCTGTCTTGTCCTGTCACTAGTTATCTGGGAGAAGAGACCTACCTCCACCAACCGACAGTCCCCTTTCAGGCAGCTGTAGAAGGCGGTAAGGTCCCCCCTGAGCCTCCTTGTCTCCAGACTAATCCACGCCAGTTAACTTAGCCACTCCTCCCAAGACTTGTTCTCCAGACCCTTCACCAGCTTTGTTGCCCTTCTCTGGACAAAATCCAATGCTTCTAGGTCCCTCTTGAAATAAGAGGCCCAAAACTGAACACAGTATCTTCCCGTCCTCTGAGCAGCTTGATAGCAGAACCTATAAAAGTAACAACAGAACTAGGCTATATGGGATTCATGCAGTGACCTCAGATAAGGGGGAACAGGAAAACTTGAAGAGAGCCTTGGCCCTTTGGGTATATTCATACTGCAAATTTAACATGGGCTGCACCACGTCTTAGCTCTAAAGGCAGTCTAACGCACGCGTGCACACTGCTGTGTTCCTTTCGGGTTTGAATCCCCTGCATAATGTACTTTTCTCTAGCCAGCCAAACCAGCGGCAACCTGCCTGCTCCAGCAAGAGAGAGTCAGAAACTCCAGAAAGAGTACAGAAAGCACTTTAGTGAGCCTATGTACACCACCCAAGAGTAAGTTCTAGCGTGGGCTCATATTCTGCTCACACCACACTCCACTGATGCTTCCCAAGGCATCCAGGCTATCTCATTTGAAATGTATGTGAGTGGTAGCAACTATCTAAAGGAGCTCAGGCCATGCCAAAAACAGGGATGTGTCAGTAAGTAACAGTACAAGCTACAAAGTAGAGTGTTCAGGATACAGAATTACTTAATTAAAAGGTGGAAGACCAAGTCTTGATCCCATTAAAGAGAGCTGTCTAAGTGGCTACATAGGTTAGGGAACTGGCACTGATGAAGATTAAATCAGGAGGAGAAAAGATCTTTTTCCTAGACCAAAATGAAGCTGTAATACAAAATGGATTTGAGAACATTTCTCTTACTTGCTTGAAACTAACGTGGAATAATCACATTAGGAGGTTAGTGAACAACTTTATGCCTTCTCTCCTAACAGCATTTAACATGCTGTTCTATTACTACTGCCTTGCTTCTTTCAGTAAAATGACTTGTACAAATATATGCTTAGGACATAAAAGTGGCAGAGACTGAACTAAATGCCCTTAATTCAAAGCAGATAATTATTTTTGCAGGCAGGCACAAATCACTGTTCCCAGGTTCAGATTCACTAATACCACTGCAGAACTTACTAGATATAAGACAACTACGCAAGCTCTGCTGGAATCACTGATTTTTATTAACTGCCTATTCTACAGAAAGAAATGGAATAACTGATTTGAAAAATACTGAAAAAATGTTTTCTAAGAGATAACAGAGAAAGCAAGCAATACAGGATTTTATTAAAAATTACAGGATTTATATTTATTATAAGAAAAAATACAGGAAGAAGGGGTCACTTATTCCTTAGGGGGAAATTACAGAGGCCAATCCATAGCATGTACGGGATACTGGGATGGTAAGGATTCCTAATGTATTTGGCACATGGAAAAATTAAGATTCACTTATCTTTGCGTGTCAGAGAGGTCTGATAAGTCTCTTGTGCCCCTATTCTGGTACTCACTATAGTATCTGTGAATACACTTGGAAACTCTGAAATGTTGCTCCTTTGAAACCCCATGTTGCTCCTGGGATGGAAGGTTTCCTCTAGAGTCAGTCTGTTGACAGAAACCACTAACTGTCTTGGTAAATTAAACAGATAAAGATAGCTCCGATTTCTAAATGAGAAAACAGCAAACCTCGGAACAACCAAAATTAACAGTAGAAAAAATTGTCCATTACTAAAAAAAAAAAAAAAAAAAAAAAAGCGCAGCCAAACACTGAACAAGATCCATGTCCCTCTAAGGGCACAGAAACACCTTTATAGGGACAAATGTGCAGCACTGTTTGAAAACTCTGAGCTGGCTTACAATGGACAGAAGCAACACTTATATTCGCAGATATTCCATATCCAATAAGGTTTTATTTTGGTTTGTTTTAAATTACTATTATTACAGACCACATACTGCAGTGGAGACACAGTATGTTTGTCCCTTGATAGGACAGACTTCACTCATGCGAAGGGACAGCTGAGGAGGCTCATGTACAGCAGCAGTGTGGGGGAAACACACAGAGAGGGACATGCGCATCTGGAGGCACACATTTGTGCATGGGCAAGCATGGAAAAAGTTCAGTTATACAAGGACAGAACCCTTCAGGACAGAAAATATTCTCTCCTCCATGTCTGAGAGAAGAAGGACTCAAACAAGAAGCCTCAAGTCAAAATTACTGAAGAGAATTTGACACTGTCTTGAGCTAAGAAACAAATCGTACTCTACAGTGTTGCATTTCAATTGCACCCACATTCTCAGACACAGCTGTAGGAGAACGAGAGATATCTTAACAATCGGCATGTCTGAAGACTCCCGAAAATAAATTGGTCCTACTGAATTCTCAGCAGCACAGCTCCAGCTGGCAGGTGTCCACATACATAAAGCTATTTGTACTACTGGAGAGGGTAAGGGGTTAGCACGAGCTACCACAGACTGCAGTGCTTTGGGGCTGAGGGATACACATGCTCCAACAAAGCTTTTCTCCTCCCACAGAATTACAAAGAGGGCAAAAGTTCATTAAGACCTCACATGTAAATGGTAATACACCGCAACCTGTCACAGCCCTGTGGGCTCTGTCAGGCCCTAACTGACCTGACCAGCCTCAGCTGCTGTTTCCACCAGCCCCCCCTGGGCCAGGAACCCCAGTTAAGCTCAGACCTGTGCCCCCAGTCCTGGCATGAGCTTAAATACCACAGCTACCTCCAGCCCGGGGCTTATCTCCAGCCTGGACCTCAGACCTGGGTTACATGCATCCTTCTCCACAGCCCTGTCTCCAGCTCATTTCCTTTTGATCCTGACTGGAGCCCCTGGATAGACCCTGTCCTGGTTGATCATTTGCCATGTCTGGGACTGCTGATGGGTCCCACCGCCAGTCCCCAGTTTGCCCACATTGCTCAGGCCCTGTGGCACAGGGTGTCCTGTTGTGTGGGCACCGACGACACCCTTGGGTCCCTTCTTGTCCTCCCTCATGGAGCAGCCTGGCTCATGCTGCTCCTGGACACTATCGATCAGGACCATCAGACAAATATGCTTCCAAAGAGGAAATCATTGTTTTAACAAAGTGTTTCTTATGATTTTAAGATCTTCTAGTCTGATCCAAATTCACCTCTCAGTAGAGCACTGTACCAAAAACCAACCTTAAAAGTTTTCTACAGTCTTAACACAGTGAAACAGCTCAGATCAAATGTGGGGCTGGTACTAAAAACTGCCATAGCCAGACTACTACAGCAAAGCTGGTAAAACGAACACAGTCAAGTCACAGTGAGTAACATGTCCTGAGTCTTGTTCTTAACTGATGTATTTTTTAATATATTTTCAGAAACTGCAGAGCACTGCTGCCTTTCTAAAGCGATGCTTTAATTTTCAAACCCAGAGCAGTAACCAGGAAAGTCACCTGCAATACACAGGTGGAGAGGCTGGGGAGGGAGAAGGGCAAGATAAGGACAGGAGGACACAGTACCCTGTATTGCAAGAGAGACAGGATTCCTTGAGCATGGGCTATAACACAGAATGGGACGTCAGCTAATTTAGACACCTTATACAACTGCCTTGTTTGTTTAAGGTTTTCAGAATACTCTGGTCTTATCAAGTCATATTTCACTTTATTCTCTGTGAAATATATTTATTTATATGATTTCTAGTACTTTTCAGATTATCCTATGCTATAAAATACATATTCTATTGAACTGAGAACAGCAATAACTGCTGAGCAATGTAATTGGTGTTTGTAAAATATCAGGTTCTAAATAAAAGGTTTTCAAATAACATCTTAGGGAGGTGTTAACTGTCTGCAGTTTGATCAATCCGGGAAATAATTTTTTTAAAAACCTAGTATGAAAACATGTATGTTCAAAATATTTTTTTTTGAAGGGTTGTTACTCTCATCAGCCACCTAATGCCAAGTGTACATACCCTACAGTACCCCTCTTGCACTAACCTCTGTAATTAGGCTAGCAATAATCTAGTATTAGAAACAGCAATACATTTTGCCATCTTAACTATACTACTAACCAAAACCCAAGTAAACAATACCATGGCTCAATTAGTTTACATCCTCGATAACGTTTACAACTAGGAAGATATTGTAACATTAGATTATGATGGATACTAAAAACCATCTCAAACCTGATACAACCAAATGTAAAAGAATGCTTTGCTTATTTTTAATCACGGAAAGGGTTTTGATCACATGGACACACCCAAGATGTCAACAGGAAAGACAACAGGGGGAAAAGTTTAGATCACTTAAAGTAACTACACCAGAAGAGCTCATATCCAAACTTCAGAAACAATCAATGCATGAAACTGCTGTTGAAAAAGGCATTATAGTTCAACAATATGACAAAATGTCACCCATATGTTTACCATAAGTCAGAGGAAGAAAAAGTAAGCACACTAAGCCCTGAACTGGTATTCTGACCTATATAGCACACTAGGTTTCACAGCAAATTAAAAGACAAGGAATTAAGAAAGAAAAGGGATGGTAGCAAAACTCTTATGAAACGTTTATGAAAGTGCTAGACTAAACTCAAAACAAAGAGAGCTAAAATTTTCCACATTTTCTTCTCTAGGTAGTAAGTTCACACCTATCTGTGATGCCTACAGCAATGCATTTTATATTTATCATCTGGGAAATCACTACATAAGTTGAAGATGGGAAAATCACAAGAGGGCTTGTGTGGGTTTTTGTTTGATATTTGTTTGGTAATGGGTTTTTTTGGTGTGTTGTGTTTCCCGCCCCCCCCTAAGGAAACCTTCCAAATGGGAGATGACCTCATGGAGTTGAGAAAAGGAAAGCATCAAGGGAAGAAAGACTGAAATAGGTTTCCTCAAAGCAGAAATACAGAACAGAAAAATGGTTGTAATCTTATAAAGAAATGGGCATTTAAAGATGCTTGATAGGCAGAGTGTAGCTTATACAAACAAAGAAGAGTCTGAAATATAAGCATGCTAATTCTTCACAAACATTTTAGAGGGACAAGAAGCAAATAACTATATCTGATTTAGCCATTAATACATCTGGGCTAAGAAGCAGGTGTTTACAGATCTTAATAGCGTTTACAGATCTTAATGAGTTACTAACAACATTCCAGAACTGCCTTCTTACAAATCAACAGAGCGGGGGGGTGGGGGGGGTGGAACAAACAAAAAAAGCCCTCTAAATGCTTTTTTCTTCTTTAATTTTATTAAGGCTTTTTCTTCTGATAAAGAGTTAGGTGAACTTACAAAGAGGACTGCATAACTGTATGCAGCCCTGGTGCAGCAGAAGTCTTGCACCCGAATAAGCAGGAATTTATTTTCCAGAAAGAATGCCATTTTAAATATTCTACTACTTGCAAGTGTTCATCCTGCCTCCTTCTGAGTAACTTCAGAGTAATACAGTAGGCCTGCAGAAAGAGATAAATTGAATTTCTCAGCAGTACTGAATGTTTTATAAGTTTGGATGATTCTTACCCCGTATTGATGGAAATTATTTCTATAAGTGGATTCTTCCTAATCTTTGGCAAATCCAGTCGCGCTCCCCCCAAACGTTTTCCATTATCCTTTTTCTGACCCAGCAGTCTCACAGAATGACCTTCAAATGAAGCACAAAACTGCAGTCAATACAAAGCACAAGTCCTATCACATTTGTTTTGATTTGCTCTTCTTCAGAATTAGTGTTTATACTTCAAAGATTGCAAATGAGAATGAGATGTAATAATGTATTTCCACCAGCTGGAGCATTTTAAGAGAGACACTGACAGTTAAAATAAACCATGTTAAAATGAATAAATTATTTCATCCAATTATCTTTTCATACTTGCATTTTCTAGTTTATTCAATTAAAATGATCTAAGGAGTTCCATTTCCAGATTTTCAAGCAAATATCAACACAGCAACATTTAAACAGTTGTCTGGCAGGATTAAAGTATTTTTCCCAAAAAATTCATTCAAACCTGAATTAGTAGGCAATAAACAACTAAATATTTATTAGTTTATTATATGGAGAACCAACGCATTTCAAAGTTACCTGACTGTGTAAGTTTGAGGGAAAGTGCTATGAAACATGTCCGGAAAGCATTTTCATGGCTAAGCTAACTACCAGGATTGACACATACTCATCCCACACCAGGGAGACTGCAGGTCACAAAACTGCCTCACAACTTCTTTCCTGAAGCCAGTAACATTCAGAAAGAAAAATACAAATCTATCACCAACTACCTACCACAGTCATACCATATGAAGTCCTAAATTTAAAGGGCACAAAAAACAAGTTTAATTAATATTAAGAAGCAAGACCTAACAGTGACAAATAAAAACAGTTAGATGTATATTATTGCCACAGGTAGTGTAAAATGCGCCTAAGTTATAAACCTAAGATTTGTATCATTTATTCCACAAACGGGTAAGAGACAGCAAGGGAAAGCTAATGACAGATACCTGAAAAGAGGTGGAAAGTAACCACTACTTAGAGTGGAGGAAAGCGAGAAAGCATGTACCCGTTGAAGTTGGAAAACTCTTTGATAAGTATATGAAGACACCGCTACAATCTGTCAAGTATTTCAAAAAAGATAAAACTTACCCTAAAAAGGGAGAGGGTGAAAGGAAAGCATGAAACCATGAAATACTAGCTACATCCAGCACAGCAAAATAGGTAACCAATTCAGATCAGTTAAAAACGATGTTCAACCAAATCTCCTAAATCACACTACAACAGCTATTCACAAAACTAATTCATCCATCATTTAAAGTCTTCCTCCACTACCTGTTTTGAGGAGTCATTAATTTTGTATAATGTAGCACTCATACTCTGAATTTATGTCTGTGATATGGCAACAACAACCCAGAAATAAACAACTACTTATGGCATACCTTCTTTCTCAGGTTTTTTAAAATACATAAAAATCCTCGGTCAAAAATATGATCTAATGAAAAAGTGAGGACTAGCCTGATATCATAACGGTTAATACTAAAAGGAGACATCATAACTTACAGGAATTAAAAGGCATTATTTTTGCAGTTGCATTTGACAAAAATTTCATTACATCCTGCTGTGAAGTTAGTAATATGGTACTTGTGCTATTAACAGTTGCTAAATTATTCACTTCTACCTTATCATGACAATAACAGCAATATCTTTGTCTTAAAATACAATCAGTTATTTTCCAATCTAATGCTTCATTAAGGAGTTGCAGGCATGGTGCCATTTCATTTACTTGTATAACAAAAGTGGCTGCATTATGGTAGGCATAAAAATTACACTAGAAGCAGAGAACATTCCTTTTTGTATCTCCTAATACTGTGGTTTATTTGGAATAAACCAGTTTATCCATTTTAAAATATTCAGTTGCATTACCATATTAAAACCGTATTTGGATTTACGGCTGAAAATATAGTGGAACAATTAATGGTATTTTTAAAACAAACAGGCTTAACAACCCAGCAACAAGCTGCCCAAAAATTTAAATTCATACATTCAGAATTGGAGTCAAACCACCATTCTGAAGTTAAAAAAACAAAACAAAACAAAACCAACAAACCACAAAAACAACCTCCCCCGCCCCCCCAGAAGTAAAATCTCAGAGTTCAGAGCTGATGAAGACTGATCTCCTCTGAGGATGTACCCTTAGAACGAACTGCCGTGTGAAATACTGCTCTCTAATTAACATCTAGCTTGTGCTTTCCCTTTCTCGTACTGGGAGTATTAATCAAAAAGGCAAACTTTTTTACAGAACTTCTGGAAAAAGAGTATCCTTTAGATCTGTCTAAAATTTGTCAAAGGACTGAAAAGTAGTAAGGAGGGAAGGAAATGGAAATAATGACAGACCTGTGCAGCAGGTACCACTTTATAATCCATGTTTTCTTAGGAAAATAGGAAAAAAAATAAACACTATAGTAGTCTAGAAAAATCTTTTAACTAAAAGTACTACTTCTATCTTCTTACAGATCTTTCTCTTTCAGATGCTAGGCAGGTTACTATATACATTAGGCAAAAAAAAAAAAATCACACAAAAAAGCCAACTTAGGACACTTGCATCTGGAAAAGAACTCAAAGGAGCATGAGATCTAGCCTCTCTTACCTTCAGAGACTTGCTTTATTTAGGAAAGAAACCCCAGCTCTGCGACCACCTCCGACACGATCCGCTGAATCCCAACACGCACCCAACCCCACGGCCGAGCTCAGGAAAACCATGGTCTGGCGAGCAAACCTGGCAGCCCACTGTCACACAATCTATGGCCACAGTTTTTCCCACATTCCTACTGAAAGACACTAAAGTTCAAGATAATACAAGGCTCGCAAAACCTATCTGGTACCCATGAATAATACCCCTGTGCTTTTCATTCCAGACACCAGAGCATTAAAAAAAAAAAAAAAAAAAGCAGTACTGGGAGATGAATTTTAGCAGAGTTTAATGCTTCCAGAAAGCAAGCAGCACATGCATATCCAACTACAGTGATTTGTGCTGAAGGCACACTTGATTTTTATGTTTTTTAACATATTTTTGTAAATAAACCCCCCTACTCAGTTACAGTATTCATGACCTTAAATCCTTCTTCCCCTACTCCATACAAGGACTATTTTGTTTCATTTGAAGTAATCACTAAAGCATCTGTTTACAGCATTGCTGCTATTAATAAAAAATAACTTGATAAACACTGAATCATACTTTTTCACATGCTGTAGATCTTTTTTCCCCATATTTATTTCAAGAAAACTTTTTTTTTTTTTGTCATTTTCAATAAGGAAAATGCTAAGCAACTTTTAAAAAAAACCTATCTAACCAGCATTATTAAGCCCACACCAACATCAAGCACAACAGAAAAAGCAAGAATTTAATTCTCATTTATGACCTCATTTTAAAGCTACGAATGGGGCAAAATATTGCCATCAAGTTTTACTTCTAAAGCATTTTATCTGATTAAGTTACTTTCTCTCTGACTTCACAGTTAGATAACTAAGCAAAACAGGCATCCCAAACTCAAGTCTTTTTTTGTTTGGTTGGATTGTTTCTTTTTATTTTTTTAAGTTTGGTACAACATTTTTGAAAACTGAGTTAATCACAATTCCACTTCCATAATGATGAGTGCGCCATCTCAACTATCAAACAAAACCCACTCCTTTTTTGATGGCCCACCAGAAGATGCAAGATTTGAAAGACAGCTTAATGATACTCAGATCTAGTTGGTTATATTTGAGAGCCTAATAGGTCATATAAATCTCTTCTGCCATAAAGTTAACTTTTCTACTTCCACAAAGTCTACCAGCAGATAAAATTCTATTATTTTTTTTTAAAAAAAAAAGGTTAATTAGCAGTTTAGGTCATGCTTCAGAGCAGTTTTTCACTAATTAATAGATAAGTAATGCAGATTACCACACAACAATAGTACTAACCAAGTTCAGTGAGGACACTCATAGAGCAGAATCACCCACAGCAAGTATTAATGATATCAAGCTAGAAACAACCAAAAATGAATCACAGTTCTCCAATTTTCAGAGCTGACTGAAATTAAACTCATCTTTACATACAAGGCAGTAGATGGAATTCATATTACCTGGCATTGTTCACAGAGAGGATGAGGTTGGAATGAATTAATCAGGGTATCAAAACCTATTGTTCATCTAAAGAAGGGCTTTTAAACGTGTCAGTTTGATAAACCAGTGTGTGGAATGAAAATATTTTCAATGGGTTTATTTTCACTTGTTTAAAAGGGTACGTACAAAAAGGTAACATAATATTAATGGCACATACATGTACCTTTAATCGCAAATGTACATGCTTCAGGACTGTGACAGAGAATGCCTGATCCTGAAGTACAAATATATGAAGAGAACAGGTAACGCAATTTCTTTGCCATGAGATTATAACAACAATAAATGTGCTGTGAATCTCAGGCTATTGTCAGACCGCTGTGAGCTAGAGCCACAGAATCATGTTAACGATACTAGATCAAATAGATTCAAATTGGACTGGTATTTTGCTAGTTTGATACAAGGATAAGTGATGGGGAAGTGGCCTGGCCTAGTCAGCTTTAGCTAACAACTGCCTATCAGTGTTGCAAATATCTGTCAGGTATTAACAGACCTGCTGCATTTCAAGCAATAGTCAGCTTCACTCAGTCTGAGGCTTCCCTCAGTAGCTGCTGGGAAATAATATCTACTTTACTTGAAGGACAGAGGAGGCCATTCCCTGAGGGTCCTCCCCATTCCTGCACATCCCCTGGAGCTACACAGCGTGCCACTGAAACAATTCTGGGCCAGACATAGAGCAGCATCCCTCAGCTGTTAGCTTCCAAGGTCAGCACAGGTATCTTAAGCAGCTCAATAACATGAGTTTAAAGAAAATCCTCAAAGATGTAGGAAACCCCAGCCTTGGCAGGAACAATTTCTATTGTTTTCAGCTTGTTCTGTTACCCATTCTTTCCCTTTCCCAGTTACATCATTGTGCTTAGAGGTTGTTCACCATTTCCTGAAAGACACTTTTTCCCTCACAACAAGGCTCCCGAGGTACTGCCCTGTACTTCCCAGCTATCTCTCACCAACCTGCCTGATCTTCTCCAGAATCTTCAGGGAAAAGGATTAAGCACTATTTCATGTACTCTTGCACAGATTTCCTTCCACCATTATTTGCTTCTTAATGAATACAGACCTTCCTTTCCTTAAGGCTAACACTGGAAAAAATGGCACATGGGAGCAGTGTAGCTAAGGAAGGCAAAGCGATATGAAGGAAAAACAAGGTAGTAAACTTCTCTAAAGAGAATCAAAAGGAAAAAGTGTAAAGCAGAACCAAAAGCTGTGTCAAAGACTGAAAGGAGCATCAAGGTAAATATAAAAGGTGAGAAGAATTAGAAAACTCAAATAAAAAAAATAAAAAAAACCTGAAAGTAAACAAAAATCTTGACTAAGAACATTCTAAAGAGAAAAGAGAACCTGAAAAGTTCAAATAAAAATACATGTAAAGGCAGAAGAGGCAAATCAGGAGCTATTACTAAAGTTTAATACTGCATTTATTTTCAGTTATGTTCTTCTAACGCTGTAACTACTGGGTAAAAGCAACTGTCTAAACAAGTTATTTTGGATCTTCTGGCAGGACTAACAATAAAAATAGCATCTGAAATATAAGGCTGCAACACAAGTTGCCCAACATCTCCACAGCTAACCTCGACCGTCACGTGTATTTGAGCCCAAACTTCTTCACTTTGGAAGTCCTTTAAATCCAGACTCAGTGATCCGGCAGAGGACAGGCAGGCCGGGAGCCCAAGCCCAGGTCTACCTCTGATGGAAGCAGCCCATGTGGAGCAAGGGCAGAGCCTGAGCTCCTCTCCATCTTCTCTGCCTGGCCTGCAGCACAAACAAGCTGTCCCACAGCAGACATGACTGATTACAAAGGAATCCCCAAGCTCCCCAGAGCAATCACATGCTGCCAGACACACACAAGTGCAGAAACAAGGGCAGCAATCGGCTCAGGGCTTTGCTGTGTGACTGCTCCCACCCAAAGCAACCCCAGCTGGCCAGCAGCACATTAGCTACATACTCAAGGCATCCCTGAGCATCATCTGTGGGATTTCCAGGCCCAAGCAAATAGAGGGAGCAAAGAAAAGCCAAACCCGACTGAAACATACATGCCCTGCTCCTGACCAAGCAACTAATAGAAATTATTCCTCCTCTAGATCGGTGAAGGTGAGGATGTTGTGTAACAGTCAAACTCCTTCAACTGGTGTAGGCAGGAAATGGGTCCGTTACAAGCCAGGGAATAATTCAGACTAATGCTGTCAGAACTACTGATCTTTCCCTGTGTGTCACAGGAAAAAGCATGCCCTGGGCCAGGCCACCAGTCCCATCAGGTTGCTGACAGCAGGTGGTATGTTTGAACCCCGTCTCTGCAACTCAGAACTCCCATAAAATGATTCCCTTCCATCCTATACCAACTCAAAAAAACTCCAGAGAAACGTGCAGGTATTACTAAGCATACAGCACATATGTTACTACCTTGAAATATACACATCTACTAAGCCTTGAAGACCTAGCAGACTCCAAAAGAAGACGATGACTCCAAAAATATGAGCATCACCCAGGTGAAGACAGGGCCTTTTAAAAATTTGTTTTATTTCAAATTTCAAAACCAAGATCTTAAATATAATGAGGCAGTTCACAAACTTCAGAAAAAAGCACTGCAGGTGTCCCAGACTGCTAAAATTCATACATCACTTTCTCTCCACTAAACATACAATACCTCTTTATTCTTGGTATTTCTGCAATGCACCATTCAATCATACCAGTATCTGTAAGCACTAAAACAGTTCAGCGCAACAACAGAAAAGAAAGTAACTGTTAACAAGGAATTAGTGTTCATAAAAAAGTAAGAGTTAAATTAAGAAGTATTCAAGAACATTTTTGCCATATCCACAGTACTTCCCTGTCTCACAACAAAAGCACTTCAAATGCCCTATTAAGGCTTGCTTCTTTTTTTTTTTTTTTTTTTTTTTTTTTTTTTTAGGATTCAATAGCTTCACCCTACTTATTTTGAGATCATGTGATGTTATTGTCTTTCTGAAAAAGTGACTAAATGTTAAAGCTGTTGTGAACTCAAAACACTGGCTACGATTCCACAGCCCAGAAGGACAACATTAAGAATCAACTCCAGGAAGAGCCTCCCTGACCCTCTGCCCTCACCTCTCTGAAGAAATGCATTTGATTAGGATAGAAGATGCTGCTCAAAGCCTCAGGAGATTTTGGATAGAAAGTTTAAACGAGAAGAAATTTTGATTCAGATGAAACAGGCTGTGTTCTGAGGAATGGAAATGCTGAAGGGTGGATTGTCAGAGCCAGCTGCAGCACTGCAAGTAACTTGCCTAATGTCTTGGGGTGTGCAGGTTGAACAGAACAAATTTAGCCTCAGAGTGAGATGCTGAGCTGAATCTATCGCTGTATGCAAAAGCAAGCTTTTACTTTCATCTCTACTCCTCTGCCATCTATTTCTACTCCTCCTATGGATAACTGGTTTTGAACAAGGTACTCTTTGCATTTATCAGCCACAAGGATTCTCTAACAGAGCTAAACCCAGCTGAGTCTAATTGATGTGAATAGGACAGAAAAACAGGGATGCTGTAAGATGGTCATTCATTGAAGGTGTGGAAAAGAGCACATACGGATATGGAAGAAAATGCATCTGTTCTGTGCACACCACAGGCTCATTTAATAACGAGCAATCACAATTCTGCTACTAATATTTTCAGTGTTCCCCCCCCTTGCTTGTTTTCCTCTTCTGCTGCACTATTTATCTCCCACTCTGTTTCTGTGAACTACCGACAAAATAAAAGTGTCATAACAATGAGAGTCATAACAGGGACAGTCAGTCCTAACAGTTTTCTAACCCAAATTAATGAAATAACTACACTGCAAGAAATAATCACAAAACCCTCCTAAAATCCTGGGTTGTCTCATACACCTGATAGTCAAAAAAAGCATTTGAACAGGCACAGCAAAAAAGGCAATAAGCTTTGGTGTAAGACCAGAAACCAGCTGATGGCAATGGAAATCTCTTGTCCCAGCAGATAAGATTTTACGTCAAGCCACACTGTTACTGATGATTTAAAAAAGCAATTAAAATCTGTCTTTGCAGAAGCAGTTTCTCCACAATTACTGTATATTCCTCAGTGTGCTCTACTGTCTTCTTTAAATGGCAGTCTACAAAGCTAAGCTCCCAGAATCGATAATGGCACAGAAAATGGCATGACTGTTTTGAACTCACTCTTTCAGTACGTCACCCTTTTCCTAAGCAATCAGAAACAGGCGAGGGAAATGCAAGCCCGTGCTCTCGCTGAAGCGTTCAGCTGAACGGCAGCCCCTTCAATGCAAAACCATAAGGTGAGATACCTTCAGGTCAGCTCCTTCGTAAGTCAGTGCTTGTTGTCCAAGTAGTTGTCAGATTAACAGAAGAAAAAAATAATGCTACTTGTTTCAGTCATTACACTCTTTCCACATAGATGACAACGAATATAGATAATTACTTTTGTTTAAGCAGGAACAGCTCCAAAATTTCCAATTGATGGACAGAAGAAAAGGGCAGGGGGTGATCCTTACCACACTATGCTGTTAACCTCAGCGGTTAATACATGCAAATGGGTGACGCCAAATCTTTTAACCACAGTCGTTTTGCCAAGTTAGGGACAAGCTGTAGGCCTGTCTATTGCCTATTGAAAACCTAACCTCACCCACACACACGTGCACGTTTTTTAGCATGTCAAATACAGCTAGCCCCTTAGCCCCTTGCATGATTTTTGCCAGTAGTACCTTTGTTTCAATAATCTCAGTTTAAAAGGCAATTCTGCTACCTAGAGATACCATTACGGACGCAGCACTGTTGGTGCCTGCGGCGAGGCGGCCTCCGTGAGGAGAGCGAGGAGAGGCCAGGGCTGCCCCATGGCAGGGCACCGTCGAGCACCGCAGCCACCCGCGCTGTAAAAAAGGGCCCCCTGCCTGGCAGTGAGGAAAAAAGGGTGAGAAGCAGCCCTGCGAGCACCAGGGTGGAAGGGGAGGAGGTGCAGAAGAGCTGGCGGTGCAGAAGTCGGCAGCAAGGCCGTCCCCCACAGCCCGCCGAGGGCAGGCAGATGGCCGCCGGGCAAGCTGCAGCCCGGGCTCCGCGCAGGAGCAGGGTTTCTGGCAGCAAGCGCAGGCAGCCCGTGGGGAACCAGGCTGGAGCAGGGGAACAGCGCGTGGAGGAAGGAGGAGTTGCTCCCCATCCTCCTGCACCACTCGGGGAGGAGGCAGAGGAGCCTGGGGCGAAGGAGTGAAGTCTGGGAGGAAGGGGGAGCTGGGGGAAGGCAGTTCAGTTTTCTCTTTGTTTCTCACCATCTTATTCTATTTTTAATAGGCAATAAATCAAATTAATTTTCCTCAAGTTGAGTCTGTTTTGCCCGTGACAGTAACTGGTAAGTGATCTCCCTGTCCTCCTCGTCACCCATTAACTATTCTATCTTATTTTCTCCTCCAGCTCACTGAGGAGGGGCAGCAAGAGAATGGCTGGGTGGGGGGGTGGCAGCCAGCCAGGCTCAGCCCACCACACACTGCAATAAATAAAAACAATCCATCCAAAACTTTCCCCCTCCTTTCCATGCCATTTCAAGAGGACATAGAAACAGAAACGGAGACTCCATGAGGCCACTATCCTCCCTCTGACCCTCCTTGAGCTGCACTTTGGCACAGACAGTTTCCTGACCGGGAGCCAAAGGATACTTTTCCTCAGAAAGCAACTCCTGACTCCTCTAATTTTTATTCTTCATTTGGTTTGTCATCAGCTTCTTAAGGCTACTCTTCCCACAATCACAGAAATTGAAGAGTACTTTATGTACAGTTATCGGCAGATCATAGGGAAATCAGCATGCTGGCATTCATATACATACATATATACATACACACTCTAAAGTAGGCAATCCAGTATAAATTCCACACTTCAGCCTATATACAATATAGGTACCATTTATCTGCTCCTTTTCACACAGACTGACACTGCCCCTATCAGCAATCCATAATTACTAATCACACTAGGACAATTTAAACAGTTTAGTAAATATTGGTTAATGTTTAAGCTGGGAATAAATAGATGGGCAACTTCACCAGACAGGTCAACGTGACTGAAATCAAGAAAGGTTATGTGAAGTATAAAAGGCTCAGCCCTGAAGTAATTTCCTTTGGTTGTTTTTTATAATCAAGTCTAATGACCCATTGTGAAACTATGTTTTGTGAAAGTGTTGTACAGACACAATATGGACTAAACTCAATTCAGCCTCTGCCCCCCATCTCCCTGACGCCTAAGCTAAACGCAGACTATACACAAAGACTCTGGTTCCCCACCACTCACCCCCCCAGAGCTTTAGTAGCGTGAGATTTGAGAGATAGCATGTCTAGAAAGGGGGGAAAGATCCCTGAAAACCTGAATTCAGAATCAAGAAAAGAACTTCTGCATTAAGCAGTTAACATCTCTCCTTTAAGTTACAATTATCTTGCCTACTGTAAACTGTTTACATTCAAGTCTATATACACGCTCTATGGGTTTTTTAAAGATGGCTTTTGAAGTGGTCCATAAAATGCTGACTTGAGCAACCACCATAAAGCCATTCTGTCATTCCCATCAAAGACAAATCTTTATCTTATTGGGGCATGCCATAGAGACCGATCAGCCCAAACAGCTTTTAAATTCTGTACAGGAGTTTTACTTAATGATGGCACGTACATCAGTTATAATGCTGTTTTCTCCTAGCTCACAGACACTGCAACACCTCAGCAATGCTCTCCTAACAATGTGCATCATTGTAACACATTACTGGGAAACTAAGCACATGAGTGGAAATGGGTGCCCCAAAGATGTAAAAACTGCTGTAAGCCAGGCTTTTGGGTAACAGGCAGATGAAGCAAGGTTTAGTAAACTGTTAAATCAGACCCTTCCATGATGAAACTGTTTGTGTGTATCGGGAAGACTGACACATTCTGGCTACGTGATTGTGGTTGTCACTTTGAGAAACCTCATTCTGAGGCTGAGATCAAATTAACTTGTCTAGCTCCTAGCAGGCAGTCTAGAGGTTTCAGATTATAAATGACAGTATCATAGTAAAAGTACCTGAAGATGCCTCTAGTTAAAATACATCTTGGGACACAGTATAAATATTAATCAGATATGACATGCATACAAATATTGCACATATTAAAGATCACTTCTGGAAATGACATTTTAACTGATAATTTACCTGATAATGGAGGTGGTGGAATCACCGTCCCTAGAGGTGTTTAAAAACCATGTAGATGCGGTGTTTAGGAACAGGATTTAGCAGTGGGCTTGGCAGTCCTGGGTTAATGGTTGGACTTTGGGATTTCAATGGTCTTTTCCAACTTAAACGATTCTATGATAATTAGGAAATTTCAAAATTCTGTAAGACCCATGATGAAAGTCAAGGTGATATAAAAATGAGAAATCACGGGGTCCTTTAAAAATTCTCTTTGGGCTGTTAGTGCAGTAATAAACATAAACATCCTTCTCTTCCACTTAATGATGAAGAAGGATAAAAGGATAAAGTCACATTAAAACCGTTCATGAGAATTATCTGAACGGAGAGTGGGGAACTGGCAATTACGTTGTTTTCAGACGGATGACGTACAGTCCACCATAAAGATATACTTCTTAAATCCCTCTAGAATCAGCAGAATGGCACTATTCTGATGAGGGTTTCCTGACAGAGCCCTTAAGCCTGAGAAATAAAGCTACAAGAAACCCCTTCATATTTCATAGAAAGAGTTCTAAATAATTCCAAAGAAATAGTATTCTTTGGGAGTACAGTAGGCTTTCAACCAAATCCAACAGGGGAGCCATTTTCTTGGAAAACTGGAAAGACTATTAGGAAAAAAAAACAAAGTGAGGGAGAAGCTTTTTACAAAGTTTGCCTTTTTGTAAACTGTGCACTACAAAATCCAAGCATCCAAGAAAAATTTAAGGTACCCCTTAAGAAAGGGGAACCCATGGAAAGCTAGACTTTTAGACTTAGAATTGGCAACTTGGACAACCACCCGGATTTTCTGTCCAGATTCCAGGTCAACTCTGTTAGTTTGACCAATCTACAGAGACAGGAACCCTGTAGACAGCAGATGGTATGCAGTTTAAACTTACTCGATTTAAATATTCAGTGGAAACATTTTTAAAAACTTTCAATATACAGTATTTTTTAAACTTTCAATATATAGATAGCTACACTACAAGAGCATACCATCTATGCAACCTTTTGATTTTCCTTAAAAAAAAAAACCACAACAACAACAAAAAACAAACGAGGTGAAGAAAGTTGTGTCATACAACTATGACCAATATCCAACTTAAAACTTACTAACATAAGCTTGTTTTGAATTCAGAATTGGTATTTCACCTCCTGTCCCACCCCATCTCTGTCTCCTGAACCCATTTGTGGCTTCAGAAACTATTGAAGAAATCTACTTCAGTTCTACTACTGATGTAGACTTAAGAAGAAAGAGGGCTACATTTCATTTGGTTTTACATACACGAATTTAAGCTTCTACCATGCATCTATTTGACAGTATAAAACGTTCTTATTTATTCTTAGAATAAAGTATTCTTACTATGTTATCTACAGTGTTTCACTTCACTTAGATAACAGAAGTTCATGGTTAGACTCTCATAAAACACAGCGAAAAAGGGCTTCACGTTCTTCTCCATTAGCGGAAAATGACTTCCAACTATATAAATGAATACATGATCTTTAAACAATTTTAAATGAAAGAAATATAAGTAAAAACTCCTATTTTTATGGTCGGCTTTTCCAAAAGCAAGTCATTATCATATGCTATGACCCCTGTCAATTTGTTAATCCTCCTTCCAATTGAAATTCTATTTTCACAGAAGGGTTATGGTTGGCAGGGACCTCTGGAGGCCATGTAGTTCAAACCCCTTGCTCAAGCAGAGTCACCTAGAGCCAGATACCCAGGACCATGTCCAGACAGTTTTTCAATACAGCCAGGGATCAAGACTCTACCACTGGCAACCTGTGCCAGTGCTCAGTCACTGTCACAGTGAAAAAATGTTTCCTGATGTTCAAAAGAAATCTCCTGTGTCTCAGTTTGTGCCCACTGCCTCTGGTCCTGTCACTGGGCACCACTGAGAAGAGCCTGGCTCTGTCCTCTTGACACCCTCCCTTCGGGTATTTAGATAAATTGATGTGAATTCCCCCTGAGCCTTCTCTTCTCAAGGCTGAACAGCCCCAGCTCTCTCAGGCTCTCCTACAAGGAGAGATGTTCCAGTCTTGATCTCTTAACCATCTTTGTGGCCCTTTGATGGACTCTCTCCAGCATGCCCATGTCTCTCTTGCACTGGGGAGCCATTTTTGTTCATTTTTTTCCAATAAAACTTTAGAAATCCTGTGTTCCATTGCCTTTTGAGAAACTCCTGAAGGAATGTACAGGCACTATGTACAGAATTCATCAGCCTACTCACTCCTTTTTATCCAAATCACTTCTAGTAAGCTAGAAAGGAACCAAAATCTTCCCCCGCGTTCATGTTTTTTTACAGTTTAAATATTCCTTAACATGCTTATGAACATTATTTTCCAGAACTGTATCAATATGTAATACGTAATCTTAGAATTAATTCAATGAAAAGCATGATTTTAACCACTGCTACTAGATTGTCTTCTTTCTAGATATAACATTCAGTCACAATAACCTGAGTAACTATGTTTTTGAAAAAAGCAGCGATGTCTTGAGTCACTATAAATATTACAAAGCACATATCTGTAAAAGGGAGGGCATGCTGACCCAGGTCATTATCTTACTCCCTTAAGAATACATAAAATTCAGAAAACCAGATTGGGATCTGAAATACTGTGCTGTTGTAAGAGTCATGAAGCATCCCCATTTTCAGCAGATTGTCATAACCACCCTGATGCCTCTGTGAAAACAGTTTGGCTTATTTAATAACAAATATGAATACACTGAATATATCTCTTGTTTGTTTATATGGTACAGCAGGTACCCCCCAAAAATACCAGATGCCATAAGGTAAGGACAAACTGAAAAGTTTTGGTTGGGAGTACATAAAAGTACAGGTTTCATTTTTTAAAGCATTCAAAGCAACATGAAATCTTAAGGCCTTCAAACCATAAACTCTAGAAGCCTTGCATCCCATTAAACAATTTTTTGACAAGCTTCTTATTTCTTTCAAAATTTTGCACTGTTTCTACATTTTCATGCTGTACTTCAAAAACATCATACTCTTACAAGCAACCTCTTGTGGACTAGACACTTGTTTATATTGAAAGTACAGGCGATTAAACTAAACCTTGTAATTTAAAGCTTCATGGAACAGTAATTTTTATGGCCTGATAAGTAATGGAGACAAACTTAGGTAACCCAGAAAGACCCAGACAAATATATTTATTTAATAGCAAATGTTTACTAGCCAGGCTACAGAAACAATACTGTCTTTTCCCCCCTTCACTGCAAAGTACTGAGTGTACACACACATGAACAAAGCCAGAGAGAACAAGGAACACAGTTACAAAAGAGCATTAAACCAGCAGATAATTTATCTGTCCTGCTGAGGAAAGCTCAGGGAAGTGAGCCAAAACATCTGAAAAGAAGAAAACACGAGAGGACTAAACATAGGAAAGTAGGAGATATAGTGCTGAATTAGGATACCGCAGACCCTTTCATACTCTACACCCACCTACACTGCTGCAACTTAAACGGTTTCTTGAAGTCTCCCCTGGATCATTTATTCATGAATCCAACAGGCCACTGAGCTCCTGCCAGAAAAAATCTCTGAAATCACCACTTACACCAAGCATACACAGCAAAGTATAGCACTGCCCAAACATTTAGCTTGAGAGTAAAGCAAGCGTTAGGCTGATGAAGAACACAAGAGCAGCACCTCTGCTAGCTGATGCTTACGTCTTTCAGACTAACTGCAATTATTTCAAGCGTGATGCTTACCTTTAATAGTTTCCTCCACAACTTCTACTACACGATCTATCTGCTGAACCTAAAAAAAGTCAGAAGGTCAATATCTAAGTAGTCAACAAGTGGACATACTTTATATAAACTCTTCTTACAAAAGTGTGTTCTTCTGGATTAAGGGGGACTAAAGAATTTGGGGCTTTGTTTTTAGAGTTTTTTTCTGTGTATCTTGGTTCATCTGCCAAAAGTAACTTTAAAACTTCCCACCTAAATTAGTTTTATTATATATAAAGATATATAAAAATAAATAAAATTTAAAATCATTTTTTTAAATGAGACAAATTTTGTCCTTAAAAATAGAAAGTTTCTGTAAGTTTGCAAAAGTTGGCAAAAACCACCAAATGGCTAGAAAAAAGGGATGCTCTAAAAGCGTTCAGGCTTTAACTGCAGTTCATGGTGTGTGAAAGGCAGTGGGCACCCCGGCAGTCAGCACCTGGGTGGCTCCAACAGCCCCTCAGCCTAAAAATGCATCTCCCCAGCCTCAGCACCAAAATAGTAGACAGTAGAGAACATAACAAGCTGAGGATATTGTGAGGGCAGATTATAGGGGAGAAAATTAAGGCATTATTACAGGGGAAAGACACTGGAATATGCGAAGAAATTAAAAACACTGTGGTCAAGTTTAAGGGAACAAGACATCCTGGGCTTACTGCAGGCAGCATTCGGAAATGGAAATAAAAGCCCCAATGCTTTTTACAAGACACAATAATATTTAATGACCATGACAATGCTTCTCCAGCAAAGACAATTAATTTATTTTTTAGTGTTACACTTAGCCAAATTGACCCATAACATGATAAATACTTGAATTCTTTCTTATGAGATACATTATTTTTTTATTTAAAGTTAATGGTCAATATACTACAGATTTTGCTGTATTAAGTAGAAGGAATCAGCATGAACACTGCAAAATTAAAACTCTCACAAATTCTTCAATTTGAGATTCTTCCTACAACTTTCATCCAAACTGCCTACTCTTTGTAATGTCTACTATATATGTGCATAGATGTTTACACACAACGCAGGAAAGCCTACTTTGCACATTTAAATTAGATGATAACTTTCTCACAACATTCCTTTTTAAACACTGCTTCTCCAAGCTGTACGTTATATGAAGTAGATTGAGTAGGAATTTTGCAGTCATTTCTTTGCAGTTTCTTCTCCAGTTTATTTCATAAACAAAGCAGAAAAGCACAAGTTGCACAGGCTTCAAAAGCAGAAGCTGGTCTGCAACAAGAAGCCTGGAACTTGGATTGCTTGCATCAAAGCCATTAAAGTTCTGTGCCCTTAAACCACCGAGTTTGCAATTTCCTGTAAACACATGTCTGCACAACCATCTCTATTTCACATTCATTTTCCAATCGGTCTAATAGCAGCTAAAAAAAAAATAAATAAATAAGCTCATCTGTAGTTGGTGTCTGATCTAGAGTTCCCAAGTCAAGTCAGTGGAAGTCTGTTCCTTTCCTTGTCTGGGTGTTGAATCAAGTTCCTGTAAATCTATTTTTTATTATTTGGATTTTTTCCCTAAACCTTTTAAATTACAGCCTTTTCACAATACAAATCGCTGCCACTTCAGGTTTCTGAATACAGTATATTAGTTATGAATCCCAAAAATTAAGTTATTTAAAGTATTGCTAATATTAGCATTTTAATAATCTTATTAAAAGATATATATTTAAAGCCTTTTCTTGATTATAAGCATTCATATAATAGACATATATCAATATTTAGCAATCTACTTGTAAAGAAAACACACATAGGCAGCTATGTGAACACATGCATTTTTACATACTTGTATTACATATCCTTTTCAGATATAATTAAAAAAAAATGACCTAAGATACTTCCACATAGACTTTGTTACTTTTGGAAAATAAATTTTAAAATGCAACTTGAAAACAGAAGTGTACACATTTATATAGACAGAGAACACAGTCTGTACCAAATACACTGCCTAAATTATTGCTACATATCTCAATACTAAACTGTTGGAAGTTCATAAGCATCTTAAAAGAAGTGAAATCTGGTTGGTTCGTAACCTGAGCCACCCTTGATTACTTTCCATGCTGTACATCTGGGGAATTTTTGCATAGTTCCAAATCCCCTGTTAAACAAAGATAGAGGAAAAAAAAAAAACCCACAGCATATTGTATTTTCATTTTATTGGATAAATTAAATTATCCTGAATATGTCTGTCAAGAAGACAGTTCATGTAAGTAATTAAAATTATAAGTCTGAGTGATAATGAGATCTGTGACTAGGTGGATGTTTATCCTGCCTTATGTGTTATTTCCCACATTAAGTATTTTTCATTTTAAATCATTGGAAATTGTTTGGCTAAAGACCCAAGTGCTCAAGAAGAAAATATGGAATGCTTCCAATCTGCATGTATGAAAATGAAAGTACTTTAGTAAAACTGAGGTGAATCTGGACTGAGAAGAGGGAAGAGTATGATGGATTCTTGTTTGAAAAAAAAAAGGGGGGGGGAAGAAAAATGAAAAAAAATTCACAAAGACAAGGTAATATAATTTTCTTGGGTAAACAAAGGCCTGCAGGATTCCTTCACCCACATCTCACTAACCTTACGGATAATTCTTTTCTGGAGTGGCATCAAAGGCATCTGTAAGCCTTCTTGAGCAGAGAAGCAATGTCTCCATCAGGCATGAGGAAGCCCATGAAGCAGACAAAATTTCTTAGTGGTGTATGAAGGGCAAAGACACCATTCCTCACCGTTTCTGTGCAATGAGTCGCAGTAACCCAAACCTTCAGGACTGACAGCGGGTATGCTACTGCTGGATGTAGTTAGTGCACCGTACTTGGCTCCACAGGGCACGTACACAAGGGACTTTTTGTCCTTTACAAATGGTTCTCCTTTAGGACTCAAACAGGACAAAAGCTAACGGCAGACTCGAGCAGGCAGCTGAACAGGACTACACACACACACAAAAAACCCAACAAATAACAACAAAAAAAAAAGCACCACAAAACAAAACCAACCCCAAAACCTACCCAACACAAATGAGGGCTGAGATGGATATAGGACAAGAGCACCCACAAGTCCCATGGGATGGAGGAGCAGCCCAAGCAGAAAACTGGCTGGTCAAAAAGCAAGGAAAAAGAAGGGAGTTTATCAAAGCATGAAGTGTGAGTTGAAACAAATACCAAGAAAGATCTCTGAGCCCTCCTGGTGGGAGTACAGCTCAGCAATCCATGCTGGGGCTGAAGCTTCAGGTCACTCCTGAACACACATGTGAGCCAGCTGCATTTCAAACCACGCGTCTCCCAGGACACCCCAGCACTCCACTGAGGGTCAGAAGCCCTGAGCTCCCCAGGTAAGCACCAGTAATTATATGGAAATGTACGCATGGTCCATTTGTCACCAGAGAGAGTCCCCCAGCTGCCTTTCTACTGTCACAATCACATCCAACAGATGGCTGCTAGGTGCAAACAGCCCAGACATCTTCATAACGCGCTCCGTCTGCAGTGTCACCCCAGGCGCTCTGCAAGGGCAGGCAGACAGCCGTGTTGAGGATAGTCACGCAAATTCTTCCAAGCTCTCAAGCATGACCCACATTGTCTCAGAACCAGTACCAATGTCCCAAAACCGTTTTGCAGGAGGTGGACTAGAAAAAACAAAACCTCTAGGAGAGCTCCTATAAACTCTTAACGGGCAGTTAAGTGAGAGGTTGCACATTTACCCTGAGACTTTGTACTTCGTAGGAGCCAGTGAGCCTCAGACCAAAGAAAGCTACCCAGAAAAGTGCATTCGTGAACCTATCGTGGAAGTAAGAGAAACTTTCTGACTTTCCCTTCAGGGAAGCACAAAGACTTCTGCAAAGACCCTGCATTGTCATCTGGGAGGACAAAACCTCACACGAGATTTACAGTGAAAGAGATATACTTCCAGTTTAATGCATCCACTGAAATCCAGAGAGAAGCATTTTGCAGGTGAAGGTATTTGGACCAATCTATTTCTGAAGTGACAGGACCAACACAAAACAGGAGAGATGGTCTTTAGATGCCACTTACAACCAAAGCCAGGTGAAAAGTGCTACACTTCATAAAAACAAACCACTCTTTTTAGTGAAGATATCCAATGGCTTAACGGTCTTTTTCTGAGAGAAGCCCATGCTTCTCTCGGTGGTGGCAGCCATGACAAGAAAATAAGAGGGTGGTTGTGAAAACAAGCACTTCATGAACATCCAGTATTTTCTGGAGGACTGTACGGGGGCTGGCGGAGCCCCCAGCAGCGCTGTGCTGGTACCAGTCGCAGGGGAGGCAGTGGCAGCACCGCAGCGCTTTGGCTCCTGCCGGGCAGCGCTCGCACGGCCTCAGGGCTGGCTCCAGCCCCCCTCACCGAGGGGTGGGGGACACAGCCAGGACAGCTGACCCAGAGTGGCCAAAGAGTCATTCTGTACCATATGACTTCTCAAATACAAAAGCTCAGAGCAAGGAGGAAGAGGGAGTGTTCATCATTTACGTTGTTTTGCCTTTTAGAGCAACCGCTACACATCCTGAAGCTCTGCTTCCTGGGAAGTGACTGCACGTTGCCTACTGATGGGAAGGAGGAGTTTTCCTTCTCTTCTACACACATGAATTTTCTATTGCTTCACTAAAATGCCTTTACCTTGACCCACAACAAGGGGTTTTTTCAGCTTATTTAATCCCCACCTCATTCTGCTAAGGAGAGGAGTGATAGAGCAGCTTGGTGGGCACCTGGCGCCCAGCCAAGGTCAACCCACCACAAGGACACAGGCTGCCTTTTCATGGAATCCTCTGCATGGGCATCTAAGGCACCACAGAAAAGCTGTTTGGTCCAAGCTGCACCACTGCAGAAGCAGAGGAATGATCTGGCCCAGCTATGTCTTGCAAAAAAGGTGGCAATGCATAAGGCTTCCTGGCAGTCTATAAGATAGAAGAAAAAGCATTTCTTTTCTCTCCTCTTAATACAGCCCAGAGATAATTTCAGACGAAGTCAGCTGCAGGAAGCATATTTTCACCAGAGGCACACTGCCCTTTGCCAACTGTCACCGTGCTTGTGTCTTCTGGAGTTATGCCCCTGACTGTCAGATAATGGCTATCCCAGACTGAATCCTACAACACAAGCATTTCAGTTCCTTCAGAAAATACCTCCTTGTATTGTGACTTGAACTTTCTCCATCTCAGAAGAAAGTGCCTACCAGGTGATGAACCATCATTGTAGGAAGTGGGAAGCATCTCCACACTCAAATCAGCAGTTTCCCTCAAATTATCTTGTGATTCTTAGTACAGCGAAACCTCAACACGTGTGAGTGTAGAATACATCACGCTCTTTGTTGTCTCCAAATCGTAAGATCACAGAATAATTTCTGCATCTGACATGACATTTCTTGTGAGTAGTCACAAGGGATGCACATCACCTGGCTGACGACTGCTGCTTCTGCTGCGGGACTGGGATTAACCTGGTAGAATCAGCAACGAATAAAAACAAACCAGAGACAAAGCGTGAGATCCCTGATGCTTGCCACCAGTGACTGCCTTCTGGCCAAGAAGTTTGTGGTTTCACCCTCTGATGAGTCTCGGATCTCAGAGTTGCCACTGCTGGTTAAAAACGGCAGCAGGTCCCCTCCCAACCAGCCTTTCAGGGACCCCCCCACAGCGAGCTCAGTGCTACCCACAGCCTGCTTCCTTTCAGCGAGGAAGGAAATGTCTTTCCACCGCAGAAGGTCTGAAGGTTAAAGCTTTTCTGATGTTGACAGGACAGTGACAACTCTCTCAAGAAATTCCTCCCGGAGCCTCCCACGCTGCCCTTCCCTTGGCACAGCGACTGAGTTTCCCAGAGCGGGAAATTTCACTAAGGCAACATGTAAGCACATCCAGGACCAGAAAGTGACATGGAGAAAAAAAAATATTGAAGCCAGTGAAGGAGGGATGAAGACCAGAAAAAGTGAAGGCTAGAAATGTGTACTGAAAAAACACTGCAAAACAAAACAAATTTTAAAAAGCCCCCCAAACACCTTAGCTGATGCTTGAGGGAAACTGAGGACAGGGTACCCACAATCTAGGCAGGGGCAGCAGCCCGACTGCACAGCACGAGGCTACTGCTGAAACAAACACCACCAGCACCCAGCTGCTTATGGACACCCTGAAAGCGAGCATACATAACTACTTGAAGTAAAACAATCTTTTTTTTTTTCTTTTTTTTTTTGTCATCTAGGAAAAAGCCTACCCATCTTTGATTTTCATTCACATCGATAAGAAACAAATCAATGTGAATGAAAATCTTGTGTGAAAGTTACTACATAAATAAAATCTTAGGTAACTACATGCACTGTTTGTAATCCTGAAGATTTTAACTCCTCCAACTCTCAGTTTCACCTTACCTTGTTTAGGTAACACTATCAGATGTTGGATGTTAAAAGCCTGCTCAGCCTTACGCTCTGTCTAAAGCCAGTAAAAGGGAATACGTGGCTTCAAAAGTCACTTCACATCTTCTAAAAAAATCTAAATTATTTTACAGATCATTATCTTCATCGACCACAAAGGGAGCTGAGCAAAACAGAGTCTCAGATTACAGCACTTAGGCAGCATAAATCCAGGCCTCAGTAGATCACTTCAAAAGGCATGTGACCAGCCACTCTGGCTTCAGAGGGATAACATCTGTGTTTAAAACCTCTGCTGACCATCGTAATGGGCAATATTCCAGCTTAGGAAGGTATTCTGAAAGCAGGCTTCAAACAAACTTTGAAGGGAAGGAGGCTACCCCAGAAAAGCACGTAAACAACTGATTTTCATTGCTAAACACTGCCACAGCTGAAGTATAATTCCTATCTAAATTAATTCGTGCACAGTTTGATTCATAGGGCAGGACACAACTGCTGTGGAAATGAATAGTTACTATTTGCATGTCCAATTTTCAGTTTAAAAGCAGGTGCTTAAGTGCAATTCTTCCTGACTTCCCAGGTTCAAGCGTCACGTCTGATTATCAGTGCGGCAATTCAGAAGCCAAAGCCGCCCAGCTGAGTGGTACTGACTGAGCTTGAATTTTGCATGAAATCATTCTTGGCTGCAAGTTACAGAAGAACAGCGTGCACCTGTTCCCAGGCTTTCAGCATGCTTTCCAAGAAGTTCTGCTAATTCAAATCATTCCAAATAAAATTCTATCAAATTTGTCATTCATGAAGTACACATTGGATATTTGTATTTATGCAAGGCTCCAGTTTAAGGGCAGCAGAGAGGATTGCAATCTTTAATGCAGCCTGACCTTGCAAACACTGCAAAGTAAGGAAGTATCATTACCTCTGTTTTGAAAACATCCTTGAAACTTGTACGAACCGATCATCAGAAATATCATGCAAAACATCACCCTCATTCAGGACACCAAAGCAGCAGGGACGTACAGGCATTTGGCAGCTTGGTAAGGTGACACTGATTTTCTTTCCCAATGGCACTGCTCAAGCTCTGCTCACTGGAGGGTTTTACAAATGGAGAACTAAGGCACATTAAATTTAAAATTTCTATACCCATTATAGAAGTTATGTGTTTATATTTCTGTAGCATGCTCAGCACTTTTTATACCGAACCATCTATTTCATGGTGTGCCCCCAGTGTTACATGCTGCTACTGGGAGTGTTCAGCACTTCCACTAATCACACTCCACAGTTTAAAACTGGGTATTAAAAAAATTATCTAAAGCTTGCCTTATAGAGTAGGACGGCCACAGAAAAGGGTTCGTTGAAGGCCAGGGAAATGCAAGGAGCCCCTGCAGAGAGACTGTCATGGTTATACATTTCTCCTGGAAGTGGTGGCTTCAGGCTCAACTTGGCCAACGAGCCTGCAGTGACTCTGCCATGCACAGGAGCTGCTCCTGACCCACAGCGCAGCAGCAGAGCCAGGATTACAGCTTTGGTGACATCGGATATATTTTATGCAGAGGAAAGAATGGGCTGAAATCCTTCCCTTGGGAAATGGAGGTACAGCAGAAGATGACAGGTCTTTGATGGTACATGTTACATTGGGAAAGATGGAGAAGGAAGAAGAATTGAGTTGATGATTTCATTCAGGAAGGGGAGAGATTTGCTCATCTGCTGAGCTATCATATGCTTTTAAGGGGACACATACGTGCATTAGGCTCCATGCTTTCAGTTTGTCCAGTAAGTCTGACTGTTTCAACTACAGATACACGGGGCTTGTGAAGCACCCCAAGACCTATGAAACCTCAGCAAACTGGTCAGGGGTTGGGTTGCAACATGCAACATGCCTTGACACTCCAGACAAGTGTCAAAGAAACATCTCATCCCATTCCAATGGTTCAACTTAGCACTGGAAACAAAGGGTTTGCGTGCCATTGTATGCAACAGATAGTTACAAACTCTGCTAAATCTTTCATTCCTTCTTGTCCCTCCCTTCCCTTCCCCTATAATCCGATATATAGATATATACATATAAATAAATAAATAACCAGCATAGTGAAAAGTCACATACCCTTCTTTGTAGTAACTTTCAATGAAAAGTGAGGGACATCCTTTGACTACGAGGGTTGATTTCTCTTTGCAATACCATACGTGCACTTGACTTTCAAGCGGGTACACTACTCCAAAAAGGAGCAAGCTTTGGAAGCCACCTGAGTGTAAATGGCTGTGAACGTATGTAATCATTGTGTGTTTTGTGTATTTTTCACACTTGGCAGGTGTATTACTGCCTAGAGCTTCCCCCTTCCAGAAAACAGCTCCTTTACCTTGCCACATTACATCATAGTTTGCCTTGTATGGAGCCGACGGCAATGCCCCAACCCACAGTATTCTTAAGAAGTGGCAATGAATTTGAAGAGACACAAAGCTCAGTAATATCACAAATGGCAGCAGGGATATGAAGTTGCCTTTCCTTCCCTCCTGCCCAACTCAAGCAATAACAAGTGGACAGTGGTCATTCAGTCCTGTATTTCTCAAGTGCAGATCAAAACAAGTCCTGAGTTACTAGAATGTCTCTGGTAATTACATTGCAACTTCCACCTCCATCATAACAAGATGAGTAAAGGAGCCCTCTGACATACTCTGCCTGCCCCAGAGGAGTTATAATTGCTGGTAAATAACCACATTCTCTGACAACACTGTTCTTTAAAAAACAAAACAAAACAAAACAAAAAAAAAAAAAAAACCCAAAAAAAAAAAGAGAACAAGAAAATAGCAGAGCTTACATAAGCAACAATAAATCAACTATATCTCTTAGCCAAGTTGAGGACAAGACCAACCTAAGGGTAAAACAAGATTTCCAAAACTGTACTCCTAATGCTTAAAATGTTAAAGCCAAATCAATATCCTACTGCCAATGTAACTTTGTCTATTTCTCAATTCTGTCAAAACTGCCTTTCAAAACTATTTTGCAATAGTAAGTTAACAACTCGTACCCTTTAAATACAGTCATCCCCTCATACACACTTTTTCTAAAATGAGAATAAAATCTTAAATACACAAACTGAAAACATGGACAATATCTGCTTGCATCTGTTAATAGTTATGCCTAAAGTTTAAGACCGTTCTGAGCTAAAGCATCTATTACTTAAAAGCACAGTAAATTCTACCCCAGCTATGACAGTTAGAAGACAGTGTCCTTATTGTGAAGATCACATTTCAGTATTTTCAGCTCCAATTCAAAAGTACTTGGGAACACTATATTAACAACCTAATTCCTCTCCAAACTGAAATCTTTCTGTAAATACAAATACATTTCACTAAACCCTGGTTCTAAATATGAAAACTAAGATGAAGAGGCTAATTTTCAGAAATTACATATTACCTAAATAGGAAAGGTTTGGATTTGTGTGGGTTTGTTTGTTTGTTTGTTTTTTAAAGGAGAAAGAAAAACGATTAAAAAATAATAAAAATCAAACTTCAGGTCCCCCAAGTTTCCCAAGTTAAATTCAGCAAAACTGAAACATCAAGTTACAGTCTTGGTCAAAGGATAGCGAGTCACTCACTTTTCTTCCTCTGTTTTTCAGATGTGTAAATATCATTATATTCACTGTAACAACCAATTACAGATCACATAACTATGTTGCCTCCAAGCCAAGAGGAAATCCATTCACTAATTATTTTGGGGGTTTGCTGTGCTGCTGCACAAAGTTGCAGTTAATTTGCCAGTCTTAGAGATGACAGAGCAGCACAGTCCTCTTTCATATATATTTGTGTAAAGTCAGACTGCAGAGTGGAACAGAAAGTCTGTTTCTTCCACTAATCTGTAACTATCAATGCGATATCATTTACACAGAATAGTGCAGCATTTTACAGCCCCTGAATATCATTTCTGGGCACTCAGTTAATTTATAGGCATTACCATAGCTGAGAATGGCATCTGGGAAAAAAAACTGGGAGATAAAACATTCTGAGTGACACCAGTAATTAGTTAAAAATTCAAACAGCACAAAGTCCATCTTTATAAAGAATTAAAATAAACCAGTTGATGAAGCCATTTTCTTCCTAATTCCAAAATGAACTATTATTTTACTTCTAAAGTACTTTGAACAACTGCATCTTGTATGATCTTCTAATGAAAGTGAGAAGTGCGGAACATTTTTGTTGTTGTTTTTCCTATAAAAATCTTAGTTTCAACCTGAATTCATGACACTGCAGTGGAAACACGTTGGCCTCTTTATGTCTTTAATGTAGAAACAATGCTGCACAGTCACGTGCTCTGACTTAACAGAATACAGGACAGCTTCACGACACCTCCCACACACTGAATCCAAGGACACTGCTTCAGCTCAAACAGGCCTTTTACAAATTCATCCAGTTTTTATCTAAAGGCCTGAACAATGAAGAATCTTTCATGCAATCGTTGAGGTTGGAAAAGATCTGCAAGATCATCGAGTCCAACTGTTAACCCAGCACTGCCAAGTCCGTTACTGAATGATGTCCCTAAGTACCGCATCTACCTCCAGGGATGGTGAGTGCCGCTCCCCTGGGCAGCTTGTGCCAATATTAGCTTGTGCTTTGATCCCGGATTTTCATGGTTTTACAAAGTTGATTCAATTATATAGTAGTACTTCATCCCCAAAGGATACTGAAGGCACTTTACTAACTGAAGTCAAAAGCTCTTTGGTTCTCTTTTCAAGGTAAAGCTTGGTAACTCTTTAATAATTCATTTAACTCTCCAGACTGCCTCAAAGTTAAACTAATTTGCCATTCTGCTTAATAGTGTGAATTAAAAAAAAACAAAAAAAACAAAAACAACCAAACACACCACTAAAGCCTAAGCTGTGTCTGTGTAATTCATACACACCAGTCTTTTACACTTCTTCCACAGATCTTTAACAAAAGGGCATCTTTGTCTTAAAGCAAATAAACTGTGATTACTTTAAAGAACACGGTAATGGTTATCTTCATCACCCTGGATGAAGCCTGGATATTTTCAGGCTACAAAGGGCATCAGAACTCCGTTCCACCAACAGTATCCCTTTCCTTCTGCCCTCGCCCCACAAGCAAGCCAAGCCACCTGGATGAAAGCAGGCTTAAGTGCTGTATAATGCAAGAAGACTACGGAGGGTACCCAGGCTCTCTGCTACTTTTTGCAAGTGAAAAGAACAAAGACTACGTATTTACACTGACCCATTGAAAACACTTATGAAAACCTTTGGTTTCTGCCTGATCATGATACATACCCCTATAATACTCAAGCCTTTCAGGTAGTCCTGACGAGGTTGGGCTTGCGGCACGCAGCCTGCTAGAACCACCTTCTTCTTCCCTTCTTGGGCTTTCCTAAAGAAGAACAGACAGTATATTAATATTTTCAAAATTCATTGTTTTCAACTTCGAAGTAGTTATACCGTGCATGTGACACATGAAAGCAACCAGAATGAAAACATTCCCAAATCAGAAGCAACTCGTACATGTTTGAACCTCAGAAACCAAACCAACCAACACACCAAATGAAGCTATCGGGCCACAGCACGCATGTACAGCTACAGAGGCCATCACCATCATGTGTCTTGGACAAAAGTACAACCTTGAAAGCCCTGATCAAGCTCAGTTAACCTTTATTTGCCACAATGACAGCAGAGTATCTGGTCAAGAAAGATGGGACAGGGCAGAGACATCAAGGTCAGTTCAAGAAAGGTTACACAGAACGCAAGAGGCAGCCCACGCAGATGGGAACTGCTAGCTCAGAACATCAGCATTTATGTAGTATCAGTCAGAAATGACCAGTTACATCAGTCTGGTGGTGTTTACTTAAAGACACTTATTTACTTTTAAATGTGCATTTACTTAAAAATGTTTAAGTAAACGTTCACTTAAAAACATATGGAGCATTTTCAAGCTTTAACTGCTTGCCTTTGGCAGAGAAACATTTGTCTGGATATGAACTTACATAGTTCCTTAGCTTTGATGCTACCTTAACACCAAGTAGCAAACCAAAACACTAAAATTAAATGGTTAACACTGTTCATTTTGTTAGTAATATTTTGACTCGCTTTGAATTCAGCACTGAACATCAAGCCATCACTGAATCTTGAAACTACAGGAAGCCCTGAAAAAACTATTGGCTGCATACAGAACAGTGAGATGCAAAACCTGCTTGTGTTCACTCAACTTTGAAGATCATCCATTAACACATTAACCCAACATGACTACTGCATTATAACGTGCAAAGCAGTAAAGAGAAGCACAGAATAATTTTAGCAGATCTGCTAGGTCTGACATATTACGGGTTGCTCTAAGAACTCTCTTTCACAGTCACATGCTGTATCACAACCTCCTGGCAGACTTCTGTCAAACTGGAACCTTGTAAATCCATATTTTCTCCAGCAATATATGGATTCATGAAGTGTTTACTGTTATATTGGAACAGGCTAAGACATGTCATAACATTTTCCAGAAAAATTCTCCTATCCAAAATATACAATGGCTTAGACAATTTTATGCTCTCAGCTTGCTTGAGCTGTCTCCAAGCTGAATGCACAAGAGAAAGTGATGTTCAACAAGCACAGGGATACACAGATACGCTGAGTATCTGGAGTTCTCCAGCAAATGCAAATTTAACAAAGGAAAAAAAAAAAAAAAAAATCACCCAAACCAGACTGGTACCACACACAGTTCCACCACTCACAAGTTTCACTTTATACTCATAATGTAAACAAATTTATTTACAAATTACAGCTCAAATGAAATCTCACAAGAACACACAATTTGTAATATTAAGGGAGATCACAGCCCATCTAGCCAAACACCTCATGTTGGCTGCTGCACTAAAATGAGCTACTTCTAAGGAAAAATTAAACATCCTATACACAGTCAAGTTGAAATAACAGGAAAATTAATTACACCTATTACCTCATATCTAATATAAATGTAGCAAATAAAATAATCAATTTTGGTTTAGTGGAACTTTCGGGAAATCTGCAAACATTCACCATTCAGAGCCTCATTGGTCCTCTACTTGCAAGCTAAGGTGTATAATATTAATGCAAATCCTCTCATCTCTTCCTTGATAATATTGCTGTGGAGAAAGAACTATGATGAAATGCTAATTTCATATATTTCTTAGGCAGGGAACCTAGCAACATGTCTCTGAAATCTGCAATCCTTCTTTTCTTTCAGCGGTAAATATTTAAGGGGTTTGCAAAACTTCAATAGAGGTCACCTACTTCCACGCATCCAAGTTTAAAAAAAAAATATAAATTAAAAATCCTACTTCATGCATTACCTAAAAATGTCACATAGCACCACGTGACACTCCACTAACTCACAGGATAAAAATCACTACTTATATAGTCTAACAGACTCAACCTAATGCCTGGAGGCAAGACAATAAGACCTGTCTCCAGCAAACAAAGCACACATCCCTAGGCAACTCTGCATCTGGTATAATCTGGTGCTAGTAACAGCCATCTCCATCTACTTGAAAACCTGTGAGCACTACAGAAGAAAAAGCTTCTATTCAAGTCTTTTTATCTAAGAAAAAAAATAAATAAACAAAATTTCCCTTGACACATTAAATGGCATTTTAATGTTATTTTACAGCTTTAACATTTTGCTGTATCTTCTGGGACTATAACTGGAGCTAGAGGGAAAAAAGGTAAACTGAATATTCTTCATATTGCCTTCATTTAACTTTTTTAAAGTTCTATAGGTCTCTACAGAATAAAGAATTTTGCATACTGGGAATTTTTTGCTTTAAAATGCAATTAAGTGGAAATGTCAGAACTAAATTTTCAATCATAGCCAATTTTCACTACATCCATAATACACTGTACAGTCCAAGAAATCCACCATAAATGAAAAACCACTGTAAGGAAATTATGAAAATTTTTGCCTCACTTTCAGGAAACTTCTCAAAATATGCATTCCAGTACTATATCGTCACCTCCTTTTAATAGTTTAATGAGCACTCCTCATATTAACAAAAGCCTACAAAAATTATTCTTCAGAAATCTAGTTAGCACAGCAATTGTATTAGAAAAGCCTTTATCCTTCAAAAACATGAATAGTGATGAGAACAATACCTCTTGGAATCTAGTAGGTGGCATGAATAAATACATCTTTCCCTTTTAGACACCCTTTAAATTTTTTCAACTGCATGAACCTTACCTTGAACTTTCAAGTTAATTGACTCGGGAAACATTTTCTAGAAACGCAGTCTTTTCTAAAGACTACTTGGAAGATATACATCTGAATAGAAATTTATTTTAGAGCAATTCTTTCTTTTAATAAAAGCATTATTTGACCTACTTCCTAAGTAATGGGTGGGGAACAAACAACAAGTGAGAAAAAACAGAGGCATGAAAAAAAAAAAAGTGCTGCGTACAGTCGAGGACTCATACAAGATCTGTAGAGGGATCATACGTTACACACACTGCAACTCCACTGCATAGATACAGCCATTGCAACTACAACTGTACTATCAGGCTTCATGAAGTATGTTCAAGCTATTCGGGTTTTTATAAATAAATAAATTTAAATAAATTTGAGAATGGGACTAGGATGGGGGAAACTTATGCCTTGCCTATGTGCACTTCTATTTATGTGGTCAGGAACCAGCCCAAACTGGAACATCTTGCTCACAATTTTATGTAACATGTTGTTGCACAGTTCCTCTACCTTTTTATTTTTGAGCTTCAAGAAAATTTGGTCAGCACCATGACAAAGATAAAGGTACACCACCCACCCTCCAGGAAAGCTCACTGCATGTATAGCAACACTGCTGGACACCACGGCAGCAGCGAGGAAGCTTACCACCTCTCCATGGCTCACACAGCTACTCAGGTGGAATCTCCACAGGAGAAGAGTTAGGGACCTTTCCCTGAGGTTCAATTCTAAGGAAAGCAATACATACATACATACATACATACATATATATATATAAAGAAGGAAGAAAAAAGTGAAAGCGGAGAAGATAGGCTAAGTTCAATGGAAGATATTCTGTGACACTGAGAGCAGTGTAGTTGCTACTTGCTCTTTGCTAGAAAGACAAGAGAAACCAGATCATCACCGCTCACCTGCTTGCTTCCCTTTCCAGCAGAGTTGCTCACGGGACTTTTAGAAGCTGTGAACTCTTAAGTGAATGACTCTCTGCTTTCAGAGAGCAACCGTTACCACTGACCAAAGGATCCCAGCTGCACAGAAGGGCACAGCAGGCACCTGAAATCCAAAGCAGTCTGTTCCGCAGGGAGCACAGCTGGCCACCTATGGAGTGGTCAGCATGAAACATGCAATTTGTAAAGTGTTGCTCTAGGACCATATAAGCGAAATCAAGTGTTATACCTACAAATCCCTTTTTTTTTTTCCTCTGAAACCCATTGTTGGTGGAATTAAATAATGAAGAAATCTTTAAACAATAAGCAAAATGGTGCCCACAGCAGGACTAATAACAGTCAAATACAAGTCATGGAAGAAGCAGTAGCGGATTTTTCATCTAAAGCAATAAATTAGGGGGAAAAGTGTTTTACACGAGTTAAAATTTGCATTGACAGTGGTTGGGAAATGTTAATAAAATAATAAAGGGAACTATTTCTGATGCTATAGTACAATATAGTATCTTTGCTATCTGAAATGAAAATGCAAGTATTTCAGCCTGAATCCTACTAAACAAACAACAACTGGCCAAACTCTCGAGTAGGTTTTTAGGTCAGTGAGCTATTTCTACCAAATAGAGGACCACTCTCTAGCAAAGCAGGCAAAGAGCTATTTCTACCAAACACAGTACTCCTCACTGTTGTACCAGCACAAACCCGGCCACTTTCACATTAAGATGTGTATAGTTAACTCAGACTGTGCAATGCACCTGCATAGTCTGTTCACACCATTCTCATGGCCGCCCATTACACAAAATCTGCCACAACACTTATCAGGTATTTTAGGAAGGTGTGAAGCCATAAATCAACAGGAGGTTTGTGTCTAGAAATGCCCAACTAAAGACTAATATGCATGAAAAAATTCTGCTAAGACAGATGTAGCAGAATAGAGCACAAGCTGGATATATGATGAGATCAGGCTGCCAAAGGTTATAAAAAGTAAAATTGGGAGGGATACTACTTCCCAGGCTGTAGAAATGATGTTGTGATGTCTCTGGGAAAAAAGAAATGCTATTTGGGTAGATTCAAATGTGTGAAAGATCTTCCAACTGTCACATCTGCTGAATTAATCAGGAGGAAGCCACGAGTTTCAGAGAGAGCACAACATCTCTGGAATGAAGAGATGGTGCCTGTATAGCATTTAGAATACATTCCTGAAAATCCATAAAAACACACTGTTACTTTCTGCTTGAGGAATTACAAATGGTAACTCAAACCGTGGCTTCACAGGCTTTGAGCCAATCTAATGTCTCAGTCCTACCCAACAGCTTGCTTCCCAATCTCCCTGTCTGCTATTGCTGCCCCTGCCCCTCTGCAGCTCCAACCCCTCCTCATCCTCACTGCTGGCCATCTGGTATCACTCCTCCTCTGCTCCACACGCTGCAGCTCACCGGACCTTCCCAGGGCCCCACGTGACTCACCGACACAGGAGGAACCCATTGGCCACGTTTGGGGTTTTTTTACTGTTTTATTCCATTAGTTAGCTCCTAGCAGACAGGCTGCACTAGAGCCAAAACAGCGGTCAAGGGAAAGCTGTTGGGAAGGGAACAAAAGGAGAATTCAGGGGAACTCCTTGTTTCAGCCACGGTGAGCTTCACAAGTCTTGGGAAAGCTTTGAGGTTGCAATACGCTAAGCAGCACAGGTGAACAAAAAGCAAAAAGTATGTGAAGAAATTCATCCACGTTGTGCTTTCGAGGTTAGGGACAGCCCCGCAGTCAAAGGCATATGGAAAACCTGAGGAAAGCTTGTCAAGACTATTAATTAGAGCAGAACCCTTCAAGTCTACTTACGCCCGTCAGCTTCCCTGTACACTCCACAGCCCCCAAGGAATTACCGTCTTTGCCTTGTGAGGCATGTGATGATGTAAAGTTCACCTGAGGATGCTTATGCTAATTATTAAGAGTTTACTAAATCGCTCTTTGAGGACCACTCTCTAGCAAAGCAGGCAAAGCAGCCCTGTAGTTACCATGCGGCATCCTCTGAACTTGTGTCCTTTGACAAAACCCATCAGGTAACATGTAAATACTCCAGAAAAAAAATAAGTTGCACATTCTCCCGACACAAGCAAGCATGTCTTTTCTGAAAATACTTCAAAAAGACATAAATGCTTGCTCCATTAGACTCCAAACTGAGGTTGTAAAGATGCGCTCCAAGCAAAAATAAATAAATAAAAGCATCAAAATACCCCTCTCCAACAGAGCTTTCCGCTGGAGGTGAAATATCAGCTCTGAGAATAACCCCAACTCACATGCTATGTAGCAAATTACTCCCTAGGTTTCTGAGAAGAGATAACAGAGGAAGAAAAAAAAATATCGCATTTTATCTCCATTTGGATTTTCACAATATCTGCACGAACAGGCGATATGCTTCTCGCATTTTTCCCACTCTCAGAAAAAATGCATTTGAATGCACTGCCCAAACTTCTGCTTTTCACAAGTACAACAGATCCATCCAGGGTTTTATGGCATGCTCCAAAATGATGGCCTAGCAGCTGCTTTCAAACTATAGGGAATTTTCCCAACACAGCTCTAATGTCTTGGTTTGAATGGAAACTTGTTTTCATCCAGCAACCTGGCATACAAGCGAAGCGACTGCAGGTTTGGCTGAAACAGGCAATCTCGTTTTAAAATCCAGAACCACTCAGGTCTGTGCCTGAGTTTTACTCTGATTTTCTGTAAAAACCTTGTAGGCAGCAGTTACTCTTGGGCAGTCATTACTCAGACACATCATTTATTGGTGATGATGGTCTTTTCGGCTTTTGAAGTAACAGTATTAAGATTCTATCAACTTGAAAAATCAGATGGGGATGTATTCAGGAAGAGGATGAGATGGAGGAAGGAATAAATCTTAAACCTGTCCTTGGTCCTGGCTGGTAGGTTTTGTAGCCCCAAGCAAGGCTTGAATTCAGCAACATCAGAGGGGAAGTGCCCTTCCCCCAGAACAGAGATCTGCCAGGACAGCCTGTGGGCCAGGCCAGAATGGTGACCGGCCAGCTGCTGTCCCTCCAGAGGATTAAGAAAATCAACTTAAAAGTCAATATAACATAACTTCAAAGCAAGTCTGCAAAACTCATAATTGAAAGTGATCAGCCTTATAACAAAATGGTTTTAAAAAGGAAAATGTAATTAATGACAAAATCTGCTCCACAAAAAAACTCATCTTGGCTGGTGGTGAAAAGATTTTTACTTGTTTGCAAAAAGAGTAAATATATTCATTATTTTTTCCTCATTATTGTCAAGTAGTCAAGTGTTGGGGTTTTTTCTTCTGTTTACTTAGAAGATTGAGGCACCTTGCCATACAACAGAAAATACTAGCAATTCAGTACAAAATTGCAAACCAGGAGGACCCTGCCCTGCTCCTGACGCTGTATTCTTAGCCAGGACAAAGTCCTGAGAGATGCCATCGCTTTTGGGCTGCTACTATGCCAATTAAAACCTTTCCATCCAAATGATAAACACTGCTGGGTAAGCTTTTCCCACAACTCAATTCTAGACCTGCTTGCTGACCTATGGAAGAACAGGTTTGGATTTTTTTAAGGAGGAATGAGATAGAGGATTTGCAGGTTGTATTTTTGGCCCTAATCTCACTTGAATTAAACTTTCTTACTTTTTTTTTTGGCTTGATAGGCCAGTGCCTTAGGAAGAGACCAAGGTTAAGAATTATCATCTAGAAAGCTCTGTGATTTATGTGATAGATCCAAAATGTGTTCCTTTCCCTCCCCCCCCCCCAGAGTACAAACAAAATAGTACAAACAAAATAACAGGAGGTTCTCCCCAAACAGTGGACTTTGTAGTGAAAATAGTACAATAACTACATGGGAGGTTATTTCTAGGAATGGTAGGTAAATTAAGATATGCAGGAAGAGAAATTTAAGTACCTTTACTCAAGAGTAACCTTCTCCCAAAGAGTATTTCTGAGTGGCAGGAAAACTTCAGCTCATTGCAAAACCACCTACTATGAAGGAGCCCAGGAAAAGTTCCCTATGGATCGTGAGGAGTTTGGGATACTCCCCCACGGGTAGCATCAGTGACACAAACACACAGCAAGGCACACAGATTTCACTCCATCCCTCTCTGTTAGCAACAGCACTTGTCCTCTCAGCCTGGCAGAACAGCCCAGGAGCTGCCAATCTGCAAGGCGGGTACCAGACCAGGCGCCAAGACACCCACTTGACAGCTCAAACCTCCCTCCACCTCCACCCAAGTGAACAGTACAGGCTGCCAGGTCTCGTTAGACACCATCACACCTTCACTAGCTAACACAGGTGACGTTTGTGGGTTTACAAAATACTTGCTAAAATGTTGAGAAATATTTTTTTCTGCCATATTTTGCAGCCGTTGAGGCTCCTAGCATTCTTCTTCAGATAAAATGGTAATGTATATGCCTTTGCTGCTCTATAAACTTTTCTTTTTGTGAGGTTTTTTTGGTGGGGTTTTATTTTATTTTATTTTATTTTTTTTGTTAAGCACATGATTAGTAAGATGCATTGCTATGTTCCTGACCTGCTTCACAGTCTTCTTACTAGCATAGAATAATTCGGGTTGGAAGGGACCTTTAAAGGTCACCTAGTCCAACCCTTCTGCAATGACCAGGGACACCTTCAACTAGATCAGGTTGCTCAAAGCCTCATCCAACCTGACCTTGAACACTGACAGGGTTGGGGCATCTACCAACTCTCTGGGCAACCTGTGCCAGTGCCTCACCACCCACATCGTAAAAAAAATCTTCCATGTATCTAGTCTAAATCTAACCCTCCTTCAGTTTAAAGCCATTACCCCTTGTCCTATCACAACAAGCCCTACTAAAAAGTCTGTCCCCATCTTTCTTATAAAGCCCCTTTAGGTATTGAAAGGCCGCAATAAGGTCTCCCCAGACCCTTTTCCTCTCCAGGCTGAACAACCCCAACGCCCTCAGCCTGTCTCCATGGGAGAGGGGCTCCAGCCCTCAGAGCATCTTTGTGGCCTCCTCTGGGCTCACTCCAACAGTCTGTGTCCTTCCCACGTTGGTGGCCCCAGAGCTGGATGCAGCGCTGCAGGGGGGTCTCACCAGAGCGGAGCAGAGGGGCAGAATCCCCTCCCTCGCCCTGCTGGCCACGCTGCTGGGGATGCAGCCCAGGGCGCGGGGGGCTTTCTGGGCTGGGAGCGCATGTTGCCGGCTCATGCCCAGCTTTTCACACACCAGTACCCCCACATCCTCCTCAGGGCTGCCCTCAATCCTTTCATCACCCAGCCTGTATTGATACTGGAGACTGCCTCAATCCAGGTGCAGGACCTTGCACTTGGCCTTGTTGAACCTCCTGAGTTTCATACAGGCCCATTTCTTGAGCTTGTTCAGGTCCTTCTGGATGTCACCCCATCCCTCAGGTGTGTCAACCACACCGCTCAACTTGGCATGGTCTGCAAATTCGCTGAGGGTGCACTCAATCCCACTGTCTATGTTATCAGTGAAAATATTAAACAGTACTGGTCCCAATACAGACCCCTGAGGAACACCAATTGTCACCAGTGTCCAGATGGACATTGAGCTGTTGACCACTATCCTTCTAGATGCAGCCATCCAACCAATTCCTCATCCAGCAAACAGTCCACTCATCACATCCACAACTCTCCAATTTAGAGAAGGATGTTGGGGGGGACAGTATCAAAGGCCTTACAGAAGTCCATACAGATGACATCTGTAGCTCTTTCCTTGTCCACTGATGTAGTCACTCCATCATAGAAGGCCACTAGGCTGGTCAGGCAAGACCTGCCCTTAGTGAAGCCATATTGGATGTCTCAAATCAGCTTCCTGTCCTCCACATGCCTTAGCATAGCTTCTAGGAGGATCTGTTCCATGACATCCCCTGGCACAGAGGTGAGGCTGACAGGTCAGTAGTTCCCAGGGTCCTCCTTTCTACCCCTTTAAAAAATAGGTGCAAAATTTCCCTTTGTCCAGTCACCAGGGTCTTCACCTGACTGCCATGACTTCTCAAATAACACGGAGTGCCTTGACAACTACATCAACCAATTCCCTCTGGACTCTGGGATGCATTTCGTCAGGTCCCACAGACTTAGCTTGTTCAGGTTCCTCAGGTGGTCATGAGCCTGATCTTCTCTTATAGCGGAAGGGACTTGCTCCCCCAGTCCCCATCTGATGGTCCCTCCACTCAAGAGGTGAGGGAAGAGAGGGTGCCAGTGAAGACTGAGGCAAAAAGGTTGCTGAGTACCTCAGCCCTCTCCATCTGTCACCAGCTGTCCAGTGGTGTCCATCGGGGGTACACTGTCTCTGACCTTCCTTTTCTGGCTGATGTCCCTATAAAAGCCCTTCTCATTATTTTTTGTGTTCCATTAAGACCATAATTAGGCAAAATCCTAATTACTGTCTTAGATAAGGTTCTCTTCCTTTTAACATCCTTCAGTAAAATCTGCGAATAAACCCATCTCGTTCCTTGAGCTCTGTTCAAGGCAGAAAATGAACACCAGGCATCTCTCAGGACTCTCCTGAACAGCCACACTAGACTTGACTATGTCGCCATTTGCGATTTTATAATCGAGTTCAGCATGTTGGTTGATCCTCTGGTAATACCTCTAAGTTTAAGCATATCACAAAAGTAATATCTAAGATGACAAAGTTTTTCATAATTACTGTTTTGTTTTTATTTTTGTGGGGTTGCAGAAAGGAGAAATGATTAATCCTTTTTCACTACTACTGCTTTGAACTACTACTACTGTATACACGAAGCTCAAAGTATAGACCAGCAAACCTCCCAAAACTTCGGCCATGCCCAGCACTCGCTGCTTTTGGCCCCCCAGCTCCTTTCATTGCTGATCTTCACCTCTCTGCTGACAGCACAAGTAACTTCAGCTCTGAGCTTCTTTGAGGGACAGCATACCAGACATACTGACATTCTGCCGACTCAGCCTTGCAAAAGCAGAGGCTGCTATATCGCCAAGGAAGTGCTGCAGGTGTCAAAAGCTGGGATTACCCTTATAAAAAAAAATAAAATAAAAAAATCACCAGTTTCTGCATATTCTTGAAGTTTTATGTCCTTTAGTACGTACATGACAGGTTGTAGTGGGGTTGTAGAAATATTTCAGCATCTTTCTACATCTCCAGTTTCACGCTACCTTTTCTTCAGCAAGCATCTAAGGAAATCAGTGGTGAAAATTTTCAGAAGCAGAAATAGCTCCTATAGCAGCAATGTTGGCCTTTCTCTTCACCTTCTACCACTACTTTCCTTCTTCAAGTACACATTTGCATTCTTTCTACTACTTCAAAAAAGCAAGACTTCATTCTCCTCCTTCAAAATTTAATCCTATTCTGAATTGATTTTTCCATATATAGATGGACTGTTAATTGGATATACTTGTCTCAAAAGAAGTGAAACTTTAAATTCACTTGGAAAGGGACACAATAAAAAAATGGAAACCAGAATTATTACCGTGAACTTCCATATAACCCACTTGACTCTTACTGTATTCCTCTGTTCTTTCTACACATATTCCTGCAGGAACTATAATACTCCACCGCAGTATTTGTGGCGTATCTCTCCTTTATGTTTTGTTAACTGACCATTTATTCTGCTTCTCCTATCAATCTTCCCACTCTTACTTCTATTCATCTCTTTAAACATAAAAGAAGTGCAGTTTAGGGCACACTATTATTCTAATTAATTTGTGCAATACTACACTGCCTTTCAGGTTCAAAGTCCAGGCGGGCTTCAAGTTACATGCATGCATGGCCAATGGTTGTAATATAAAACCTTGTTGACACAATGGCTAAAAAATGAAATTACTGTTGAATGAAAATTAAATAATCTATTTTTTTTCCCCCAGAGGTGTAGTATGCTTCTCAGTAACAGACTTACCTACAAAACTGAAAAAGGATCATCAAGAGAGGTTGCTATTCTAGAATCTATTATAAGTAATTGTCCTTTGTTGTTTTGTTTTGTTTTTTTTTAATATTATTATTTGTTAAGTATAATGCACCAGGATTATTTTTTTTTATCAGGTAAGGAAGATGATGAAACAAAAAAGAGGGCACAGAATTTACATGGACTAAACAAACAGAGCAGTACAGGGTGCTGACAATATTGTTCTACTGAGCCACCAGAACAAAACCCCTGAAGGTTTCCATGCTGTGTCTGACATGGGACATTGTGATAAAAAGTCGAGGATAACAAAGGAGTTAAGAAGCAACTCCCTTTCTCTTGGACACCATCAGGGCAGCTGAGGAAGAAAAGTCACAGACCTGAAATGCAGCCACAATTCTGACCACCAAGGCTTTTTGTTACTCAAAATAAGATATCTACAATTACTAGATGAAAAAAGAAAAAAACTTCAATCTTCTCAAGAGCCACTAAATACAGTTTCCATCATATGTGCACAGAAGCCTGTCAGAAGCTACCTAACAAAGAAAAGGGAACAAAACTCAATGACGTAATTTTTATATTTTTTAAAAAAAAAAAAAAAAAGCAAGCTGCATGTATTTTGTCCCTTACAGAAACGCTACATAAGCAACCACACTGTGCCTAGTTTTTGTGTAATAGATAAGGACTGTATCATGGTGACAGAAGCAAATGACAAAGACCAGAGCAAAAAACAAAAAAGGAGGTTTTGCTTCTAAATACTGGAACCTTCATTTTGTCCAAATTGCACTGTATCGTGCTTTTTAGTAAGCTTTTTTGTTTGTTTGCTTAATTCATTAAACTCTTCCAGTAAAGCCCAGAAAGCTCCTCCTAATCAGAAGAGATGAGGACTGTCTTATTTAATTCCTGTTCACAAGCATAGTATCTGAATAGCAATAGAGGTACCAAACCATAGAGTATACTGCCTCTTACCCTCCCTGTTTAACCTCATTTTTAAAGAACGAGGGAAGTGTACGCTGGAAAGAACTTCCAGAGGTCACTAGGCCCAACCTTCCGCTCGCAAGCCGACTACTGACAACATCATCACCCAGCAAGGCCAGAAGACTTGTCACTTGTTGTGTCTTCTGGTCTGATCAAGAAGAGCTTGGTCCCATAATCTTCGCAGTTGCCTTTCAACTAATTACGGACTACTGTTTGATTACCCACTGGCCTCCTATGTGCCAGACTCATGACAGCCTGACCATTTTAGTAGTCCTCCAATGGACCTGCTCCGGTCTCCCTGCATCTCTCTACTGCCTCCACGACACCCAAAACACAGTAACCCAGGTGAAGACCCACCAAGTAAAGAGGAATAAATACCTTGATTCAGTCTCCTGGTCATGAGCACCTTATTCACCACTGAGAGCAGCTCATGACAGCTGGTTCATGTTTCTTGCTCCTCACTGTATGTCACACATTCATTGCAACAGGCTACTTGGCCAACAGCCTTATCTCAATAGATTATGATGCATTGTTAACTAAGTCTTCATGAAGATCTCAAATTTCTATTGTTTTATACCATGCCTGAAAGATCTGGTATGGTAAAGATCCCCAATTCTTTACAGGTTGCATTTTGACACACACATTTGTTGGACAGAAAAACCTGGGTTCAGTATTGGTGGAACATCTTCGTGCTGCTCCACTCACACAGATTCATCACAGTTCCTGAAAGGAGCAGACTCCTGAAGCACTGAGTTAAAGCAGTGCAGAAGGGGCTCACACCACATCCTACGATACAAACTGAAGAGATAGTACTAATTTATTTTCTTAAGAGACTGAAATGTTGAGTTTCATGAGAAACATGTAGAGATTCAAAAGTGTATGACAATTATTTAAGAAGCTAATCCTACTTCTGAAGATAAGAAATAAGATTTCGTCTTTTTCTACTCAGACATTTTTAATCGCATTATCAAAAATAAAACAAAAATCAAATTCCCAGGTGACTCACATGATGACTACACTTTACTTCTGCCAGCACACTGCTGGAAAAATCCTCCACTCAGTTGTTATCACTGACGCTTAAGCATGGGAAGGGAGAAGATGCTATTAGAAAGTAGGAAGCTCAAAAGTGCATCAAACAGCCTAAGCTGGCTTTAGTGCACTCCCACTGTGAGGTGGGACTGATCAGAGTAGCTACATCTGCTTGTCACTAACAATTTATGCAGCACGCTTGCTTCCACTGTGGTTTCAGCTTTTTGATGTGTATGGTTGGGAAAACATTTGCAGGTGGGGTGCTGAGAGAAGGAAGAGAAAGAGACAAGCCCTAGAAGTAGCTCCGAAAAATTAATGCCAGTTTAGCCATCTAAATCCAGTTCAAAATGTATTATTTAAAGACCTAAAAATTGTAACTTCTATCAGAGTTGAAGGGGTAATTTCTCTAAGCATATTAGCTTGCCTAAGGATGTTTCCTAAAATAACCAAGACATCATTCCAGTAGTTTTCACAATAGATAATATTCTACAAGTTTAATACACTGCCAGGCATTTCATAGTGATGATAATGAATGCATGGGCTCATGAAAGTTTTAGGTCATATGCACATCTGGAAGGTCAGAACAACTTAAAGGATGCAAGCAACAAAGTTTTGTTCCTATTTCTCAACACTAAGCATGTCTAACAAACAGCAATCCAACGTGGCTCAAATATAGACAACCACTTTACTCCCAAAGCTCTGTTCCCTTTTTATTTTTTCTTCTACATTTCCCATAAATGTTAGTTCTCCCAGATTAATACAACCATCTCTATAGCACCTCTTTACCCATACATACACATAGAAAGAATTTTCTATTTTTGAAGAATAAGCAGGCTCTAATACTACACAGTACTTAAGTTTACAGCATATAATCAGCAGCCGTAACTGTTTGAGCAAAGTAAATGACGTGTTTGAAACACTTTACCAGGATTTCACAGTTTGATCTCCCATCCCAGTTACCAGGAATGTCAGGAGAAAAGCCTCATTGCAGTATGCTATTGATCAATGGCTTTTTAAAGATAATAATCCATCATGAAGACTAATGAATAATTTTTAAAGGTTATTTTGCAAGTCCTGTGCCAAATGAGCTAGGTGTTTTACAGATAAAGTTTCTGTAACAATCTCTAACCTTTTCCTCAGCCCCACGTCCGATGAGTGATCACCCACAGCTCTGTTGGGAAATGGAGGCAGATCCCGACTGCACGTTCCTGGGGCTCCCAAACTTGCTTTGTACAACAATTCGTGCCCTTATTAATGCTCTAATGAAAAAGGCCCTTAGCATTAACGATCTCTACCTGGACCTCAGACACACAGCAAATTCTTTCAAAAGTTGTAACATTCAAGTTTCTCTGTAACATATAAACAGTTAATAATAATGTCATCGACCTTTAGATGCCTCTAAGCAATATTAATTGCTCAAACAGCATTTCCTATGCAACCACTTCATATTTGTAATTCACTTCTATTTTTAATTCAATATACATCTCTGCAGACTTCAAGACACCTCACACCAGGAAGCGATAATAAATAATGCAATGTTCTCCATTAAGCTCACTTAATGCAGCTCAGAATTCTACTGAATCTCAGTGGAAATTATCATCCTGTTATGAAACTTCAGAAAAGAAATCCATCTGCTCCTACCAGGAGTTTCAAATAAATTCTCTTCTACCGTTCCTAAACACTGCAGAATTCGAGAGGACAGGAAAAGTGCAAACTGCACAACTTACACCTCCGAAATTTGCTCTAAGAGATTTCTTATATAAAAATATAAATTCCAAATTTCCATAGAGACTCAAGTACATTTTTCAGACTCTGATTGCACAAAGTGTATAACATTTTCTTTGAAGGACTACTTCATTAATAAACATCATTATTTTTTCTTATAGCCTATATACGAAATGTTAAATAGGTAATCAAGCCTTTATTTCTGAACAGTCAACACACAGGAAGATCTTCCCACCATCAAGCAGAAGTTTGTTTTTAAACAGGTGCCAGAGGGCGTCAGTACTTTTAAATAAAGCTCAAACGGGAGAACGGAGCATCGCACCCCCTGACGCTCCTCCGAAACTCTGAGTCCCATTCATTGACGTCTCCCATCTCTCGCTATCAGACAGCACGCCCCAGGTTTCTCCAGCACTCAGCAAAGTGTACATTAACCTTATTTAAGACAATACAAAAGTCTGTCTCTGTGGGATACAGACCTACCCGCACAAGCAGAAGGCTGGTTAAATTCTTCCAAATGGGACCATAAACATGTGCTTCAATATATCACATACGTACGCAATTAAAAACACGCTAGAGAAGTAAAAACCTAAGTTTTGCATCACTGGTACAAGCAGCTTAACCTGATGGATTTTTTTGTTGTTGTTGTAAAGGCATATTAGATTTACCAGTATGAAACATTAATGAGCAAACATCCTAGGTTGCTTACCTGGTTTCCATAATCCCCTTTCCCACAGAGACAGATAACACTGCACTGCTCACTTGCCTTTTTTTTTTTTTTTTTTCTCTTTAAATTAAAACTCTTGCCCTGTTCTGCGCCCTGATCATGGGTCAAATGAAGGCCAGATCTACTCTGATGACCTTCAGAAGACTTGAGAGCCTTCACTCCCGATGCACTTCCCTTCAAATGCTGTTATAGCTACAATTCTCTCTCCCTACTCCCTTGAGCGTATAAAAATTACTTTCCACCTCTGTTCACAATATATACCAATTTACGGAATACCCGCTTACTCTATGATTTCTTCCAGTATTTGCCACTTTCTGAAAAAGCTATCAGATGTTCTATGCAAGAGCATCGTCCTTCTGACGGGAATTAAGCAGGCTCCGGCAAGACCCTACGTGTAAAGCAAGGTTAGCTTAAAGAGATACTTTACTGCTATACCTACTTTCTAAATAATTTCCCTCTCTGTGCAAACAGTTGTATCTAAAATAACACAGATAAATAAAATGTATTTCCACCCACTTTGAAAAGTCTTCAGTATCAGAAAATCACAGTGTCAGTAATACAGATAACAAATCAGAAAACACAAAAATAGAAAAGAATTATTTGCTGCAGCAAACATCTCAAACTGTGCCTCTAACAACTTTTGCTTTAAAAGGTAACCCACAAGGAAAAGTAAGCAGATAAATATTTTACTATTCATACATTAGCTTTATCAATTTTAAAGCACAAAACCAGAGCATGTGTGGCGTTCACAATGAGTTATAATATTCAATAGGACCACTCAAGCTCTAGAAGTACATGAATAATTTGAGTTTGCACATAACTCTCAAAAGTTATAAATTTTAAAAAGCTAACTCCTTCATTTCATGTTCTGTATTCCAAATCGTGTGCATTTGACCTTGACATCAAAATGGGCAACGATACTCCCCCCATTTTCAACTTACTTTACAGTTTAAATAATATGTTACAAAACTATTCCCACTCTATTGGTATTCCAGATCCTGATGTTAGAAAATTTGCAACACATTTATTGGATTAAATATGGACAACACAGCCCAAAACATTTTGATTTTTATTATGAATTTTCTTTCTGCGAAGTTGGACCTAATAAAAAGGATGCATAACTAGAAAAAAAACTGTTTGAGACACCAAGTTTCCCCAACACAGCATGTGCTGTGTGTTACTACAAAAGGAAGCCATGTAGTGGTAACTTAGAGAAATCACCGCTGAGGCTATGGACTATATCAGTACGTCAGTGTCCTTCCAGCCGTCTTCTTCCAGGGTTTATCCAATCTATACAACACACACTTCAACTGTTCATCGTACCACAAATGGTGCCTGGGAGCTGTTTGAAAGTCCATATTCTCCTCCCTGTTGCCCTCGGACTCACCAGCTATACGTACCCTTCCTTCTATAACTGCACACACACACACACACGTGTATATATATATATATATATATAAACCTCCACCTGACACGTGACCATCGGCCAATATTTCAGAAAGAGCATAAATACCAGACCAGCAGTTCTGTACAAGCCCAAGCAGCACCGGATGCTTTTTCTGTGATTATCAACAATGGTGCCCTCTATGACCTATAAATTATCCTCTCCTATCTTTCCTCTAGCATGCAGTTCTCTAGGACAAAGAGAGCTGCTGAAAAATCAACAGGCTAGAGCATCCTACTTTGCTGTTGTTATTTCTTTCAGCATTAACCCAATATTAGCATTCTCCTGGTCTGATGGGATTTTCTCAGCTTTCAGAGTTTAGTTAAAAATTTAGCATCCAGCATTACCACAGCCTGTGGCATCCAGCATCACCACAGGCCACGGCATTAAAAAAAAAAAAAAAGCTACTGGATCTATGCATTTTGTATAAATGTGTATAGGACATACTAAAGATGTATGATAAATATACATCCTTAGTATATCCTTTGTGCCACTTCAAAACTGGTAGTATCTCTGATTTTAGCTCTAACATACATAGCCTACCCCTTATTCTTAGGGCTCCCCACCATAGATATTCCCTTAATAATATTAGCTTGTCTTTGCCAAAATACAGATTCTATAACCCGCATTTTGTATAATTTCCCACTTTCCCCCACCCTATTTCCTACATATACCTAAATAAACCTGCCTTAACGCCACCTGATTAAACCTTTATTCCACATTCCCCACCCCTCTTCATTACAGAATTACAGACTAGCGAAGGAACTGACCCCACACAAGTCTCACCTTAGTCTAAATTCTTGTTCTCAGATAATTTTACTGGTTTCCCTATTTCCTCCTGAATGTTAAATACATTATTCGCTGAGATAATCCCCACTAAAGAGAATCAGCTTCGTACAGTCATTAATCCTTACCAAACTGTCAGTTTGAAAGCCATTTATGATTTCATCTTTACGTGACACAGTTCAAAAAATAAATATCATCTTGTTTTGGTTGGAACAACATTGACGGTAAAAACACAGACACACTTCAATGTGATGTTTGAAGTTTTCCAAAAAACACTGCTCAGTTTGGAAACCAGCTGAACAGTCCAAACAGGTCAGAGGGACAAATAGCTGCGTAGGAAGGCACCTTGCTCCTCTGAACTTCCATTTGTCAAGCACATCTCCCTCCAGCAGAAGTTACCCATCTGTTGCGTATAAAAATAGCAAAACCAGTTTGTTTGCATTCCCAGTAAAAGCTAATCGATGGGGAGGGGGAGCAAGATACATCTCTGTTTACAAGCAGGCTTCCTGGAAGAGAGGAGTAGCAGTTACTATCAACAAGGATCCTCACCACTGGTAGCGGGAGGGCAGCAGGAGAGAGAAGGAGAGCTTCCCAGTTTTACTGACACTCAGCGCTGTTCTCCATGATAACGGCATGGAAATAGAGAAGTACTATTTATTCATTAAATAATTCATTTAAAGAACTGTAATTCATTAAAAGAACTGTATCAAACTGAGATCATACAGTTATATGGTATGAATTTAAGAAATTCTCATTAAAAAGTCACAGATCACGGCTTTGCTTGAAGACTGAAGAAAATCTCTCCCCTTGGGAAATTGAGGAAACTACTTTTTGTTCAAGGTTTTTTTTTAAAAAAAAAAAAGTGTTCTTGGTAAAGAACAAAAGTAACAGAATTACAGACTGATAGTTCAGTTGCTGTTTTCCAGCTATTTAACAAGACATTTGCTTTGCAAGAAAAAAAAAAATATATGTGATTTTTGCCTTTAAAATTATGTGCCTGAGAAGCTACATGGCTAAATCACTGGCTAACCAGCCACTTCCAATGCACTTCTAACAAGCACTGCTCAGAAAATACTCCAAAGACACTACACCATTTCACAAGAAACACAAACACCACCGTATGGCATCAAGGCTTTTTAAGCACCAACTGCAGCAAATAGAAGCAGCAAAGTTTCTTATTACCTGCTTTAAAAAATATAATAATAATGAACAAAACATGAAACTATCACAGGTAAGCAAGGCCTGGTAGAAAAAGTTCATCTTCTTGTTACTTCTTTTATCCAAAACCATAGTTCCAAATAATGATTTAAAAGACTTGAATAATCCACCTAACATTTATGATTTGGTATTTTAAAGAACCAGCCACCTCTCCAGGAGGAGGGCAATTGCCAGACACCAACTGTCTGAACATTTCTAGTTTATGCAATTCCTCGCAGAAACCCAGGGTTACTGATGCAGGATTTCAGACACCATCACTTCCACAAAAATTTCTGATAAGAGTGAACTTATGTCAAGTGGGAGAATTACAAGTTGGAAACCCATTCTAGATAAAACACAGAAATCTAACGCTTGCCTATGCCAGCCTCCGGAAAATTTGGCCTCATTTCTACCAAAGCAGTATTTACAGTCACTCGAATGTGCTGAATAGGCTAAAGACTTATGACAGGCATCAGATAATTCTGAACTATGGTTATGAAGGTCAACATTCGATCTTGAACTCTGCTATTAGAAGACATCATTATCCAAACAAAAGCTCCTAAGCACTAAAACAAGAGAGGTTCACTAACGAGTATTGCTGACTAAAGAATTAAATTGAGCTCTGAAAAATCTAGGGAAGCATGAAGATATGACCACAATGCATGAACAATTCATGGCAGATAGAAAGTTTTAGTTATAAGAAGTACCAGACACTAGAAATCTTCCTTTTGCAGTATTTATTATGTGCACACGTACTTTCACGAGTGTAAACAGTAAAAAGTGAGGGGGTGGCTGACTTCTTCACACAATCACATTATCTAATTTCGAAAAAGTATAGTATGCTACTTCCAAGTAAGACTGCAACATGTACAGCAGAAGCTGAAATGAGAATTTCTAGTTTGCCAGAAAGATATTTTAAACAACCAACAATTGTTTTATTATTCTGAACGCAAATTTTCAGCATCTGTGTGCTTCTCCTCCCAAGACTGGTGATACATTAGGATTGCACTGTTGTAGAAAAATTAATTTACATCAATTTGCTTTAGAAGGTGAAGCTTTCTGTGGGCTCTGACTGACGGGGCCTCGGCTGAGTAATTCACATAAGCCAGGTCAGAACTCCTGACCTCACAACAAGGTGGATCTGTCCGTGCTAAACCGTTTGACGATTTACAGTGGTAACAGGGAGGGGGGCAGCCCCACAGCTCGGCTGCAGGGTGGCCAGCGGCTGCAACGCGGCTCACCAGCTCGGAGCTGGAAACTCGCTGTGAGCTGGGAACCCTTTCATCAGGTTATACCTAAATCAAGAATAAACTTACAACGTGGAGGTTGTAAAGAGTAGTGTGTAAAATCCCACAGGAAAATGCAACTGCTCCCTGTCAGATCACCTCTCAACAGTACTGCAGACATTAGTTGGCCTTAGGGGACAACTTCTGAGATCAAGCTCAGCTGGTAAAACAAAATAAGAGGTCATGGCGGTATGTATGCGCATGTAGAGTGCGTACTTACGTTGACCACACTATGATCTGATTTATTATCTTAAGTTTATTAGATTTAAGAGACCTTGACCTCTTGTACTAATTAAGGGCACCTACCTAAGCTGAATTGTATTGCTTCTCATGTGTTCTCCTTCCCCCTAAAACAGGGTCTTAAATACTCAGCAGTAGCTTCAGAAAGGACTGACAGAAAACCCTCAGTGAGCAAGTAGTACAAACGAAGGCCTTTCTAATTCCGTGTACAGAAGCTACCTACAGGGATATAGCCAGTGCAGCTACCAAATACCTTTGTAACTATATTTTGTACGCTCAACATCATAAAATTCGGGGGGGCAGGTAATTACTGAGAACATTAAAATATTCTTTTTCCAGCAGCAAAAGCGTACATGTAGGTAATACACAACATCTTTCACTTAAATTTTCAAGTGATCTTTTAAATACCAAATCTCTTCATCCCCATCTGGTTAGTTATTACTGACTTCTTGCAGCAGCACATATCTAGATAGAGACTGAAGTGGGCTGAAGGGGCAGTAAAGGAAGAATTATTATACCTGAAGTCTTTACTGTGGATCCTTCAATCTACATAGACTTAACAGCATTCCTTGTTAGCCCATCTGATCTCCATTCCAACCTTTGAAACATCTCATCCACTTCTACACCAAAGGAAGAAAAAGGGGAAGGAACAAAACACCCATGGTCTTCCATTCAAAGAAGTTAATGCTCTAAATTAATCAAGGATTACCGATATAAAACAAAATGTATCATTGCAGCACACAGAAATATGTGCTGGTATGTGGATCAAAGACCATCTCAAGCATTTATTGGGTTTAGTCAAACTTAGTTCTCACACTGACTTCAATAAGGATGTAACTATTACATAAAAAGTAAGACTCAACTTACTAAATGAAACCTTGAACTCAGAGGAGACCTCTCATTCAACCATCTTTCACAAAAAAATCTGTATTAAAAAGACTCTAGTACTTCAAGTCACTCATTCTGAGTTGTCTTGCCTCTTTATTCCCCATTCCCAGCAGCGGAGATTGCATGAGCGTTTCTGAAGAATGTTTAAAGACCAGTTCAAGCACTTTTGCTGGAAGTTCACCGTTTTACTGTGTTACTTCTGAATCCCCTGCGTAGCTAGAAGGCTAATCGGACCTCGCATCGCTGCTAGTGTGCCAGGCACAAAGAGAAAGATAACTAACAAGGAATCTTCGGTACTCCCTGTTAGCATGCTGCCTGTTTAGACCAAAGTTCTTGTGCATTGTGTTTTCCTGAGATTTTTTTTGTTGTTGTTGTTGGAGCTGAATGAGGAGGTGAGCGTCATCTTAAAAAAAGATCATAATAAAAAAATAAAAGAGCATATCAACAGGAGCCTGGCCTCCAGCCACTACCAGCACTCTGGTGTGCCCGGCCAAGAAAGGGAAAACAGAGGGCACTGGGGTGAGCCAGTCTAAGGTGGAAGCAGCGGGTGATACAGGAATGAGTAGAGCAGGAATGTACAGAAGGATGGCCAGGAAGGCAAGGTACGGCAGGGTAGACAGATTCCAGGAAATGTTTAGTGATTTGCCAATGCCTATGAGATCTGTCATCCTGCCTTGGCGTTTCACAAGTGCTACTGGAACCCATTCCCACCAGGCTGACAATCTGGGATGACTAAAGACAACTGAATTACAAATACAATAACACTAACTTCCTAAATGCTCTCCCAGAAGAACTGGAAGCTGGTTCTCCCCCTTACAGAGCACCACCATAAGCTTTCAGCTTAACGCCAAAATCCAGAACAAGCAGTTGCTATACTGTTTTAAAAATACACAAGCAGAAAGATGACTATTCTTCTCTATCTCGAGTAAAACATTTGAAGAAACGTATTTCAACAGTTGCACATAAAGTCATCTACAGACGTATATTAAGGCACTACAAAACTCAGCACAGGTATGCAATAGATTATTGCTGATTTCTTATTACTGTGGCATCCAGTAATTTAAAGTCAGTTAAAAATGCAAGAAGTTGCAGAACTTTATTTCCTGGCAAGCATCCTCAGCGCGAACCAAGACAACCAAGCGGTACCTCACACGTTCGTCTAGACTGCTGTGGGATCACTGTATGTAAATAAGCCCCCAAACTTGACACAGTTCTCAGAACACATACATTCCACTTGGAATAACAAACACTCTAAATTTCACAGTTCAACTGATATAAAGGACTTTTTGGGTTTTTTTTTCTTAAGATTACAGTATGTGGAATTGCAATTATCATCAAGAAGATTGTTAAGACCATGTCCATATCATTTCAGGACTGTGTATTATATGCTCTCAGCTTGATTCAGAACATTTTCATTTAGGATGTTTGTGTTTTCACCGAGTGGTCATCTGGTCTGGATCTGTCAGCAACTACTTATCACTGTTTGTAAGTAACTTCAGTCAACAGTGGCTTTCCAAGTTAGACAGAAAATTAAGAAAAGGTGTGTGGTAAGAGACAATTCACATGAACTGTTAAAAGACTAGGATTTCTCATGTATGTATTAAGGCATTAATATTTTAAAGAAATTTTGTTTGCTGCATAAAAGCAGCATTGCTAGAAAAAGAATATCAAGTCCTGCAATAGCTGCAAAAAAAATCTTGCAGAACAATTAAAATACTATATATTTGTTTATCTCAAAGCATAAGCAGACTGTGCAAGTTACCAGCTTCTCAAAATGCATTTTTCCTGTAACTACTGAATAACCAAAAAAAAAAAAATAAATACTATCCTAATGCTCACATACAGCAAGGCGAACCAGCGGGTACTTCATTCCTGCAGTTCGTTACTGGTTCCTACAGAGTACGCCACCTAAAAGCCCAGACCCGCCTGCCTTACTGCTTACTCCACTTCACCTTTTTTACTTTCTCTCCCAGTGCTGTATCTCGCCAGCTGAAAGAACAGCACAGTCTAAGTGATTTCTGCTGCTGGACAGAGAATTATATTGATTCCCGTGTCTGATCACAAGACGACAAAAACTCTCGGTGCGCTGGGGGCTGGGGGCTGCCTCTCCGCACCCCAGCCAGTGCTGCCCAGCACCTGAGCTACAGCGATCTGCACGCCACGAAAATGATGAGGCTCGGAATGAAATACAAACAAGGAGAAACTATGAACAGATGCCTAATGAGGAATTCTACTGAAGGGGGAACAGTAAGTTGCTAAAACTCAAAGAAAGGGTGGCCAGAGTCGCTTCCTTCTGACCCCATTGGCAGGCAGTTTTTTGTTTAACTTGGAGAAATGCAGAATCTTTATCCAGTTGCTAACCTCTCCTGTCATGTACTTGCCTCCTCCTTTCCTTTCATTCCGACTCAAAAGTAGCCAGAATGGCTAATGATAATTTGTTGTAAGTAAGCAATTAAGAGAAGCTATGACCACTGTTCTATTAAGTCAACAGACCACTGGGGCACAAGCAAAACTGAAATTTCCAGTGGGGCCACCTGCTGAGAGCCATACCCAGCAGTGACCATTTCCAAATGGATCATGTTCATTGCTGCCTGAAACAAGCCCTAAGAAAATAATTTTAAAAAATATATCAAAAAATAACTAAGGTGAAGAGTTACTAATCACCACCATGAAAACCTCTGCTAAATAGGGAATCTGTAAGTGCTGAAATTTCGCCTTTCAGACTCGGAAAGCCAGCCTCCAGAGATGTGCACTGCTAGAATTTGTAGATTATCATTAAGGAGAAAGCGGATGGCAGAAAAAGAGCTGTTTTCCATTACTTCCATAAAGCATGCCCTTATGTCTCCGTTTCCCGAGGTCAGCTGAGCGAGTAAATAGAAGACCAGAGATGGAGGGAGGGCAGAGGTGGAACAGAAAAGAACTCATTTCTTGACCAATTCTGCTTGCACAATGGAAGGGTGACCAACAGATCAATGGTCCGGTCGCATCCCCAGCTGCATACGCATGGGTCATCTTCTGGATGCATGTAATGCTTCTGGATGCTGTAACAGCCAGGCTGAAATCTTAACATCAGTTCAAAAAGGAATTGACCTTCTTATCTGTAAGTTTGCCTGAAACTCTAGCTAGAACTCTGCAATCTACTAAGTGCCATTAGTAGCAGTGAGGAAAAAAGCACAGTAATGGTAACAATTTAAAATTTGCAGTGAAAGTTGTGATGCAGTCATCACTGTAGCTGCAACTTTCACCAGACTTACCTACACATACAGAGAATACACACGGATAATCCTGATAGCACAAAATAAAAAAGAGATCACTAATCTTGACTTTCTCTGCTCGGTTTGATATATCAGCATTAGAGAATACAGGCGTACTAATGGTAACTATGAACTTTTTATTTTGGAAGAGTTAATAAATTCAAATATGAACAGTGGGACAGATGGGGAAACTGCTACGCTAACATAAAATCACATATTTCAAAGGCTCTTTTCTGGCATGATAATAAAAAAAGATAAATCTGCTAGAAACCATGCCAGAGGCAAGTGGAAATATAATCAAGTCAGCACCTGAAAAAAGCCCACCTTCTGAAGGCTATTTTCTCTGTTCCCAAGCAAGCAGCTATAATTATCTTCCCAGCTACCTACAGCATGCTGTTAAGTTTAATGAATTTCACTGTTTGTAAAAAGAGTTAACTGCTGCATAATAGGAGTTAAGACATGCCTTGTTAAAACCCAAAATTAATAATAATTAAAAAAAAACTCTCTTGAAACATCCTTTGACAAGTCACGATGCCTGGGAACAACCGGATACCCTTCTGGCTCGCTAAGACCCCTAGCAGAAGGCTCTACTCGAATAGCACTATGCGTATGTGGAAGGTCGTGTGGCAAGCATACACAGCAGATAGATGCCTCAGCATGTCACGATATGGTAGAGCTGCCTATCCCATTGCATGCTAGAATTATGTTATTATCAAGAAAAAAATAAAAAAAAAAGAAAAAAGAAAAAGTCTCAGAATAATGCCGCTTTGTGTTTTACCTATCAGCTTTGATCCCAGGCTTATAAATCCTTTCTTTTGTCCAAGAACCATTTTTCTAACATCATACCCACAAGGTGGATATCTCCCTTTCTTGCAATTTTACAGCCCCCAAAAGCAAAGAGCGACTTGTTCAAAGTCACTCAAGCATTAAAACCAAAACCATGTTCCAAAACCCAGACCATCACCCTGTTGTCACCATGCAGCCAGCTTGACATGGTGGGAAACAAGAGACAGACTGGCTGCAACTTTTTCCAGCTCAGTGGACAAAGCTTTCCCTTTAAGTGCGTTACAACATCGGAGCCACCCCAGCCAAAACACTGCCCGACATAAAATGAACCACATTCAGACTTTCACTGCCTGAGCGTTGCACAAACCCGCCGGCCCGGAGAGGCGACTGGCAAAGAGTCAGACGGATGAGTAAACCCATCTCCTCAATACGCCACCTCGACACCCTCTGAGGGTACCAGGAACACCGCCTCTGCCAGGGAGCCAGTATTTAATTTTAAAGAACTTTAAATAACTCGGGCTTAATTTTACCTGCCTCCCGCGACTGATTTAACTTTACAAGGTTAAATCAAAGGAACCTTTCAGGAAATAACAGTGTCAGAGACACTCTCTTTTCCAGAGAAAACACACAAAAAATGCCTAAGAGAGCAAAGGAGGAGTTGTTAATGGCCTGGCTCCAGCCAGCTGGCAAACCCACATCCCTGAGGCCAGACCTCAAGCTCAACGCGTCTAAGATGGAAAAACTCACAAGTACCTGAGGAAAAACTTGGAGAAACACCCAGAAAACAAGTGGCCATGCTCCCCTTCCCCAGTTTGTGTGGCAACAACTCCATGAAGCTCATTAACAATGTTTACACAACAAAACCATTTAGCTGAGCCCAGCTTGCACTCTTCCCAGCATGTTTCAAATAAATTGACCGTGGACTCTCCATGGTAAATTGTCCTGAAAGGTGCTGAGCATGTATCAGCCTTCATGCATATACTGCTCTAGTGAAAACTGTGGATTTAACTTCACTCAAGCATTTCTAAGATGTCAGTATCAAAAGGAAGAGTTTTCACATTTCTTTCTTTTTCCTCAAAATAATCAGCTCAACATTTTTTCAGCTAGAGTTCCTTCAGCACTACAGAACTGAGGCACGGGCCCGTGTTATCGAATTGTTAATAATTTTTGTGTTATCAAGTACTTGTCAAGGTAAAGCATGCTTTTCCATATCCACCCCAGCACATTTCAAGTGTTTTTGACAGATTTCTCCAACTTAAATTACCCCTAGTATGCTGGGGTTTTTTTCAACGAGTAATTTAGGAAAACCATCAATTTTTCTGCCAACAGAAATGTTAGCTGCCTGCATCCTAAAATTTTAGTGTCTTAACCATTCTACGCTTCTACTGCACCTAACCATACTCATGGTTTACAAAACAAAACTACTCCCACAACAGCTTTTCTTGTTTGAACTTATACTCAGTTCCCACTTTAAGGAAAACTGAGGAGTTCAAGCTGTGAGGAATACGAGTTCAGGATTTACTTCCACAGCAATATTGAGCTCCTTTTAGTGCACTCGAGCTCCTAGCGTAAAACACATCACCCTTCGAAATGCAGGGGCTGCCGAAGCCATGCTGTGGGACTGGGTAGGAAAAGCAAGGCGGCCGCAAGCAGGTACTGGGAGCAGCCCCAGCCGTACCACCAAGATGCTCAATGGATGCTCCGTTCTCCGGAGAAGCAGGGCAGGACTTTGCTGCAGCTGCTTCCAGTTCGCAAGTCACCTCCTTTTGAAACAAGCTGAGGTGCTAGCTTGTGTTCCAAAAGGCAGCACTACAGAGTGATTTAGTTAGTAGCTGATGAGCTGTTGCATTTCAAGATAAGGTATTTCCACAACAGAAATAGCTGTAACGCTGCTGGCACTCGAGCACCAAAAGCTCATTTTCTCCACCACTTTCTTGCCCACTTCTTCCCAACGCCAGGGCCCGAACGGGGCACGCAGCAGGAACCCAGGCAAGGGGCACAATCCCATCCAACGAACAAATGGGACACTTCTAAACTCCTCACGGGCCACCTATGAACTGGCTGACACCCTGTGCAAGCCTAAAGCATTATTTGTTTACAAAATCCCCATCCACATGAGAGCTGAGATCTACTTCAGTGCCTACCAGTTCAGTGCAGACAGAACCGACTCAAGTGAAGCACATTCCAGGATGTGTCAAAATAAATGTTGGAAACAAGAATACAAGGGGCCAGCATTTGTCAGTGAACAAGCTGACACAGGAATGCATTTTTGATAGTTGCTCAACACGTTGTTTTTTGGTTTTTTTTTTTTTAATTTTTCCTTCTCTTTTTTTTTTTTTTTTTCCGGTCCCTGTAAGCAAAAACTACACAAACAAAACACCACACAACACTGGTCTGCTGCTGCTTTTAAAATTACATAGATCTGTCAATAATGCACTTTTAATCACAACAGACAAGTACAAATAAGCATCCAAATTACAATAGGAGTATGTATTATACTGTCTTCCTCACTGTTTCTGACTGCATTTCCTAGGGAAAGAATACAAGCCTCTGCAGACAAAAATCACATTGTTTCTGTAGCTTAAAAGACAACTAAATGAAGACAACTAATTTCAAATTATCAGGATCTGATTACAGGCTACAAAATACTGCCAATGTATTTCAAAACCAAAACATTAGATTCAAACTAACTGTGTTATTTATTGCAACAGAAGGATTTCAGGTGTGTATACTCTTCCTTAGCATTCATTTTGCCGTAAATGCCCTCCCTATTCTTACATAAATTTAAACATAACATGCTACAAAGAAACCTATTCTACTTCCAGTGCTTTATCATAAAGTTTTCAGAAAATTACACGATCAAGTGCTTCTTCCCACCCATCCTTTGGCTTTCTAAGCAGTACTCAACCTCAAAAAAAACCCCAAACAACTGCTAATTAGATGAAGAAACGGAACACAACGATAAATAAAAAAAATACAAACCTATTAACTTTTAAATAATTCCCACATTACTGGGAGCACCAAAATTTGCCTGTGAAAGAACGAAGTGGGAGGAAGCTGAGAGTTACCACCAGCAGCCTGCAGCTGCCAGATCTAGGCTGGGGGGTTTATTCAAATGACTTGATGGAGAACACAGCATCACTTGCTTTCCCTGAAGGATAACCACGAAAACTCTGAGTATTATAAAAAAAAAAAAAAAGAAAAAAAAAAAAGAAAAGAAAAAAAACAAAACAACACACACAACGAAACATAAAACACCAAAACAGACAAAAAAAAAAAAAACCAAAACCAAAAACCAAACAAACCAAAAAAAAACCCAAAAATAAAACCCCCAAACCACCCATGTTAAGAGACTTGTCTTGCCCTGAGCTGAGCCTACTCCCAACACCCCGAAACAGAAGCCAGCTACTCCTGCACCTCCCTGGCCATACAGCTGCACAGGGCACAAGCAGCAGGTCCTGGTGCACCCCTGGGAGTTACATTATCCAAGAGGAGTGCAGTCCTTTTTATTTTCAAGATCAGCAAAAGGCAGGCAGGCAGCCTATGATGAAGTTGTAATTTACCCGTACATGATAGTAACACAATGATGCATTTTGTGACCACTGGAAAAAAAAAAAAAAATTCTTTGGAGTTTGGGGTTGGTTTTTTTTGCATGCAAGGGGCTAGCAGCCAAGCCCTCCACCAGCCCATGCCAGCCCAGGCAGCCTGCAGCTCTCCTGGATGGTTCCTAACATACCTGACAAATAAAAGCACCGAAATAGCACAGCCACTTGCCAGACTGCCACAAGAACAAAAGTACAGCAGGTGGCCATCCACAGCTCCAAATTAAATCATACGCTGCTCAGAACTTTATACCATTCCCTGTCTAGTGTTGTATCTGTTTAATGTTACTCTTCATCCTCAGTTTCCAAATGAAAAGAAAATGGTTTTCAGTGACATGCGAACCATGGAAGGAGACAATGATCCAAACGGTATTATTCAGTACTCAATAAAACAGAGAAAAACTATCACATCTTTCCCTCCTCAACATTCTCCATTTTTTTTTACCCCTTTCAATATTTATTAAGTAAACCAGTGCTTATCTAGAATAAATCCCTAGGCTCAGTGAAACACCAGGTGGTAGACTGGGGTAGTTTTTCTAGCAACAGATGGCTCAAACATTTTATGACAAACGGCCACGAGACTATTGCTAGTCAGCCCATCTTTCAGTTACTCCTTTCTCTACCAACAGCAACTCAGCCCAGCAGCTCCGACAGCCGCTGGCCGGGGCCCCCAACCCACCAAAGGTTCCCGCTCCCCCACCGCCCCAACACGGGTGGGCTGCGGGAGAAAATCCGATGCTTGCCATTTCAGGCAAGGAGCGTGGGAAACAGTGGCTCTGGAGAGAAGCTACAAAGTGCAGCCTATGCCTCATATGTTGAAACGGGGGGGTGGGTTAATTGCTTTTACTTGCTCATTGTCTTATGTGCCTGCATTCAAAATGACCGTGTTCTGCTACACTTGAGCTTACATACAAAAAAAAAAAACCTTCTTGGCTTACACACTGTAACATGCAACGTAAAGGTCGACTACTTGGTTTACCTGAAGTGAAGAAAAATACTCACTTGTTATAATTGTGCTAGTCTTAATACACAGAAGGAAAGAACTATCCAGAAAAAAACAGCACTGAATACTTCGTTACCTAAATTACCAGCAAGAAACACATCGAATTCCAATAAACTTGCACCTAAAAAGCACACTGTCATACTCCCTGCTAAGTCACTCGGAGGGGGACAGGGACAGCACAGGGGCCACCCCAGCCCCCGCCACACTTTCACACTCCCCCCTTCTCCCTCCAGGAGTTTTCGGACAGGGTCTCAGGAAAAACACCCTCCAGCCTCACACTGGCATTCTCACTCTGCAATCTGAAATAGCGTTTTGGATCGATTTCGCAAAGGTTAGTAGTATGCTTGTAATGTTTTTAGTGATATGACACCGTTGCACTGGTGTGACAAAAGTCAGATATGCCTAAAAATAAGCTCAGTCCCCGGTTACAAGGTACTGTCTGGTCTGGGGGTCTGTTTTCTTGGAGTTATTTTTGTCTTACTCATTTATTTTTAAATAAAGGGCATCACCACTTGCAGAAGTGAGGCTGTGAACTAAAAAACTTACTACCTAGAAGAAAGGGCTGAAGGATGGAAAACCAGAGGCAGAAGCTTTAAGTCTTTTTTACACCCCTAAAAATACATTAAGGGTTCATTGGGTGTTTTTGCTAAAGTAAATTCAGTAATCTGAGGCCAAATAAAACTTATTTCACATGCAGAGGCACTAAAAATACGTGAAATTACGTGGCATCAGAAATAGAACATTGTTACCAGCATTTTGTACTGGTCTTGATGTCTTCAGTTTGCTGCTTTCCTCTTGCAATACCACTAATTTCCATTCCTCTGACTGTAGTAGCTACCTATCTCAACAGAATAGGCATCAGCTCAGAAGGATAATTAAAAACAGTTGCCTAATCGACTTGATATTTAATAAACAGAAATTTATAATACATGAGTACTGATGAAATAATGAATCACTGTACTAAACCAGATTATATACTTCAATTCCTCACTTGTATATAAATATTTTATCTGGAACATTTCAATTCATACTTAAATAAGAAAATTTGTATCCCAGTTTTGGTACCCAGACCCATGCGACAGCATTTTTAACAGTGCAGTATAATACCACTGAACATTACAAACCATTTGTTACATTACAACACTACCACACTCCTCTGCTCAGATACACAAGCAGAGTCAAAAAAGGACTGTATTTATTTCAACTCAAATACCACCTGTCTTTCTTGAAGAAAAGTAATGCTTAAAAAAACACCCCAGTGAATGGTTGGTTGTTTTTTCTTGCCTCCACATTGCATGGGCACGTCTCGGATTGTTACTTATACAGTAATCTCCTGGCAACTGGGAGAAATTGTATGAGATTCTATAACACAGGGGTTGCAAGAGGAATTTGGGAACAAAAAGGCCCTGTTCCTGCGGTCCTGAGTATGAACGCTGCAGAAGACCTGGGCTGTCCTCCACAACGCTCAGCCTGGGAGTCAGGCAAGGAAGACCCAAGAGCAAGGCACGAAGATGCTCTGAGGACACATCACCTTCGTGAACTTCTAGGGACCACCCTTGTAACACTGAGGTAGCAGGAGGGAAAAGACAGACACGCTCATGCCTACCCGTAGTAACTACCTCATCCAAATTTTACTGATGAAAAACAGGATGGTACCACCTCTGTGAAGCTAATAGTAACACTTAATTGCAATGTATTTACACATTGGCCAGGGCCAGGCTGTAGCAGTTACCAAACCTTAACTGCAGGGATCAACGAGGAAACTCCTTCATTTCTGTAAGCCATAGCAAGAGCCATTTTTCCCCAAGGCCACTCATCAAGGTAACGGCAGCAAGACAAAATTCCAGTGGGAACAGCATATGCCCTAGTGTTCCTTCAACGTAGGCTCTGTCAGTCCTGTATCAAATGTGGGGTGGTCTTGCAGTTTGTTAGCTAGTTAGTCTTCCTGGCCAAAAACAAAACCAAAAAATAAGATAGATAGATAGATAGATATGTATACATATATATATATATATATATATATATAATCACCCCTTCTTCTCACACTGATCAGCCAGCCTACCTATTATATGTTATTTAACATGGTGTTATACTCATTACAGTCCTGTGTAGTTTTCCAGGGAAAACAAATACTTTGAGGAGTGAAGGATTCAGATTGCAGCAAACAAAGTAAGCAAACACTGTGTTTGCACACCTGTGTGGATTCAGCCCCACATCGCCTGTTATCACTTGCAGCTGTAATGCTAGGCATGCTCCAGCAAAAAATGGGAGGACACTTTGCTTACAAGACATAGGGCTTATAAGTACTCGACTAGATTGTAGCTTGAGGTGCACACAAATACCTTTATTTGCCTCTGAAGAGTCATCTTAAGTGCGTTCTATGGATATGCTTCATGTTACAAATGCCCAGAGATGTTACGGCAAAGCATTTTCATGCACAAAGGTACAGAGGGGAAAGGGAGAAATACACTAGCACCTTTAGCAATATTTAGTCCAGACAGGAAAAAAAGCAAGGGACTGTCTCACATATTCTCTACCCTTGTGACTGGTGTCCCTGCACCTCTGAGGCACGTGTGTGTGTAGCTAACGGCATATGTGCTCACTGCAAAGCGCGGGCTCAGGCACAGCTGCGGCGGACGGTGCTGGGAAGGGACCAGCGGTGGGAGCCCAGCTCTCTGCTTTCAGCCTCAGGTCAAGCTTGTCAGTCACTCACTGCATTTAAATCATTCAGTCCATGTCAGATCAGATCGGCTGGCTGTCCTTGAGGGCTGGATAACACAAATACACACCTACTTCTCCCCTCTTAAGCCTTGTTTTTAAGTACCAAAAAAGGGAGAGGGAACAGACATAAAAATCTACGTTCTTCTTGAGTAAGCCCCTACTTTGACATCGGTCCGTAACACTGGATTCAATACCAATTAGTGATTATATTCCAGACACAGGAGCTTACCTTGAGACAATGCTGAAAGACAGGATAGCACAACCCTTGACTCAGAAAAGAGAAGCCAACGGGTACCATAAAACCCACCAACCTCACAGCCTGAAGGTTTTCATACCTGTTAACACTTAGGGAAACAAGTTCTCCAGCCATGAAGGCAAAACAAGCTTATAAAGGGTTACAGTTGTATTAAATATTTTAGAATAGTTCAATTGGAAGGGACCTACAATGATCATCTGCAGTCCAACTGCCTTCCTTCAGAGCCACCACCGCCGCCTCCTGAAATCGGGATGGAAAGCGCTTGAAACGTTCAAGGTGCAAAAATCTCAAAACAGTAAATTGACAAATTATCGTCTGAAATTCCTGCTTTAAGTTCATTTTAGAAATTGTACTTTTGGGAAGAAAACGCCTGTAAACAGTTAAGAGTTGTCCTGTTTACTGATCTTGCTCTCTTATTCCCTGCCCCGCCGCCCCCCCCCCCCCTTAACTTTTTCTAATTTTACCATCATGCCTCCCCGCCAGCATTACACACGCGGCACTCTGGCCTTACTCGACACTTGGAAGCGTGTGTGCTCCTATCCTGCCACGCTCTTTCCTTAAGAAAAGGACAAAGACGCTATTTACAAATATGTGCATTTTTGAACAAAAACAAATAAGGAAAAGCAGTGCCCCAGCCTAGCTGTGTGAGCAAACAAGTAGTTTGTCACTGAGAGCGTTTCTATTTGTAAGAGAACTGTTTTCCAAACCAGCTCTTGTTGGCTCTGCTCTTTGACATTCGAGAAGCCAGAAGAAAACAAAAGCCCCTCTCCTGTCCAGTCAAACAAGCTTTTCCTCCAAAAAATTGCTTGAAATGACACACACACACACACACACACATCCCCGAGCTAGACTGGCACAGCCTGTGGCCTCAAAAAACCACATTTATGTTATGATGTATGCCTTGGCATAAGACAGCTTAACACAGTTGTATAAAAATGTCTTCAAAAGCCCTTCACCAACACGGTAGCTGTACAGAACCATAGAAAAACTCCAGTCAGACAGGATCTCCAGAGCCCCCTTAACTTCCCATCTCGTTCCTACACCTGCTTAAGGCTGGGCTCATTCCAAAGCTCACTAATGATACCCAAAGTTGTCTAGCTGACTTTTGAGAACATCCAAGGATGGAGACTCCCCACAGACAGATACCAGCCTCTCCAGGCAACCTGTTCCTGCTGCTTATCCCCTCTCACCATGAACATTTTTTTCTTTATAACCAGTCAGCGCCACAATAAAATAATTACTCCCATTGATACACCAAGGCCTTGCCACCAGATCATTGCCTCCTGTCCCATCACTGGGCTTCCTCTGAGAAAATTTGGGTTCCATTTGCTCTGCAGCCCCAAATCAGGCAGTTGAAGACAGCAATGAGATCTCATCTCCAGCCTTCAGGTCATCTCAGCAGCCATTTGATAGATTCCCTCAGGCTTGCTGACATCCATGTCTTCAGGAGTCCAAAACTGGCCAGTCTCCCAGCTCCATTCTCCCAAACGGCAAACAAGGATAACCGCTTCCATCAGTTTGCTGCCTACACTCTTGCTAATGCAGCCGAGCTGTTGGCATTTATTGTCACAAGGGTACACTGCTGACTCAGCCTGGTGCTCACCAGGTTTATTTTGTTTAAAAACAAACAAACAAACAAACACACACACACACACACACAAAACAACTCAACCAAAACCCACACACAAAGCTGCTCCCTAGACAACCAGTTCCCAGCCCACACCGTTCCATGGGGCTGTTCTGTTCAAGGTACATGTGTCTTCACTGAACCTCATAAAGTTCTGCTGGGCCAAGCCCCCAGCTTGCTGAGGTCCCACCTCATCACAGGCTGCTGTGCCATCACTCTTCTCCCTTCGGTGTCACCTGCAAACCTGGGAAGAATGCTCTCCATCCCATCATCCACATCAACAAAAAAAAGGTCAAGTAGTATCAACACCCCAGAAGCTCCACTGATACATGCAATATGACCATGCACCTTCAAAGAACGATTTAGAGTGACTGTGCTGTCACCATTAATTAAAAAACTAGCAAAAGGATTAAGATTTACAGTATGTAGTATATTTTTGCCTAAGTGCACAGAGATGGAAGGTCCTACACTGTTACGAGCATGAAAGATTAAGACTAGCTGACTATGATGTTAAATTCTCTGTGTAAAAAACAAGCAGGAAACAGCCAGACAAGAAGTACGCCAATACCATAAATTCAAAATTAATAATCTCGAATCAATATTTAATATATTTCTAATAAATTTCATGGGTTGGTACACTGAGAGTGTTGTTAATACAGGCAAGGCTGCCCTGTCGTTACCATTAACACAGGAATGGCACACATGGACCATGGGGTCCTAGAACAAGGACCCGGGAGAAAAAAAGCTTCATTCATACCTAACTGAAAGTATGGTCATAGACTAGATAAACTGCTGAACGGTGAAATGCTAAATCTATGGAGAAGGGATACAATTTTTAACATAAAAATAATAAATGTCAAACCAAGACTGATGAGGAGATGGGGTTATGTGGCTTCGCACCTGCTTTACGGCATTAAGACACTGAGCAACAGCAGCAGTGCAAAGCAGGACTCTACTGGCCTTGAACTGCATGAATGGATTGAAACGCAGCATCCCCATCTTACAGGGATTACCATGTGAAGAAAAGACAGCAAACTGACTGAAAACAGCAAGAAAGAACAGAGGATATAAGAACCAGCAGCCATAGGGGCACATGATTGCACAGACCAGCAACAGCATGAGTTTCTTTGCCCTTCTAGATATGTCTTTTGTATTCGTTAAACTGGTAGTTAAACAAGATGCACAAGATTAACATGATAAGGAATACTAGCCAAGCAACCTGCAGTAAAAAGACTGTTTTTTTCTTAGCGTGAAGCAAATAAAAGATCCTTCAATACAGGTTAGCAAAGAAAGGGGTTTTTCCCCATGTTTTTTTTTGCTTGTTTTGAAACAGAATAAACAATAAAATTCAGAGTCTTAAAAGCATGACTGGATTCAGCTGCAAGCTCTGGCATGTAGAAGAATAAAAAACCTTGATGGTGCTGGATTTAGCATTGCAATGGGACTTTACTAAGCTGGGTGGATTTTCTAGCTCTGCCACCAACTTCCTGCAGGACCTATCTCAGTTCTAATTCTTTGACTCTCTTAAAACAAAATTGATGATACTTCCCTTCCTGACAAAGCAGAGTAATTTCAATAGCATTTGTTAGACACCGATGATACAAAATGCAGTTAAGTACATAAGTACAGTTGTATTTCTCAAGCTTTCACATAATTGTATCAGTAGCCTCATTTTTAAAGCTTAAGCTAGCTTCAAGGATCGATGCCCCAGAAAGCATCCCAAAGCCACAGCCAGGCACCTACGTAGAATATTAGTGATTTCAGTCTTCACATTTGCCTTGTTCCCAAATCACCTACAGCTGGGTCATTCACAGCTAAAAACCCTTCAGAGAGCACAGCTGCCCCCTTCCTCGTGTCCTGTCACAACAGCTGAAACCCAGTTTCCTTTCTTTTTGTCCACCCGAGAAGCCAAGTTTACCAAGACACAGTAAGAAACCACACGGAGACCCAATATTTATTGGGCCACCTCACTTTAGGGGTCCAGGTGTTCTCAGGCGACCAAAACAGATCACATTTCATTGCTTACTAAATCACTGTAATTTTCCATAGAAAAGAAGCAATCCCTAGTGGAAGCAGGGGGACCAACAGCTTATTTCCACGCTAAACCTCGATGCAGTTTACTGCTGCCTTGTCTGACAGATCTGTACTTGCTTATACTAAACAATTTCACTTTTTTGTGTGCCTTTAAATAATTAAAAGTACAAGCACCCTAAATTTACCTATATTGCCCAAGGAAATACAAAATGAGTTACACAAGAAGATTAATATCAAAATGAATTATCAGGCTAACACTCAAGCTCCTGCAAACGCATGCCTTAACCCCAGACTCCTGGGGGTAATTGAGCTTTCAGTCCTGCCCCGTGGAAATTACTACCAATCCTATCCTTTTAGGGTCTAGATTTTCTTTCAATACCGATGGGTTTACTGCAACGTTTGGTCCTCCAACTGACACAGAAACTTCTGGAAATCACGATGAACTTCCTATCTTTAAAAAACTTCTCAATTAGGGCTGAACTAAACCATAAGCAGTATTCAAATTCCAATGTCTGTTTGTTGCTGGTTGTTTTTTCCCCTCCTCAATTTTGAAGTGCTCAGTAATGGATCTGTAGTAATACGAAGCACCACGTGGCTAACTGATTTCAGCCAAACAAGGGGACCGATTCATGTCTACAAAAAAACCTTGTTGTGCCGTTCGCTCATTCCTGTGACACAGGAGTGGAGAAAACACGTATAATTTTCCTACCGTGGCTCATTACTGTGGAGGGGGGGCTACACCTCTGACCTGAAGACATAACCGAGGGAGGGTCTGTCGGGGGGAGAGGCTGCCTCTTATGAGACCAGCCGAGACGGTTGGAAAAACGCTCTGAGCCATTTTCAACTCCAGTTACAGCAAGGCTTGCACTGCCCCCCCGCTGGGCGCAACCCCCCCTCGCCACTGCTCAGGCTCTTCCCTCCAGTGCGACCGCCGCACCTGGAACCCACGGGGCCACGTTCCACGCCACCAGGCACGTCTCTGCTTTGCACACCAAATGCTCCGTCCTCCTCGACCCGCTTGGCCCAGGTACCCGTATACCTGGTATATGGTATACGCTGGGCTCGGCAGCTGCTGTACAGCTTGGAGTTGGGGTTTTTTTTGCTTTAGAACAGTGATTATTTCCAGCCTTTGACAGGTGCAAAGCTAAGAAACCTCCTTTGTTTCTCCCAGTCTGTAGATAGTTAACCCTCGCTGTTTAAACTTTAACTCGTGAAAGGTGAGACAGATTTTTCTTTCATTGTTCAGGCTCAGTGAGCCTTCCACACAGTGCTACTGAAGCAAAAAAAGACCAAAACATATTAAGTGTTGTCCTTACAACTACTGAGATAAATGTATCACGCGGTAGTTAATTTTTCTGATTAAAACCCAGCCATACCCATCAGTTCCATTTGCAAAGTGGCAGCGATGACATTGGGAGTGCTTCTCAATTTCATCCTTAAAATAACGTGACAGTTTTAAAAGTTCAGGGGAAAAACCAGAAACCCTCATGCTTGCTTTAACCGTTTTATGAGCTACAAGGAGCACAAAAACTAGCTCCACAGGCACGCTTCGAACCACTGTGGCTATAGTTGTTCCTGAGCAACGTGACTTAGCCAGCCTATTCATTAGTTATAATGAGACAACATTTAAAAATGCAATTTGTTGAGCTTCAGCTATTCCACTCATTTATGCAACTCTGCTCCAGAAAGCACAGAGTTATTTCCTTAAGAAACCATTAACATTTGGTAAACAAAGCGTATCCGGTAACTACACCTCCATCTGCAGGAAAACACAACCTGGTTATCTCCCTTCACCACCTGTCAAGCAGCTGGGCTCACAGCTCGCTGGGGCAGAGGGACAGGGGGCAGGAGGAACCCTGACATCTTTGCATCTCCTTACCTTACTGGGAGCTGGTACTGGGCAGAGTGACACCAGCTCCATATACCAAACTGCTGCTTGCTCCTGGGCACCCCTGCAATCCACGTAAAAAAGCTCAGAGCTCGCCACATCACTAAGTGTACACCAACCAAGTCAAAGCAGATTTACCAATTTCTGTAATTTACCCTTCAGGTCTTTTTTTTTTGAGCCTTGAAACATTTCAAACTAGTTTTGTTCCATTTTCCTTTATCAAACTCACTGAACATGCAGTGCTATGTACTTCAACCTTTCTCCTTGTAGCAACAATCGGTATATTAGTTGTCACTTCAAAAGAAATTTAGGATTCGCAAACTGAAGTCGGGTACTGCTCTGCTGCCGTGTTTCTTAACTGCTTGCAAAAAGTCTATTCTAAGTGTTGGTCAATACCTTATTTTTCAGCTCAGAATCCCCCCCTCTCCAGCAGGCTCAAATTTCCAGGGTATCTAATTTAGTTCTGGAAACTCCAGCACAAAATCCTAACTCTCCACAAACCCTAACTCTCTTCCAAGAATAAGACTGAAGACCCAATACAATGATATACAGTGTTTTGGCAAAGACTCTTTAAAAAGTTAGGAAGACTTTTTAAGAGCCAAATTTCAAGATGGGCAACAGAACAGGTTTTCATGTCAGACGTGCTTTCTGCCAGGACAATGAAAAAAGGCTCGGATTTGGCCAACTTACAGGCCTCGGAAAAACTGCAGGTGCATTAGCTCAGCTCAGCAGCAGGCACCGACTGTAACCGCATCCTTCAGAGACTCTGACGGCACCAAGCGCCTCCAGAGAGGACAACCTTCCCTCCAAACCCAACGCCAGGATGCAGCAGGCTGCAGCCCAGCTACCCGGAAAGCAGGGAGCCTCTGCCTCCTCTGCCTTCAGCGAGCCACGGCTGTCCAAGCAAGCCACAGATGAACTGCATGACAGGACAGAGGTGAACCAGACAAGGGTGCTGGGGGAAACAGCAACTGGCTTCGCAGCCTGGGAAAGACATTACAGTGATGCACAGAGCACCGTCACGTCATGAATTGCTGTGGGTTTGTTTTCTAACCTAGAAAATGGTGCAAGCAAAACTGTGGTCAAAACACATTCTTTAGGCTGCAAAGTCAAACGCTGAAAACGTAGAAATGCCAGAGGTGAGGTGGCCCCTACACATCAATCTTTGCTCCTTACAGTCCGCTTCCGACACGGGGGGCCCGACAGAAGGAGGACACAGACCTGTTGGAGTGGGTCCAGAGGAAGCCACGAAGATGCTCAGAAGGCTGGCGCACCTCTCCTTTCAGGAAAGGCTGAGAGAGTTGCGGTTCTTCAGCCTGGAGAAGAGAGGGCTCCGGGGAGACCCTCTAGCAGCTTTTCAATACTTAAAAGGGGGCTTATAAGAAAGATGGGAACAGACTTGTTAGTAGGGCTTGTTGCAAGAGGACAAGGGGTAATGGTTTTAAACTAAAAGAGCATTACATTTAAACGAGATATAAGGAAATATTTTTCACAATGAAGGTGGCAAGGAGCTGGCCCAGGCTGCCCAGAGCAGCTGTGGGTGCCCCATCCCTGGCGGGGCTCAGAACCAGGCTGGATGGGGCTGGGAACAACCTGGGCTGGTGGGGGGTCTCCCTGCCCAGGGCAGGGGGGTGGGAGTGGATGATCTTTAAGATCCCTTCCGACCCAAACCATTCTATGACAACACAATTATTTATACAGGCTTATACATTCCCTCGGGATTACCACCTCATCCAGCGTTGGATGGGATGGGTTTCCTCTGTTTGTGTAATGGGGGTAACTGCAATTTCTACAAACTAACAGTCATGGCAAAAGCTGGATATTACATAATTTAGTGGACTCTGGAAAGAGAAAACATGGCCTTCTAGAGAAGATACCCCATTGCCCTCAAAAAACTCCCCCAAAACAACAACAAAAAAACCCCAAAACAAAACCAAACACAATACCCAAAACACACCCAAACAAAACAAAACAAAAAAAAAGCACCCAAGAACAATACCACAAACTGACCCACAAGCCACTTCTGAAGGATGCTGCTGCTCCAGAATTCATTCATACTTCTAGATTGTACCTATACCTCTTCTGGAACATCCTGCCCTGGGTGCTGTCTGACCTGCAAAAGCAGCTATCACCAATACTGGGCATGGAAGGTCATGTCCACAGTTAACAGTTCAGAAGCATCAAACCCTTGGGAGCCCCATGTCAGATGATCAAACCCAGGGACACATTTGATCCTCCTCCCACTCACTAAGCCTTCATACTCTAAGCAATAAGAAATACCATGAAGCTCTGACCAAGGAATACTGTGAAATTAAATTAAACCACTTGTGTCAAGGACTTGCACGTTACAGTGATGGGAAGCACAGAAAAGCCATAAGGAAATTAGAGATCCTGCCCTCCAACAAGAGTTTGAAAGGTTTAAAAAGTAGTAGATACCCGTAAATAGCACCTCAGAACGCGCAATGGAAATTGTACTGCAGCACTGAATATGGCAGTAACCTTCTGCAAATACCAGCACTTAAGTAGTGAGAAATAAGGTTAAAAAAAGAGGTGGCTGCATAGCTGTTCCTCTTTTTGATCTTCACCTCAGTGCTCCATTCTGCAAATTCAGAAGTATCCTTTACAGCTGTGCACCTGCAGCCGGGAGAGAAAGGAACCGTCACCGATGGCAGCGAAGGCTGTGCATGGACGGTCACCCACCACAGCTTTAGCTCCGACACCGTGAGACAGGCAGGACTCAAGTTAGGAAACCTGCAAAGTGCCCCTGGTCCTTCACCAAACAAATTTTTATCCCCTTTACGTTTCTTGAGTTTTATGCAAGCCTAAAGAAACGCATGAAAGAACTGAAGAGAACTTTAAGGGAATTTCAAATGGATTTTTTTTCTGCTAATTCTGCTGTAGGTGCAATAATGTGCTGCACAGAAGCAGTGACATCTTAAACCATCAGAGATGTTTTTGATGTGCTGGGGACTAACGTCATTTGACTGGAGTCATCAGTTCAACAGACTCCAGGGAAAATGGTGGTGTTACAGTAAAACCCTTCAAGAATAAAACACAGTTACTTTGGTTTGGGTTTTTTCTCTCCCCCTCAGTCATTCTGTATAACAAAACAGCCATAAACATTCCTATTTCAAATTTGCTCTCTTATTTTTCTGTATTTTTACATACTGGGTTTTATATTGCTTAAATAGCTCTCCTATGACGTAACAGAAGGCATGAAATACAAACAGAAAATAAATGTTTTTTATTAAAATGTTTGTCCACACTTGATTTATTTAAAAAAAAAAAAAAAATCTGTTAAATATTTAGCTAGAGATCATTTACTGGTAAAACCTTGCCTCTGAAAAAACATTTTATGGAAGCAGTTACAAGAAAAATCACCTGCTCCCAATTAGAAGTATTTGTGATCACACATTTGAATAAAAAATATCTTTTACCAATACATCAAGAGTAGGAACCCATTCTTATTCTGACATCCTTCATGTCTGAATGAAGAAACTGATCCTCAAAGAACTGCACATAGGTTTACAGATTTACCATATTGCCTGTGAAACAGACGTCTGTCCTCCTGTAAGCCTACCACACATGAAAATTTTGCTAAAAAAAACATGCAGTTTCAAACAAAAACGAGCACATGATGTGAGCTTTGAAAGAGAACCTAATACTTTCCTAAATAATTACTGTCACAGAAGATTCTATGGCAATCTCCTTTGTATTTCTTTTAAAATACATGTTGCATAGTTGCTTTTTACAGAAAATACAGTTATTTACAGTAAAGAACATTGCAGACAAGAGACCCAACATTTCCTGCATCGATCTGTTCCCTGGGATCTCCCGACGTCTGTCACCTTGGCAGGAGCTGAGCACTGACAAAGCAGGGCGCTCGCTTCTCCTTCCACAAACCAGAAGTAATTTCTGCTTTTGATGTGACAAGCCAGTTTAAGCCCAGGTTTGCCGGTGCTTCTGAATCCCTAATGGCCACGGGAAGTTAGAGGTGAGGGGCAGGCTGTCCAGGTTGCACTGTTTGAGGAAATTTTACCTTGAGATCAGAGTCAAGTTCCAAACTCCATAAATGAAGTCACGCAAGCCCCCTGTGATTTATACGCCAAGATCACTCTACATCGGGAAGCAAGCGCGCAGCAAGCTTTGCAGGCCTTGCTAGAAACGACTGAATGGGGATTTTTCAAGGCCTTTCTTCCAGTCTTTACTAAGAAACATCTGTAAGCCATCTGGGATTCCTTCTCATAAGCGAGCAAACAGGATGGAGGCAGTTCAATGCCAAGAAGTTTCATTAGTGGTTTTCAAACATTAATAATATCAAAGATTAGATCAACACAGAGTATCAGCTTCGATTCAGCATTGGGGCATGGCTGTAGTGCTTCCCAGTGGAATTAGGTTTGTACACACCTTATCAGTATTCCCTCTCCTCCGTACTTTGAATATTTTTTCCACTGAGAGTTAAGCAAGGATGCAAGTTTTTTAACGCTGCCTGATGCGGCAACCTTTAACAACAGAAACTGTGCATACGTTTATGGGGAAATATTTTGAGTATTAAACTAACCTGTAATTTATGACATATGCATGACTTCCTCTGGAAATTGCCATAATGAAGTGATAATTGTAACCACTGACAAAGCTACCCATGTTTCTTCACCGCTGTGGCTCTTATCACCCCAATGCCTTGCTTTATAAGGCTACCAGCTAAGTCTGAAAGGTACAATGGGAAGTTACTTTAATTGTCTCTTCGCTAATGACTTATCATGGCAGGGGAAAAGCACGTTCAAGGTAACACATTGTGTGTCATACTGGCTACATTTAGAGTAACTCCCACCGATTAAAGCTCATGCCATATCCATATCTCACTCAGATCCATAAGGAAGCAGGAGCAGGGACAGACACAGCTGCTTTGCTTAAGAATTTAATTCCTTAATCCTTCCCAATTATACCAGTTTTGATAAAAAAAACAAAACAAAATTTTCTTCTCAAAGAGATATCTAATAACATCCTCATGTAGTGTAAAGCTAGCACATAATCAGGAACCTCGAGACAGAGAGAGATAGAAAAATAATATATATATATAAAAGATAATATATATTTATTCATATATAAGAACATATTTTAAGTAATGTACAAAGCTCCAGCACTTGATGTAGCAGTACTTATTTTGATTGCCATATTACAGGTCCAGAAGAAGGGATGGTTTGTTTGTCATTTGAGTTTAGTTTGTGGATTTTCTTTTTTCTGGCTGCTAAGCGCCATATGTCTCTGTGCACAATGAGGGACATGATAAACTCACAGATCACCGGAACCAGCCCATGCTTATGAGCAGCATAAAGCAATGAATAAATGAGGCTAGTTAAACTACACGAAGAACTATCACTTTCTACACACACAATAGCAACAGGGAATTTGGATAATCCGCAAGGATAAAGAGCACAAGGACGAAGAGGGACGACATGTGTTAGCCATTGCCTGGCTACGGGGACCGCTCAGAACATAACAAACTCAGATAACGAAATCAGCCAAGAGACCGTAGGAACGATGACTGATAAAGATCCCCACTTGTATGTTCCAGTTGTTCTTACTTCTCAACCTGCAGGGATGCTACTATCTGTAAACAAAATAGTTTAACGTAATTATATCAACTACCAAAAACTATAAACAAACATGCTTGTTTTAAGTTAAAGAAACATTTAAACAGTTTCAGGAATTTAATTAAAGCACTTTTGTTTAAGCACGGTAGAGAAAACAATAGTCCTAATGGTACTTTTGAGCATCTTGTTTTCCATCTATGATACAAATTCCCTACAAGCCAGATTTAACCTAAGCCTTCCTAATACCCAGGTACTCATCTTGTGAAGTTTAAGAATCCCAGGGAACAGAGTACTAGAAGCAATGACAGGGTATTTAATAATGCGTATAATCTAAGTACGGCTGTCTTTGAACTTCGTATGTTCTGAGATGTCCTTTTGATCGTAAGGAAAGGCTATAGAGGATGACAAAGAGCATCGCCTTGTAAAACACTGCAGTAAGAGGTCCAGAAGCAGAAACGGAGCCGTCCACCCGTGGGCACGGAGACCTGTTGTAACTGAAGATAGCTGCTTTACTCAGATGGCTGCCACACAGTTCTCAAACAGTTACTGGGACGTAAAAACACAAGCACACTCGCCTTCACTGCTGTAACTCAAGTTTGCCAAGCCCAGTCAATAATACCACCCCACCACCCCCACCTGCAGGAAAGCAGCCCTGCTGATGCTGGTTTGAACCAGAGCTGAGGAGAAACAGGACAGATGCTCAGAACCATGCCGAAGCAGGAGAGGAGGTACCACCTAGTGACCCCAGACCAGCCCAAGTCCCAGAGGTACCTTTAATGTCGGCGCTACAACCGTTTTCAGCAGACACAATATTTCAAGTAAAAACAGGCAACTAAGCTTCATCATTCCAACAAAAATAAAGCTGAAATTTACTTCTTTTCCCTGGGTTTCTAAGCGTTACACGGAGAAGACGGAAAGCAAAGTTTAACAACACATGCCTCAGAGGCAACCCCAAAGGGATTTGATTGAAGGCATTACTCATTACTCCCAAACAAAAATAATAAGTTTTGCTTGTTGACATTTTTGAAAAGAATGAAAAACCACCAGATTGTTATTCTGAAATTCATCTCATGGCAGCAGCAGCCGCCTGTCATTAAAGGTAAGCATGATGACAGGGGAGACAGAATGTAACCTTCCTCTGACTCTTCAAGAAGTTTTCAGTGATGTACAGAGCGCTGGTCTGGGCCGTGTGATTTGCAAGAGACATGTCTGCAGCTCATACCAGCTCCAGTGACAGAAAACTCTCTTATCTCGCCTCAGTTCCAAGAACCTGGCGCATCAATCACAGTAGATTTCAAAAATTGAGATATTACACAAACAACAGCAGGGATCCTGACTTGGCAACTGCAGTGAATTAATTGATTTCTACTTGGTGATTTTTTTTCTACCTCAGCAGCAGCCTATGTTACGAAAAAAAAAAAAAAGAAAAAAAATCTGTTTAATTTGCAAAATGCATATTTAAAAGAATTAAACACGCATGATTCAGATGTGATAATGGAAAACAATATTAAAACACACCCATTCTACATCCAGTATCTTTTTACTACTACAAATCTCAACAACAGACTGTAAGAACGTTATGACCAGTACAATTACTGAATACATGGGGCTGCACAGGTGTGGAAGCATCACAAAGGACAGCAGGAGGAGCAACACAAAAACCCACGCGTTGACAGCACAGGGATTAGCAGGTGATCCAGCTCACAGCACCTCTGCACGCAGCTTCTCAGGACACTATGGCAGGAAAACAAGTGGCAGCTGAGAATAAGGTACAGTCTACGCCCCCAGTAAAAGAAAAACTCGAGCCACTAACAGAGGATGGGGGGAGGATGAGGAGACTCGCTGAAGCTTTAAGGTGCCCCAGATAGGCAGACAAAAGGAGACTGAGCAAACCCTTAGACTTGCAGGCATGGCACAGGAAAGAAAAAGCCAGAAGATCCTAACCTGTTAGGTATTCTACAGGGTACAAAAGAATTCTCTAATGCCCCCCCTCAAGGTGATTTTCCCACAGCACATCAAAAGCCAACCTAGGAATGAAGGACACGTTCCTCTTGTCATCCCAGGAATACTACCACTGCAACACGTACATCGCAGCACGTCACTGCTGGACCCAAAACGTGGATGTGTCTTATTGCTTGTGAGTATGCAGCTATGAAACTGCATGAATTTCTCTAAAATATAAACCCTTTCCCCATAAGGTCTTCCACTAAGTTTTGCTGCACTATTGCTACAATGCCACACCATTAATTGCTGCAGAGGGTCCAGTGTATCAGTCAAAGATAAATTACTTTGGAATTACTCATCTAATGAGAGGTTCTGCAAATACCCTCCACTTGGATTTCCAATTCAGAAGCACTCTCTCCTGTCTCTCAAAAGCAAACATCAAGAGAAACATGCTACAACTCTAACAGATCAGCTTGTAATACTGACTAGCCGTGCCCCTCTTCTGTATGCAACCACATACCAGTATATATTTTTCCCTCTATACGTGTAAGTCTACAATTCTTACACATACAGGCTCCAGTCCATGGGTAAGTTGGGTATTTTTAACACCCAAAGGCAGCACGTGTACTAACCACGGTGCAAAGTGAATGAACACAGTTTTCAAAAGGGAAAACAAACAAGGACTGCCTATTCTCGCAGGGAAATGGGAACAGAATCCCTGAGCAGTCGGATAAGGACGGCTGGGTCAATAGCTCAGTGCGCCCACATCATTGCTATAGATAAGTTTCCTTACAAACAAATAAAGCCAAGGAGAAACAACAAACAAACAAGAAAAATCCACATTCACTGTGGGTCAGTAACAAAACATCCTATTATGCAACTTCAGATCTCAATGCTGAGGAAAAGGTAACCTCGTTAAAACATACGACAAGCTTCTCATTGTCATTCAAGTCAGGCAAAGTAGGGAAAACAATTGTCATATTTACAAGGTTTGTCTCTATTGTAAACGTATTCAATTAAAAACCAAGGGGGAAAAAATACAGAGAAAAGCATTACAAATCAGCACTGGAGAAATAAACAAAACCCTCACACAGAGCTGTAATGATTTCCTAATTCTGTTTCAAACATCTGGATCCCCCAAACCCTCAGGACAGCCGGCAAAGGTTAACGAAAGAGCACCAAAGCTGTGTCACTTCAGCAGCTTGTCCCTGTCGGGTAGGATAAAGGCAGGAAAGGCACACGTAGCATCAGCCACAACGGAAGCTCCTTAAAGCAGGTTTTGAGATGACAAAACGAAGCTGCACCCTCTACCCTGCCACCTGCCATTCCCTCCCGAAGCCACCACACAATGCCCCATCTCTGGCGGGGGCAAAGCCATCTCTGGCAGCAGCTGTGCCACCAGGACATTCCCGGCGGGGAGCAGGGGGCAGAGAAGGGAAATGGGGCAACTCGATCTGTTTTCCTCTTTCACATGGAAACACTGCACTAAGCAATGGACTCCAGCTGGAAACCTCATCATGTAAGCAATATAATCCGGGATGTTAGTAGTCAGTTACAGCCCACCTCCCCACCAAAAACATACTCCCTGACAATTTTCTCAGAATATGACAATGTCATCTTCGCATGTGGTTTCTGAGCAATAGCCACAAGAAATTCAAGCAAGACACTCTGCATCCCAACCACAGCATCAGTAAAGAATGTCAACAGGGTGCGCAATACCTGGCTTATTCTAATTAAGTGTCCTTCCCCCAGTGATCATAAAACATTGAGTACCATTTCACAACAGCTTAACTTAAAAATTTTGCAACAAACATGTTTAACTGGTATCTTTTGTGAAACAGAAATGGAAACCACAAACTGAAGAGCATGCACTGCTTGCTGTAAAACTATGAACTGTTGACTTAAAAACAAGTTGCTCAACAGATACTTTAACACTGTATTTAATTCATATTATGCCATTAACACTGAAAACCAACGTATTTGAAATATAAAGCAAATGATCCCCTTCCTCATGAGCACATCAGTGGAACAAAGGAATGAATCCAATAAGAACTGAGCTGCCATTTCAATTTCTACATTATTAAAAAAAAAACAAACATGTTAACACCATTAGAGAAAAGACCGACATTTGAGGGTTTCTGTCTTAATGTTTACAATATGCCAGGACCACTGGCAGTGTCATCTTCTACTCCTCTGGATCCTTAGGGATCTGTATCTATGTTGGGGAGCTGCTACCTTCATGAGCACACAGTATTGCCACAGTGAAACTAGAAATTCCTTTCGCATTGCAAAACCATTTAGAAATGATGTTGATTTTTCCACTCAGCCAAGCTCCACTGCAAGGGATGGTCATGAACTACCAAACACCACAACAGAACCAAGCCTTCCACACCACCACTCCAGTCCTGTACAGCCACCTGTACTGGTGCATTCACATCGAACACCTCCGCCCCCATGATTTTGCACCATCCCAACTGAGACCGCATTTATCCATGTTTCAATAAGTTTCATCATCTCAGTACACAGTGACTCCTACAAAGTTATCACACTCTGAAGCCCCAGGTTTACCATACATTGAATTTATTCCATGTTAAATCCACTGGCCACCAATGCAGTTAGATGCAACAGGACCAAAAGAGGCCATATATCTATCATATGTATAGAAACGAAACAACTATAGCTTCTAAAGTTCAGCAATTTCAATTTGCATTTCACAAATCCTTAAGTTTTATCGTCTTTATCTTGAAAGAGCATCCTCTATCAAAAGTCTTTGCTGGTTCAGTCAAACACTGTTCATACAAACCAAGCTAGCAAACGTGTCCAATACAGACTAAAGTAAAGACCACCTACTAATAGCAAGAAATAAAACATGAAAAGAGTAAATCTCTGAAAGAACACTTTCAAGTTCAGGTATTAAATCTCAAAGAGGCAGAATCTGAAGTAAAAAGTCCATTTTCTGCAGCTTTCCTTGTATAAGAAGTTAACACAACCTGGATTCAGGATTCAAGCATGGCATTTATTTTCTGAAATGATGTGAAAGAAAATTTTTCACTGTACCTAGGAGACAGCCACAGTTGCATTTTGTCTAACTCTAAGCAACATTTTTGACTGTCCTTCATTTTTTGGAGCTACAGGTATCAAAATCAAGAGCTCCACAGAGAAAATTTTCTTGTTTGACAACTGATACAAGGTAAATGCATACAAACTAGAAGTCTATTACAGGACTGGGCTACTTTAAGGGCACTGTTTTCATTAAAAAAAGCATAAAATAAGAACTAGGGGCATATTGAATTTTAATGAGAAAAATACCCTCTATGAAAAGAGGTAATCACAAATTGCTTCTACAATGAGATCTGCTGTATTTTAGACAATTTTATTTAACTTTGTCCTTTTGTAAAAAATAATTGTCTGCGTCTTCACTACTAAATTTCCCTTGAGATCATGCTAATAAACTACAATACACCCAAGAAAAACAATAGGCTTTTTCCTATTTGGGGCAAACATGTATACAGTTTGTTGGTTCATATTTGTGTTCTGTTGGTAACTCGAGGCACTAATGAGGGTCAGTTTCCATTGTGCTGTGAGCTGTAAAACCAATATATGAAAAGAGTTGATTATTTAGCCTGTTAAAAGCAGTTATCAGCCAGTATCTTTTAGGAAAGTTTCAAATTCAAACACGTACTCTGAGCGGAACGCTTCTGTAGTTAACTGTTCCTTGCTGTTGGCCTCTGCTTCTGCTGTTTCTTCACAGAAGTTAAAGTTTAGAAGTATGAGGAAATGTTGGCTAAAAAAATTTAATTCAAAATAAATAGTTGTCCACATTCAAGTCTCTCAAGAGCAGTGCACCAAGGGTCAAGATCAGGTATTCAATGCCAGATGTGAACTGCTGCAGTGCACTGGCAATATCCCAGCTTGCCTTGACCAAATACACCCAAATAAAATCTCAGTGTATCGTCACAGTCTTTACAGATGTGCATTAGCCAGAGACACAAATTACAACAAAACTCGCTGTAAAAAGCAATGTCTGTTGTTGAGCTCAGAGAAAACAGAAAATTCCCCAACATTATTGTTGCCCTTCCTGAGTTAGCATCTAACATAACCACAAGACGACAGCCTTGCACAAGTACAAGAAAGGATGCTTTTTACACTCAAGCTCACCCAGACAAGCAAGCATTCTCTGTTTTAGGACAAACACACGTTAAGCATTAGTAGACAGCCTTCTAAAACAAAAACAAAACACAAAATGTCAGTAGGGACAAGTTTAGATCATGTTGACTTCTGCATTAATCCTGCTACAGCAAGTTTCTGCGTGCTTCCCCATGCTCCCTCCCTAGGAAAAGTCAGGCCTGCTAGGACAGCAGCCAACATGCAGTTAACTAGCTAAATATTCAAAGCTATCAATCACCTGCCTCCAGCACTCAAGGCATTAACCTTTTTTGCTCAATTCATCTGCCCTGAAATGGTAAAACAAAAACACCTGTTAACAAGGGGGTCATATAATATGCAAAGCACTGATTCTGTAAAGCTCATATAACCCATCTTAAAGCCAGCTAACAAGAGCTCCTCTTCATGTTACAGAACCATACCATTTATCACTCTAATATTCATCATATACTTTATTTTTTTTAAGTACAAGTAGGCAAAATATCTCTGTTTTTCTCCATCTTAAAGAGGCCTCTCAATCTCCACTTCTTACAAAGACTTTCATAATGAAATTTTTAAAACAGCAGCGATCACTTGGCGCGGAAACTTTTATTTTCAACTTAGCCCAACAGCTGTCCCATTGAAAAGTAAAAAGTCAGCCCTGCTGGAACCAAAAATCTTTCTGAAAAATGGGAAGCAGCATCAGTTTGCTGTTCTCTTCTTCAGCAGCTTGTTGAAAAGCTGATCTACTAGATAAGTGCTCAGAAAAGCAAGAAAAAAAAGAAAGGAAACCCAATACATGCCAAAGCCTTTTTAACCCCTTAGGACTGTACTTTCTGCATGCAGGCAAAGCAAACCAAACCCATCAGACCTCTGTCCTGATCCTGTCCCACATCATTCCCATGGACCTCAATTAATATTATGTCCTCTCTCAGTACGTATTTGAGGCATACTACATACATAAGGCATATCTAAAATGCCTTAGTGTCTCATGCACCTTTCAGTCCTGGAGCCATTCTGCCACCTCCCATGAGAAAAAAAAAACCAAACAGAAATTCCCCAGCAGAAGGGAGATGAATGCCAGGTGGCAGAGGCAGCAAGAACCCCAACCGCACACCCCCAAATTAACTACAATCCAGAAAGTTCAGCTGAAGTTGCCCACTACTCGCCACAGTCTGCTTGGGTAAGTCACAGGTGTTTTTCCAAGGAAAAGGAAGCACACCTGGCACACCGTTTGAAGTCATAAAAATCACGCTATGATGTGTCCGACTGCTTCCCTTTCCCGTGGCCATCTGCTACCTCTCCACCCTGTGAGCCACAAGCTCTTAAGGAATCACCCCCGGCTCTTTGCTCCAGCAAATTCGGCAGGAGCATTTTCCACCTGCAGCCACACTGAATTACAAGCTGTTAATATTCTTAGTTCACTCCAGCATTCACATTCCTTGAATCCATACATGCAGAGGTGGATTTCAGTCTTTTCCACACCATATCCCAAGGTAGGTTTTTAAAAATCTTTATTTAGTAGCCTATTTTTTGAAGCACAAACAAACAGAAAACACATCTGAGTAGTAAGGACAAACTAGAGGTTAACCTGCTAATCGGATGTGTGAGTTTAATCAAGTGAAAAACTTTAACCAATGAATTAGAAATTTAGCACTAGTGAATTCAGAATGAGGCCTCCTTTGGTGAAGAGAAATCTTTGCCCTCATCCTGGTAAAACAGGAGAGACGAGAAATCGGTTTAAACATCCTTGTTCAGGCAAACACCCATAACGTGAGACCAAGCACAGTTTTGTCCAAATTTCTCCCATCCCTCAAAAAGGCTCAACAGGAGCATCACATGGCCGAAGGAAGCATATGGCAGAACAGCATGGGAAACACTAAGGCAGCCCATTACTTCCTTTTGCTAATTTTATTCGATCTGCTTGGTGGAAGAAACTTTCCTAAAACTATGCAATTTGACCAAGTCAGGGCAGGGGGGAAGAACTGCTTTGTCCTTCAACTAAAGATAACACCAGCAACGCAGTCTAAAGAGAATTAAATCCCCTTTTTAGTGTTGTTTGTTTTTTTAAAAACAGGTTTCAGATGGTTATACATGCATGCAAGTTCCTGTTCTAGAACACTGAAAAAAAAGACAAAGTATAGTCGTGCCCCCGTTTGGGTAGATGAGGAGGAAGGTGGAAAAGTTACTCCATAAACTACCAGGGGAGTTCCTGAATCAGAAGCCTTCCTTCTTTACCGGTATCACTGAAGTGTAATAGATTTGCATTTGTTTACAAAGAAACATGTTATCTTGCATGTTTAACAGTAAGTTTGACCGGTTTTCAATGTCTGTAAACACTGCTTGTAATGCACCAGTGCTCCAGGAGCCCATGCAGCTGGGGACTTGTGTGTACACCCCAGTCAAAAAGTTCAAATACAGATACACAAAGTCATGAAACAGAGTTGTTCTCTCATGTCCTGGTAAGATTTTCTTCTTTAAAATGGTAATCAAATAGACATCAGTCCCCCATGATCTGGCTCAAGGCTTAAAGAGTATCTAAAAGCTAATTAGCCCCTTAAAGCATCCCAGCCTTAATAAGCACTGTGGAGCTAAAGCCACTGCACTATCTAACCTCTCAAAGCATCAACAACATGGAGTACTTAAAACAGTCCCAAATGCATCCATATCAAAGTCAAAAAGATTTCCAGAGCAGTGTTTAAAAGTTGATTTTAACCGGCCCTGTTCTTGTACTTTTTCTTTTTTTTTACCTTGTTAAACATTAAACTGAAGTGCACACAAGTTTATAACCCAGGCTTTTGCAAATCTCTGCAAAATGTGGCCATGTCACACACATAATTGCAAGCAGTCCATAATCCTTTTATCTTCTTAAAAACTCTACAATGGACAACACTCAGTTCTATACAGTCTGTTTTTTCTCTGCATTTTATAACGTCATGTCAAGCAGCTTTTAACAACTTTTGCCAGAAAAATGCTGAACCTCAAAAAAAACCCCATCATGTCGAACATGTATTCAGTGTTTTCAACTAGTTCATTTGTACACTTTAACCTCTGATATAAAGTGCTTTCTAAAAAAAAATAAGTTCTTTATTAACCAGAATGAGCTACGTTATGCTAAAAAAATAATCTTAAAGTTAATTTTGGTTAAAAGTGTGTGATTGCTGAGATATCTACAGAACTCCCCTGACTGTAAAAATGCAAGCTTTGTGCAAAAATCTATCCCAGTCAAGGCTTTGGTAAAGAGACTGCAGCAGTCACATAAGCTTCCAGTTTTTCTTAGAAAAGAACTGTGATTTAAAATTCCTGTTTAATGGAACTACAGCCTCCACTCACAACTAAGTAACTCCTGTTATCTGGGGAAGATGTTTCTCTCGCACAGCAAATATAGCATATATCCTGAACACAAGCACGTCCTCAGTCTGTGAGCATGTGAGCCTTTCATCATGGCAAAACAATAAATTTTCATCAATATTATCGGCACTAATTTAGAGAGCCTGAGTAAGAAGGAATATTATCAGCAACTCCTCTTACAAAACCCATGTGCCAAGCTTCCTCCCACCCAATGAAGCTTTCTCCACAGGCATTTTTACTTCGAGAATCCAGCTCTTCCGTGGATTTCTTCAAAACAAAAGCCAAAAATTAGCTGTAGTCCTTCCTAGCTACAGTTCTTGGTGCTGTCCTATTACCTTAAGTACTCCAACATAAACACTGGAAGTCACAGCAACATACTATTTCTGTAAAATGCAACAAACTCCAAGGCTATGACACTCATCACAAATGCAGTGGAAATTATGATCTTACGCTAACAGGATCTAGAGAACAGAGAGCTTTGAAATCCTTATGTCTCCTCTTCCAGAGGTACTTCCCAGCTTAAACTTTACCGTATAAGCAGTATAAACACGTGTAAATCACAGTCTACTTCTACACTGGAAACGCATCAGTAAAAGCAAAAGGCTTTACTGCTGCTGTAAAGAAAGTGGTAATGCTGGTTTAATTCAGTGTGCAATTTTTGGTTTTGCTCCATTTGCAAAACACATATCAACAGCATTCAGAAATGTTAACAAAGAAACAAAAAACCTTCTTCCAGGGTTATCTTCACTTGCAGAGACGACGAGCAGTCGAAAGTTTTCTTGCCTCGTATCTCTGAAAAAGCTTCTGTGTTTCTTACAGAATAACACTCCTGCACTTCACATCAGCACAATCGTGCCTGGTGAACGGCAGCTCTGCAGCACCCAGAGCCATGCCTTCTACTCTTAACCGGGGCCAGAAAGCCTTCAACAATTTGCCTGGTCGAAGCTCAAAGTCCTGTTAAACTACCCTTTCAACAAATTCTGCAGATTCTGATGCTCCTTCTAGCATAAAAGTGAGATCCCACTCAGAGTGTTTAGTCATGAATTGGTGAAAACTCAAGCGAGGGCAGAACGGGAAGCCACACGGTGTTGCTTCAGTGCTAAAAGCCCTTGGATTTCTGTCACAACTCAGAGCTATCAGGAAGAAAAGGGTTGAATACCTAGAGCATGCCTTCAAGTGCATGCAGCAACATATACATAAGAGAACATCTTAATGTCATATTCCAATTACACATAGTAACAAAGATGATTATAGTAGTCAAATTTATTCCATACCATGAGACAAGCCATGAACACCTCAACAGCATGACCACATCATACTTCCCAAATGACATCACTTTAGCTGTTCTGATGAAAGCCTCCAGAACCCCATCCATCACACCTGAAGCAGCAAGAGAACTCCTTAGGAAAAGTCAAAATCCCTGTACGCACCAGTAACTTACAACAGCACTCGGGAAAGGATCAAGCAAGTGGGAAGATGGCTAGCTGGAAACACACAGCTGTCTCGGAATTTTTGGAGGTATTAGGAAAAGTGGGTTACATAACTGAGATGGAACAGTCAAGAAAGAGTATCAGAGCATGTAGAAATCAATGAAGCATGAGACCAAAGAGCAAAGTAACTTTATTTTAAAGGAAATTTCTCTATGTTTCTTATGTTTAATTCTCTTCAAACAGCTTTAACAGATTTATTGTGGTTTACAGAAGTTAAGGTTGGCAAATTATTGAATGCTTATTCTTGCTGCTGCTAACAGCTAAATTTTAAGAAAGATACCTTTGACTAAATAAAAAAAAAATTTAGCAGAAAATGTTAGCTGACAACTTTCTGCCACTGAAAAAAACTAAACCAAACCAGGCTACAGAGAGACACTGAAACAAACCATCACTGAACTACCCAACATCCCCAAAAATGAATTAATATAATGACATCTCTCTGGAAGGATATTAATGATGTTTTACTTATTCTTTATTGTTTATACTATTTATAAACCACCTATACACACATACACTAAAGTCAGTTAAGTTGGTCACACCGCCAGATGGTCAGGCTCAGAGCAAAGACGTCACACCTAAACATGATCTGCAGAAAAAGGATGTGACTGACTTTTAAATATAGATTGCAGGCTACTTTTAAAAAATGTCATGCTAAATTCTAAGGTAAAATAAAGTCGACTTAAATATTTGCTCATAACATTTTCTGAAGTCTTTAAAGTCAATTTGATGTTATTACGTCCTACCCTAGAGCATGCTCTCCTAGCTCTGGCCATCTCACATGTAAAGCCCGCTCAGATCACAGGACAGGGTGAGGAGCTGTCACGGCAAAGCCGTCCTGCAAGGGCGAACTCCCTCAACACAGTACCCCGCGCACTCTGCTGCCTTCCGCGCAGGAATGCATCCTCCAAAGGAATCTTGCTCTATTGTACTTGAGTAGTAACTGGACAAAGAAAACGTCTGCCATGATTTAAAGAAATAATGTGGAAGGGAAAACACAGTCTATTCTGCAAAATACCTTTAACTTCTGATTAAATGAGCTACAGCACTGAGAGAACCAATTGCGGTAGCAGACAAAAAACTACCTCCAAGTAAAGTAAAGGTCCTTAAATCCAACCGACCTCAATGCACTTGATTCCACAAAACTGGGCTCGAGGTACTACGGCATTACAGGCTTTAAAAGCATCAGTCATTCTGCTCAACATGACACCCTGAACAATGTGTTTGCAGGGGCAACTTTCTGTATAAATAGTATAGCAAATAGACTAATGACTGTGGTTTAGGTTTGTCAGGGGTTTCTGAACCGTAATTTAAAACTAAAAAAACCTTCTGTTTAAATCGGCGTACACAGGCCAAGCAAAAAGCACAAGATCAAGGACCAATAACCTAATGCCCTACCTGGGGTTGCAGCCATTCACTGATACTTAAAGACTCTAAGAACAGGCCAGGGTAGAGAATTATTTTCTGTAGCATGCTTCCCTGCCAGGAAAGCTCACCACCTCAGCAAGAGTTCAATATCCCTAGAAAAAAAAAAAACCACCAACTTGATCAGAGGGAATCAACATTCCTGGATCTTTCCAAAAGCTGTTAATTCCCCAGAATGCCCAGCAACTGCTTTACTAAAGCACAATAGATGTATCCATCACCAAGCAAGATAGCAGCCCTTGACAGAACAAAAGCACATTGTTTCTCCCAAGAAAAGAAATTTGTTGCAGGGATGTATTTCTAAAAGCCTACACAACATACCCAAGAAGAGACACATCTTTATGAGGACAAGTAGATCACTCCTAATAAACACCGTGTTAACCCAAATGCATTATTTCCTTTATAGATTTTATTTTAATATCAGCTTTAATGAAAATGAGATTTTCTTAAATTAATGTGTTAGCCTAAGTTCAACAAATGGATAGTGCCAAGTCCTGCCCCAGTCACAAGGACAGGCTGTGGGTGACAACTGGAAAGCAGCTTGGCAAGAAAGGCCCTGGAGGTCCTGGTGGACACAAGCTGATCAGGGTTGAAGGCAACAGCCTGCAGGGGTCCCCGACATCCTCAGCCATTCCGCAATTTCCCATCTGTATCACCACTCACACCACACCGTCACATCCTAGGGATAGACGCAGGGACACAATTCGACCCATCTCTGCATATACCACCAGATAACGTGACAGCACCGGAGCTGCTCATCAACTGCACAACCAACACCATACACCCACACCAGCTCCCATGCCCTGGTCTCCCCCCATGCCCCGTGCTCATGCCTCCCCCTTCCAAGGAGCACATGTTCTCATTCTGCAACAGCTGCAAATTGGAGCCACTGAAAAGAAGAGACCACCTCCTGCTCCTCCTCCCCCAAGGTAGGATCCTGCTCAAACCACCTATATTAAACCGTTCATTGCAAGTATTTTCAGCCACTGGGTTACATGTGCTTGTGGGATGTAGCTCTGGGAAGCGAAGGCTGGGGACAACGCTTATCCTGGGATATTTAGCAGAGCATTAAAACGTAAGGACAGAGTTACTGCAACATAACTGAGCCCCCCTGTACCAAATGGGGGCTGTCTCTCTGTGTGTTCTTTGCCTCAATTCTTCTTAATGTTAGTTTCTTCCTTCTTTTGCTTCTTTTTACTTGCTGAAAGGATTCTTTTTCTTTGCCGAGCTATAGGCTTTAGACACTCATCTCAGTCTTCAGAAACTTGCTTGATGGAGGTAGTTACCTGCTTTAGTTTATTCTCTTTATTTCCTACTTTTCCTTGAAGTAACTTTCATTTTTTTGAAGGATACTAATTATTATTTTTCAAACTCTACCTACTTATACAAGGAATTCTTTATTACTATTGCCTACCTCTGCCTTTAATCTTACTTTATGATTAAACACCTGAGAATAAAGTCTGCATAGAAAAAACCCTCAACTCCCATCCATAAGTTAATGGTCTTTAAGCAACTCTTTCCCCCCTGTATCATCACCCTGGCTCAGCACCTTCAACTTCATTGATACTGAAGATGAGCAGACTACTTCTAAGAGCCATTGTATTGGGTTTGCGTGGCAAGGTTTTCATAGCGTGGGGGCTACAGGGGTGGCTTCTGTGAGAAGCTGCCAGAAGCTGCCCCCCATGCCCGATGGAGCCCACGCCAGCAGCTCCAAGACAGACCCACCACAGGCCAAAGCCAAGCCCATTGCTGATGGTGGTAGTGCCTCTGGAATAGTGTATTAAGCTGGGGCGGGGAAGAGAAAAAAAATCTGCCCCAATAGAATACAGGAGTGACACTGTGAGAAAGCAGCTGCAGCACCCAAGTCAGTGCAGGAGGAGGGCAGGACGTGCTCCAGGCACCACAGCAGAGATTCCCTGGCAGCTCATGGTGAAGACCATGGTGAGGCAGGCTGTCCCCCTCAGCCCACAGAGGTCCATGGTGGAGCAGATCCCCACCTACGGCCCACAGAGGTCCACGGTGGAGCAGATCCCCACCTACGGCCCACAGAGGTCCACGGTGGAGCAGCTCCTCACCTGCGGCCCATGGAGCAGCAGATCCCCACCTGCAGCCCATGGAGCCCATGGTGGAGCAGATCCCCACCTGCAGCCCATGGAGCCCATGGTGGAGCAGATCCCCACCTGCAGCCCATGGAGGATCCCACACCGGGGCAGGGGGTGCCCGAAGGAGCCGTGACCCACAGGCAGCCCACACTGGGCCAGCTCCTGGCAGGGCCGGTGGCCCAGTGGGCAGAGGAGCCCAGGCTGGGGCAGGGCTGGGGACCCCGCAGGGACCCCCTGGGGCCGGCTGGGCCTGCGGGGCTGTGCCCTGCGGGGGACCCACGCTGGGGCAGGGGGGGAAGGGCTGCAGCCCTGGGAAGGACTCATCTTGGAGAAGGCCATGGAGAACTGTCTCCCATGGAGGGACCCCACGCTGGGGCAGGGGCAGCGTGAGGAGGAAGGAGCAGCAGCAACAACCTGTGGGGGACTGACCGCAGCCCCCAGCCCCAGCCCCCTGCGCTGCTCAAGGGGGAGGAGGTGAAGAAATTGGGAATTAAAGCCCAGGAAGAAGGGAGGGGTGGGGGAAGGTGTTTTTCTGATGCAAATGGTAACAAATCAAACTGATTTCCCCAGTCGGGCCTGTTTAGCCCCCGCCGGTAACTGCTGGGCGATCTCCCTGCCCTCACCTCGACCCACCAGCCGCACGTTACATTCCCCCTCCCCTGAGGGCTGAGGAGGGGGTGATCGGACAGCTTCGGTGGGCACCTGGTGTCCAGCCAGGGTCAACCCACCAGAGCTACACAAAAAGGCAGAGATGACACTGTCAGCTGGGTTCTTATCAGCTACATACACATCCGCACATCTGACGCAAAGGTTTAGAGAGTTTGCGAGTGCTTTTGTTTTCTTTTTAAAAGAATGTCAGATCATAAAAGGTTGAACCTACAGGACTTGCTGGGTTCTGACACATCCTTTGGCAGACAGCATTAGTGAGGGATCAGCTTCTCAGACAGTTGTTCTTCAACCCGCAGCGTGAACACACTACCACTGGTTCGAATCAGTGCATTTCAAAATCAGATTTGCAAAAGAAGTTACATAGCAGAAACTTGATGCAAAGGGCAGAGAATAAACAAAACCGAAAATACTTCTCCCAGGTGACACTCATAACACTTTCAGGCTGACTTTTTTTTATTTGAAAAAAAGAATTTTACTGTACTGAATATTAATTTTTCCACTCCAAGTATGTTTGCTTTGACAATCCACATACTGTTTAATCTGTTACTGAACCAAGAAAAACAAAGATCTCCATAGCTACCAACAAGCTGTTATGATAGGATATGATGGCAGTTGTTTGGGCAACACAAAACTTTCATGCACTGGGTTTGTTGCTGTAGCAAATTAAAATGTATTTGGGAACAGTTGTGTTCTTTAGAGATACCAGCTTTCCTCACTCCTGTAAAACCCAGATGCAGTGGTAGCTGCTCTTTTTGGAGATGAAGGATGTCTAAATCCTTCAGTTCCAAGTCCCATGAAAGGGCACCCACATATGGTTCTCTCCCCTACATTTACTGAGCATTATAAAAAAAAATAAAAAAATGGTCAGAAACAACAAAAGTTGTCCTTCTCCATAAGGAGGAACTGCCAGGAGCTGAGTGTGGAGAAGGAATGCATCCTATGGGAAAGGAGTGACCCTCAGCCAGGAGAAGAAACTGAGAACCACCCGAGCAGCCGTGTGTCAGAACAGAGAGAGTAGAGGGTGAAGTAAGGAAAAAGAGGAATAAAGCCAGGCTACAAATAACATCAGGCTCACTAATAGAGCAGCAACAGAAACATGAAGTTCAAAGAAATAGTTTTGGTCATTTGCTTTTAGACAGACCCTCTTTCTTAACCAGCTCTATTCTACTGGTTAAAGGACACACACCATACCACATCAATTCTGGCATAGGATTAGTAAAATAGAAAGATGGCCACAACTGAACTGGAAAAGATCTTGTCGTCAGTTCTGTTGGCCAACACACACTAACTGGAAGTATTCTGGGAACAGCTTTTTTTTTTTTTTTTTTTGGCAACAGTAAAAAAAAAAAGCCAAAAAGCCAGTCTCATCACCAAGTGCAACACCAGCAGTCAGGAAGCGAAGACCTCGGAGGGGTGGGGGAAGCTTTGCTGTGCCCACCACCACAGGCACACGGTTTCTGTTCCAGGTTACAGCCCCGGGACACTGTCAGCAACTCCAGCACCACAAGCAGAGACTTTATACCCAGCCTCTCCCTCCCCTCGACTTTCCTGAGCATGCTTCCTAAGAACTATGTGCTTCTAACCAAAATGGATTTCAAACAGCCCATCCACAGTGCGCCACACTAAACAATCAACTGCATAAATAGCCACACTTGTTTACTGAAGGCAAAACCTACAAGAAACATGCCACAATATTTATTTATACTGGGCAATGACAGCTTTTCCAGTTTTCCAGTACAGGTTTTCCAGTTACTCTCAACACAACTATACTTCTGCAGAAGTCAGGGGCAGAAGTTGCTACCATGTCATAGGAACACATTCTTCACAAGACTTCTGTCCCAGGTTAATCAGTTCACCTTTTATGAAAATGTACAGTGAAATAGCTAGTTTTAAGTATGTACCTGATAGCCTTATAACTGAAAGGGCCTGATTACATAAAATTTAAGATGGGGGAGGGGGGAACAGCCTAACAATTCACATTTTTAGAAAAACAAATATCCAACTCCCCAGCTGACAATGACAACATCTGCCTTGAAAAGTAATATGGAAGCCCCTGAATAGCAGCAGTTCTGCTAAAAAAAAGTCTTGATATCACTTGAAAGTTACAGCTAATTAAAAGAAATACACTGCACCTTACAAATCCATTCTAGAAAATACAACATTGTATCACTCAAACTCAGCATGCTTCTTGCTCTAGAACACAAAATTACCTCTAGACTGGAAAGATGAAGTTTTTAAAAATAAATCATGCAATATTCATTTATAATTAAGTATCTTTTTAGGGAAACAACTTACTTGATTGAGTTTCTGAAGTGGTCCTCAGCAGGATTTTTTACGGTACAACTGTTCAGCAACCATAAGTCTGCTTCAGCAGAATTGTCTAGAAGACAGAAAGATACAAAACTGTGTTAAAAATTACCCAACCTGTCAACTCCTACTTTGTATCATATAAAAAAATTCCGCATTATCAATAAGTTTACTATTTGCAAAATGATTTTCTATTCAACATTTAAAACAATTACATTCTTGGAAGGGATTTTTTGTTTGCTCATAGTTGCTGGTTTGTGTTTTAGAAAAAAAAAAGAACAAAACCACACACCAGCATTTCCATTATTTCACTCCCCCCCACCCCCACCCCCCAAGGAAGAATGAACATGTATCTCATCTACCAGCTGAGATGCAACTAGGTTACACGTCACAGAACACAAAGTTAAGAAAAGTGGTCACTACTCCCAAAAACACCAAGTCCATGGAAAGATCTGGACTACACAAAGGCAAAAGATCACCAAAAATGCACAAAGGTGCTTTTTAAATAAGCGGTCAACAAAAGCAGGTTTCATTAAGAAAAAATCCCTATGTCAGCTCTACTGTGAATTAGTACAACAAAAGAGACAAATCAGACTTTTTCGAACACTAATCTCTACTGAGGAGAAAAGTCAGAATAGCCAATTTGGAAAGAAACACATGTATTTCTGGTTTAGATTATATCTTAGTTATGGTATAATTCAGCAATTTTCAGACAAAAGATATCCATGCAGCCAGTATCTGCCCCCATTCAGATAAGCAATAGTTTTCTTCGAAAACCAAACCCTTCTGTATGTCCACAACCTATTGATATCTAAATGCATTAACAGAACTGAATCCCAGAATTACCTGCGGAAGCACAGCTAACAAACTCTAATCCTGTAAAACATGACCCATTGTACAGAATTACTGGCATAGTTATTTTTGTAGCGGAGTAACAACTTCATTTTTTAAAGAAAAGGATGGTGATAATACACCTCAAATATTCAAGTGCTCTAGCATTCATCGGAATAGCTCTGTATCACTTTGGGTAAGAAAATGTGTGTCGCTTGCCACTATGCAGTATATCCCGAGTATCTAAGCACTGACTGAGGTATTGTTAAATAACATAAGCCAATGAGCAATGAATAGAGCTAAACCATCCTTTTTAGGATGCCTGATTTGAACTGACACCCTGCTAAAGCAGAAGAAAGCTTGCAAAGATGTAAGCATGTTTACATATGCACTCTGCATGAACGTATCCACACAGGTGAAAATATCCTTTTCCCCATACACATACTTATGGCTCTAAAGGCTAAAGTGAAAAATCTGTCCTTCTGTCTCACTGCTGTTCTCTCCAAAGAAACAATCTTTTACAATTAACTATCAGTCATTTAACCTAGGAAGCAGGTAGAAACAAAACAGCACATAAAAGAGCAACCAAAGGACATACATTAAATAAGAGAAAGCATGCAGAAGGTTTCTAATTTCTGTTGATAAGAGATCACACCGTTACCTTGGATCAAACACTGGCCTCTTTATGACAGGGAAAGGCTACAAAGTGTTGATCAAAAATAACGTTCAGACCTTTAGCTGTTTTAAACATAAAGCAAAGGTACCAAGACCTGACCCTGCCTTGACAGGCTAGGAAAGAGGACCGAGTCCAGTTTTACCCCATGCAGAACTCCAAACAAAAACAGAACGAGCCAAAGAACCTCTCCTCCAACCCAGGCTGCATGAAAACAACCTTTTCAGACTAATGAACATCCTATTACTGTTAGATAATTATAGGTGAAAAAATTAATAGGAATTACATGCAGAAAAGCGAAGAAAGGTAGTGTCAAAACCAGAAAAAGGGTGAACTCTTGGCCCAGCCAAATTCACCAAGTATGAAAACAACCAGATTTTTTAAACGGTTTTCCAGTAGCACTACCAAAAACTGTATTTCTTACTCTTTTCAGCACCATAAAACGTTTATGAATTCAGCTCCGCTCCCATAACACACCCACCTAGAATCACAGAGGGACTAAATAACAAGAGACCGGCACTGTAAGCCAGACGGGAGCTGGAAATACATTTAACAGCCAGGAGTGTCAGTAGCATCACACATCGCTGCAGAGCGTAACAATTTTCAAGAGATGTCTTTATTCAGAGGAGCAATGCCTCACTGCAGAGAGCACCAGCTCTGGGCTTGGCTTCAGTCCCTCCTTGCACTGCGGTCTCCATGCGGGAAAGAAAAGAGAACCTCACCGTAACAGTACTTCTCCCCTAAAGCCAAAATAAAGCCCCTTTCTTCAAAACATCACTGGAAAAACTAACACGTTTCTGTTTAGAAAGACCTTACAGACTAACTCAATAGGAATCTTTTCCTACAGCAGTTTGGATTCCAGGCGATTAATATATTCTAGCTCCTTGATCAGGAGTGTGAGGGACAACAACTGCAGCACTTGCACATATTCAACCTGTAGGAAAAAAATCTCCCAAACACATTTAAATGGGTTCCTTCACAGGTTTCACCCCCTGCAGAACAGAGGGTGCAGAATAAAGGCTTCTGCAGAACAGGATCTTCTGAGCAGTTTTGGGAAAAGGAGTCTTATTAATGTATACATCTAAAAATCACTTCAGAAAAATAGAGATGTAGCAGAGGCTTGTCCTCTGCTTACAGCAATCACAGAATCACAGAATCACAGACTGGTTGGGGTGGGAAGGGACCTCTGGAGATCATCCAGTCCAACCCCCTGCTCAAGCAGGGTCACTGGAACAGGTTGCACAGTCACGTCCAGTCGGGTTTGAATATCTCCAGAGAAGGAGCCTCCACAGCCTCTCTGGGCAGCCTGTCCCAGTGCTCTGGCAGTTCTTCCTCATCTTCAGTTAGAACTTCTTGTTTGTGCCCATTGCCCCTTGTCCTGTCACTGGGCACCACTGGAAAGAGCCTGGCCCCGTCCTCCTGGCACTCGCCCTGAAGATATTTGTAGGCACTGACAGGGTCCCCTCTCAGCCTCCTCTTCTCCAGGCTGAACAGCCCCAGCTTCCTCAGCCTTTCCTCCTCATGGAGATGCTCCAGCCCCTCATCATCTCATAACCTCTGCTGGACCCTCCCCAGTAGCTCCCTGTCTCCTGAACTGGGGCGCCCAGCACTGGACCCAGCACTCCAGATGTGCCTTACCAGGGCAGAGCAGAGGGGCAGCATCCCCTCCCTCGACCTGCTGGCCAAGCTCCTCCTCATGCCCCCCAGAGTCCCACTGGCCCCTTGGCCACCAGGTCACGCTGCTGGCCCAGGGGCAACGTGCTGCCCCCAGCCCTCCCAGGCCCTTCCCCGCAGAGCTGCCCCCCACCAGGCCAGCCCAGCCCGTGCTGGTGCGTGGGGCTGTCCCTGCCCAGGGGCAGGACCCGACACTGGCCATGGTTGGACTCCATGGGGCTCCTCTGCCGACCCCCCAGCCTTGCTCCGTATCATCAGCAAACGTGCTGATGGTACAGCCAGTCCCTTCACCCAACAGCATAGCACCACCTGCTATAATAGTATTATTTTATCATATTTAGTTGTTCTATTTCTGTATTTTTTAATCTTTTTTCTGATTAACTCACTCTCTCATAGGTATACATCTACACACAATTTTTGATTATGTGTGCATATAAATAAACACACATTTATGAGTTCTATGTATTTACTAATTTCATACCACAACTCTTCAAAACCCTATCTGAGTTTTCCTAGTTTTTTACTGCACTGTTCATATGTAAAAAAATCGCATGCAGTGGTGTGGATTCACCATGATCTACTCTATTTTCTCAAGCAAATTTCAGTTTAAAAATTTTAGTTAATTTAATTTAAAAAATTTATTAACCAACGGGGCATTTTTGTATCAGATTGCAGGAAAATATGCACATTTACAACACTGCAGGGGGCAACTTGCCAGTGGTAACGTTTTGCTTTCAGAGCTTTTGATGCCGTTACACGGAACACGACGTCTCGACGGACGTGCTGAAGCAAACACAGACCAGAACACCAGATCCGAGTTGGCATGTACAAACAAGATCTGCAGGCTTCATAATTACTGAATATTAAGCAACACCGGGTGTAAGGGTTCTTCATTCGGGGCAGGGGGATTGGAGAGACTAGATATATGTATATATATATATACACGCCTATATTTATCTATGTGTATAGACCTATATTTACTCATATATATGTATCTACATATATTTAAAAAAAAAAAAATCAGTGTTCTGACATGAGTAGTCGCTAGCATTCAATGCATGCCCAAAGAAAGAGTAAAATAGCCCTGACAAGTAAGTTGAGGCTGCTAAATACATGCCTGCACTGGCAGGGGCAGAGAGACCTGAGGTTTCTCTGTTTATACTCCAGGAAGGCTGACGTGAAGTATTTAGGTCTGGATGGAAAACAGCATACAAACGTAGCGCTGTACCTACTGCAGCAGCCCGTGTACCCTTCCTTGGAAGATCTCCACCTGCCACCTTTTCCAACCCCAGCCTCCACCCTGAAGGTCACTGTGAAGCTGGGATTCACTCATTCAGCAGGCTGATGCCCGTCATCCTCAGACACCTCCATTAGACTGTGAGGTTTTGAAGAAACCGCCAAAAATTCAGCGAAGAACAGAAGCTTGTGTTTGGGAACTCTCACAGATCTGACTGAAGAAACTTTTACAGAAGGTTTTCCAGCAAGTCACACATGCTGTGACCGGCAAAGCGGAAGCAAGAGCCATAAGCGCACAGTGAACGTCAATTACAGTAGTGAATATGAGATATAGATGCCCTTTTCTATACCCTGAAAACAAACTTCTCTAAGGGGATCTTCTCTCCAACTTGGTGGGTTTTTTCCCATAAATTCAGCCTATTGATACTTTTTAAATGACTGTATTTTGCTGCTGACCATTTTTTGGTGAGCTGCTTAAACAGCTTCCTGTACGTTAAGACACTTTTAGGGGAAAAAAAAAAAAAAAAGAAAAGTTATGTCAAATCAGCATTGTATTAAACATTCAAAAACACAACTCAAAACCATGGCCTTTTTGCATTGTGACATCTTTTCCATAAAAGAAAGGCTACACTGGAAGTAAACCACAAAGTCTATCATACTCTCTGCAAAACAACATAGAGTACAAAGAAACCTAAAGGTCATGGAAACTTCTGAACACTTAACTTAATTGGGAAGCTCTGGAAAACATGAATTGGCTGCATTATGCAACACTAAGAGGATAAAATGGCAAAAGTCTGAAACATCAGTATACCTACAGAGGAAAACTATTTACAATTCTTTTCTAACTAGCAGTTCTGGGTTTGTTATCATTTTAGAAATCTTAAATAGCAGAACTTCAGACAACTGTAGTAGTTGTCTGAAAATTAAACAATTGACTTGGGTTTACCCTGATGTTTCAACTTAAGTCTTCCTTTTCTTTCAATTCTTTTTCCAAAACTTTGTTTCCCACCCACCCCCCCCAACCACATCTCCTTGAAAACTCAAAAAACACATAGAGCACTGAAGTAGAAGAAACACAGATTGTGGAGTCCCAAAAGAACAGCCCTTTCATTCTGTCCTTCAGCACATCACTCCCTCTGCACCAAAACCGCCACCAATATGCTCAGCCACCACATGCTCGAAAACATGACTCAGAAGTTCCATGGTGTCCTTTTAATTCCTGTGCATCCATCCATGTCACTTCTGTCTGATCATAGAGGGTTCTCTCATGGTCTTTGGTTCCAGCCCTCCTTATCCTGCTCCGAAGCTCCCTGCAAGTCTTCCTTCTCACCCCTTCCCATCCCCCTTTACTCCCAACTCTCGCACAGCAGATACACCTCCCGTTTCTGTCTTCACGTGCTGTATTCTATCCTCCGCTACCAGCTATGGGCCTCCCCATTAACACTTAGTCCTGTGCATTTTCACTTCCAAAACAGCCCTGCCCCCTCCTCTCGACCCCCTGCTTGGCATTTTATGCTCTGGAGCCAGAGCCAGGACCACCCAAGCCATGTACCTGGAGCACATGCTCACAACTGCACTCCATGTCAACCATCTCCGCCCAAGAGACACACAAATGCGAGCACAAGGACATCTCCCAGCCAATTAAAAAGTCATGCAGCATCCTGACTGGAACGAAATCACCAAACTTCTAATTTTCCTTCAATATCCCCGTGTCACAGGAACCACTCAGATGCCCTGGGTTACTGGTATTAGGTGCTGGTTAATGGTTTCTCGAGCCACTGAGCATCGAGGGACCTCAGCAAGTATTGGGAAAGAATCTCCTCCGTAAATATTAGTTCAGAAACACTGTGAGTCACTAGTGCAGAAGGAAGGTACATCTTCCTACAGGGACATCCAGTTTGGCTGTTTCTAGACAACAGACTTCACTTGGCAGAGGAAAAACATACAACAAGGTCAAGAAGAACAGGAGAAGGCATTTTTTTTCCTTTCTAGACCTTTCCTTGGCGCATTTACGTTCCCATTTGCTAGTTCTCAATATTTCATTTCATATGTAGTTAACTTCTCATAGAACAAGTCTTACAGAAAAGATTCCAAACAAATAAGCACTTTCCCTTTGTCTGCTCCCTCCACAACAACTACAAATCAAGACCACAAGTTATCATGAACTTCCAGATGGCATTTCTTTGAAATCTCAGAGCCACATTATCAGCTCCCACAGCCGAAGCCGTACCATATATTTACCGACGATACAAACCACACAAATGCATGCTGAAGTACTAACTTCGCAGACTGTAAATGTCCTTCAGAACAGTCTCTTATCAGCAGTATTTGGATGCAAAACATAAAAGGGTCAACTTGATTGCAACATGCCTTCTGTTTTGTCATTGAATTTCTGAGATACTCCGGTCATAAAAAAATTATTTTATCCACAATTAATGAAATTACAACTTGGTTCACCCTGTGTACCTTGTTATTTCAAGCTCCACCAGGAAAGACAGGCTGCAGGTAATACAGGCTGCAGGTAATACAGGCAGGTCTTCGTTAAAAAAATAATTCTCCCATCATGCCCCTTGCCCTAATTTAAACTGCTAAAATGCAAAGTTGCTATTTTTATTCTTCATTAACATTTCCTTGACTGAGCTAATTATGCAAGTAAGCTTTCCCATTTTCTTCTGCTCTCTCCCGTTTTCAAGAAATTGAGTATTTTTTTTGTAAATTCATTCCCGAGTCATAGACATCTCAACAGCAGCTACTGCTGGACTACAGACAGGGTTTACAAAGCCTTCCGGGGCAGGATGCCGTGTCCACTGTCAAAGAACATTTCTCTTTATTCAGCACCAAAACACAGGTGCACAGGAACTGTCCACTGAAGACAGCAAATGTGTAGGAACCGAGCATGCTTGAACACGCAAGATCCAGCTAGCTCAGCTAAGGGGAAGGGGGGGGGGAGGGGAGAAACAGAAAAAAAACAAAACCCCATTATACACTGTTTACTGGATGTAAAATACTACCTGTTAAATTCTTACCTCTCTCCATCTCAGTATGACAGACAAAATTCATGCACGCTTTCAGGTCTGTCTGTGCTGCTTCTAAAAAAAAACTGTTCTATTCCCAGTCACCTCTGAAAGACCATCCCCAAATAAGAAGTGTACTGCAACACACCTCTCTCCTTTCAGCTGCTTAGATGGTAGCGTGCAGCTACTGGGACAAACTACTGAACTACCAGCTGGTGTCCCATGCCTTCTACCCATGGCCGAGAACCTTGCCTTACCGCTCCCTCCAACCTCCTTCAGCGTATACAGAGTTTGTGGCTGGAGTTAGCCAAGGCCAGCAGAACAGCTTATGGGTTCTGATGCTGTCACTAAAATTAAGGGAAACTTTGAGGTTTCTCAGAAGAAACCTTTTAACTAGAACCTAGAACTTGAAAAAAAAAATACAATAGCTGAACATGTAAACTAAAATTATTTTGTCTATACTAATTATAAATACCTTATTCTGTATTACAGAACATGCACATTAACATAACCCTTCAGCACAGGTGTACTGAACAGGACACAGTGCAGAAAAGACACATGAAAGGACAAGTTTTGCTTCAAAACATCGAATGGTAAATTTACCTTCTGCTGTGTGACCATCAGTAGCACGTCGTCATATTTCCATCAGGATTTTCAAGTGAGCAATCCATTCTCTAAATAGTATCGCTGCTCCAGACACAGCACAGGCTGCAGCCTGGGTACTGGATGATCCTTGGAGTAAGCCACCTTTCTCTCCTGCTTTCTAAACACTTGTGTCAGACTTCCAGGCTACTCCAGCTGTACTACTGCTTGAAGCAGCCCAGGCTCTGCGCTGTAGCACCCAGATGCACAGAGGTGGATGAAGAGGCTTCAGCCTTTCCACCCTTAGCCATGCCTAAACTGCACAAAGTCACAAACAGGAAAATTAAGTATATTTCGAACATTTATCTTGTAACATGTGAAGAGCCCAGTTAGATTGTAGTGTTCATTTCAACTCCTTCTGCAACATCCAGCTGATTTTTCTGCCTCTCTACCCAGCACAGGCAACAGGCATTGACAGCTACCTTGCCATTTTGTTCATCTTCTCTAACTCACTAAAATTTCCATGTGTTAAGGCACCTGAGGATACTTGAGGTTGTAAAAAGATTTAGGTTTAAAAAAGGCCAAGCCTAGAAATGTTTCTTTTTGAAGAGTAGCAGGTAATTACATTTTAAAATTGCATTACCCATGGGGCGTTTCAGGAACTGCCTTTCAGTTCCTTCCCCATCTGAACATTAATTTTCCCAAGCCCACAGCCACCACCACATCTGCAGCCATCGAGCATCTCTTACTTCTTCCAGTCAAGGGACAGATCATTTCCACACTTCATCTGCTTAGTATCTTTGTTGATCAGAACCAAATAGAGAGTGCAGCTAATCCATTTTCAACTCTGGGTATAGCGCTGCGTGGCATTAACATTTGCATTTTATTCTGCATTCAACAGTTCCACTTGTCTTGTCCAACAGCTCCCAGAGACATCCGAAAGGAAAGATATCCCGTTTATGAGCACAAATCCATCACTACGTTCTAAGCAAAGCTTCTTCCAACATGACATGGGCTTACAGGCTACCTTTTTTCATGGCTCTTTGATATCAAATAGTCAAAGATCTCTCTGCCCGTGGTGTTATATGCCAAAAGTGGAAAAGACAGCCTGAATTTCATCTCATTCCTTCAAAATAAAGACTTTGCTACTTTAAGTAGATCTCACAACCATTCCTTGAACAAAACAAGACCTTAAAACAAGACAGGAGAAATCTCTTTGCTAGCGAAGAGGAGTGCTGGCAGAAAACCTAAGGGTAGCCAGGGTCCATTCCGCACAGTACCACCCAGTGCAGGCACCCAGACTAAACTGGGCAGCAGCAGACGCAGGTGCCATAGCATGGTGCTCTATGGTGGGCACTTTGTCTTGCTCTTGAGCGCAAGTGTAGCCTCGATGACTTCCCAGAGTCAACAGCTCCTTTCACTTCACTCTAAGACTTAACGTTCAGTGTAAAAAATTTCAATATGAAGAGCAGTAATGAGTGATTTATCAGTCTCACAGGGAAAGTCCCACTACAGTAGAAACAAGGTCAAGCAGCCTGTTTTAGCCAGGCTGCACTACGACGACATACAAATAACTCCAACGACTCATTCTGATGATTAACATGGATAGAATTTGTTTTGTTGACAGAATTTGGAAAAATCCCAGAAACTTCTCCTCCTAAGTCTTAAGCCTGCTTGACCTTCCAGAAATAGCACACACAGTATGATTCAGTGCTTTTTCGTCTTTGTACTCCCTACATACAGCAAAACACAGGAGTTATTCAAATGAGCAAATACAGACTGATTGCTTCTATCTTAGTCACTCACAGTCCAAAGTCAACCATCAACAAAAGAAGCTTTGCACAATACGGTGCAACTACAGTTGCAAAACACATTACAAACATTAACTGGTTTACCTTCAACACCCACATATTAAATATGCACGCAGTCCCACACCAGCTCCTTTTCATCTTATAGATGTAGACAAGTCATTTCCGAGTTTTTATAACTTGATCAAGCCACAGGGAATATCAACGCAAATCAGCCAAATCTTAGCCAAGCTGCCCCTGACTTCAGGCCTGCTCCTAAACACAAAGCCATGGCCTAGATTCTCATCCACAAGCTATTTCAGCCTACATCATTTACAGGATGGAACAGTGATATCCAATACTTTTTTTAAAACAATTTCTAAGGCATCCCCAAAACCCAGCCCTTCTGTAACTTGGGTAGCATAGCAAGTCAACAGAAAACACTGAACAGCAGATCAAATTGAGGCTTTTCTATGGGATAAGGTTAAAAAACACCCCAAACCCAAAAACCCAAACCAAAACCAGATTACAATTCTAACTCCCCGTGAGTGCTCAAACACAGCTCTTGCAGATGTGTTACCAACCGTCTTAAGAGCATTTACTGACATCGAACTACCACCTTGGGAGGATGACAGCTGATGTGTGAGCTCCAGAAGAACCTCTAGCTTTCACAGGGCTCACTGAAAAACATCTGCATTCCCATTTTTGGTCCAACACTATAGAATTCTCCCCTTGACCTGTAGTCTCAGAAGAAAGCTTACTTGGTAAAAGTGATTAAGAGGATTTGATTGTGTTTTACAGATCAGTTTCTAAACAACTGGTAAAACTTAAGTGAAACTGATGATGTTGAGACCTGCAAGACACAAAATGCAAGTCAGAAATATTATTTAAACTATTGATCTGGAAATATCACATACTGTGACTTTTTTAAGGTATGCAAAAACGCTGTAGTCAAGCATAAGCAGCTAGTTTCAAATGCTGACCGCAAAGCCAAAAGTGAACAAAAAATGAAAATTTTATGGGTTTTCTGTATATGTCATATGATGCCATATGAATTTGCTGTAAACAGTAATAAATATTTCAGAATCAATAAAGATTGACTGGAATCTGCCCCAGGAAGATCATTTTAATCTCCCTTAGGTGTAACGTTCAGACAAGCCTCACTTAAATGCTTCTATTTGCAAAGCTAATGAAATGTTAACGGCTCTCCCCCACTAGGTCTTGAGGGGAGAAAGAAGAAAACATAAACTGAGGGTTTATTCAGTCCTATCATGCACCCAGGTAACCACCTGCTGGGCCAGGCACAGCACCAAGAAACCAAATGCCTTTATAAAATGCAACGGCATCACTCTCGCGCTTCTGGCCCCTGCTGCAAGGCGCGAGGACATCCGAAAAAAGGAAGCTCAAAGCAGTGAAGTAGAAGATCCTCAAGTACAGCAAAATTCCCAGACAAATAAAGAAGGACTTTTGCTTCATTTCAAGCATAATATAAAATAGATCTTAGGTAATTAAATACCTTAAATGAGACCATAAATGCATAATGTTAACCCGGACAGCAGCTTTACTCCACCAATTTCTTACTTTTCTGCCTATGCTGTACAAGTTGGCCCATGGCACTGAACGTCCTCACTTCCCTAACCTCCTAATGTCCATTCATTTTCACAAGAGCCAGGATTAGGGTTTTGCTATAGTCTGCAAGTTAAAGCTAAATTTTATTCCTGTATCTGTTTCACAATCTTTTTTCTCTAAATTCTGTCTGCATTAAGTTGTACCCAGAAGCAATTTATTGATTTCAAATGCCTTGCTTCCACTTATTTCTCCTGATACCTAACGCCACAGGGAATATGGATTTAGGTTCCATCTATCATTTTTAAAAGAATTTAAAATATATAAGCTATTTGAGCCAGATATGTCCAAACACTTATTAAATTGTAGCTTCCGGCTATTTATTGACTCTCTCAGAACTACCTTCACACCTCATCTATTTGCTACTTTATCAGTTTTTCTGAAAAGCAGGAGATATGGGCTTAAGGTACCATCCCCCAGCAGCCAGATAAGCCTTTGCTGTGGTTAATCCTCAGCCATCATCCCCAGTTCAGATTATCAGCAGAATTTAATGCTCGTGAAAGCTCCCGAGTGAGCACAGCAGAAATTGAAGTTCACTCTACACGCACAACCACCAGACGCAGCGATGGGCAGTGCCAGCTCCTTCACAACATCCCACCAACAGGTTCTGATTGTGCTTCACCTACAAACCTCCAGGGCAAAGTGGCAGCTCTGCTCCTCCGTCTGTTCATTCAGAACGGTAAGGAAGTCTACTCATGGGAGAAGAGAAGAGCAAAGCTTCACTGGGAAAGAAAAACAAAGATGGAGCACAGGCAGATGTGCAAACACACATCCCAGCCCCGCCTGCCCTGACTCATTCTGCACAGACACACCAGCCCATGCAGCTGCTACACAGCAGTTACATGCCCCCCCCGCAGGCTCCCTACCCATCCAGACCATTTCTCCAGCACTTCACTTGCCCATGCAACTATCACACAACATCTGACTAAATGAGCAGGTGAGGACAGAAGTAAAACGAGACACGGGTCACCCAAAGCAGTCCCTTAAAGGGGTTGAATATTTCTGTACCAATACAGAGATACCTATTACAGCCTCACACATGATCTCTCTATCCTGTCTCTTCCCTCAAAAATCAAAATCTTGATTGCAGGTTTAATTAATGTTCTTGTTAGAGAGCCAGTTTTGTTATGTTCCTGTCACTTGCACACAAAAAACAAACAGGAGATATTCTTACAGCACTAATAAGGCTGCATACAATAAGGCAAGCCTATTCTGAAACTTTCAACGGCATTTACAAGTGCCAAAAGCTCAAGCATATCAGCTGTGAATCGGGAATTGTGACTTTACAGCCCCAGAGTGGTCCAAGTCCATCAAGCACAAACCAGTCGCACACTAGTTTGAGGCACCGTGAATGTATTATTTGATGGAGCAGCAGCTCCCAAAGAGGAGATCATTTCAACAACAGAGAGAAAGAGAAGGTGGGTGGGTGTGAGGATCCATTTTCTCGTCTTATTTGGAAGCAACACCTCAAGATCTCAAGCCCTGTCACAAGAAGCAATGTCACTGTACTGCAGCGGAGCGAGCCGCACCGTCAGAGCACACAGTGCTGTCTAGCGGTTCCCCGTTTCCTTCAAGGACAAAGCAGGAGATCTGCTGGAAGAGCTCCGCTCGCCAATGGCACAAGGAGTCAGTGGTTTTTGGATTGTCTTCTCCTCCCATGCCCCAGGCTCCGCACTGGGAGTGCCCTTCTCTTGGCTGGGTTTTCCTTCATCTTTCCTAACCTTGAGGGTGAGGTAAGGGGGAACAACAGAGAACCCACATTTCACTGCACAGCTCAAAGTAGCCAAGATATTTCAGAAGCCATTTTCACCTTTCTGTTTTCAACAGATTGGAGATAGTTCACCTTCTCTCTTTCAAGACTTTAGGACCTGCAGTTATCAAGAATTTATTTTACATTTTATGTTGTGAGAGGAATCTTTATGCAAATTCCACTTTTTCCATGTTGATGGCTGAAGTTTAATCTGGTATCTCCCACGATTACTATCTTATGACTTCAATGTCTTTACAGCTGTTTTCATTTAGCACATGATCTCTAATTTACCTTTTCTTTGCTTTCAAAGATGAATTTTTAAAATAGCATATCAAGTTCCTACCAGTCGCACAACCCACCCCAGTCTGGCACATTATCCACTCAACTGCTTGATACTGACATTTTTTTAGAAAGCTTTTGGTGAACCCTAGTGGTAAGCCTTAAACCAAAAAAGCACCAAAACCCAAAAGCAGACAAATTTATTTTTTAAAAAATAATTTTAATATATGAAAGTAAAAATTATTACGGGCATAAGCATTTTGCTAAAGGGTAACTAGTACTTGCAGTAGAAGACATAAGCTGTTCCTGTTACCACACCTTCGGTCTTTTCAATGTTTCAGAAGAGCAAAGCCTAACAGAAATGATAAAACATGGCTAGATATAAAGGGAAGCGGTACAGTGGCAACAGAGGACTCCAGGAGGTCGACGGCACATGGAAAGCCTAGACAACCTACCTTCAATTCATAAAGCTACATGGTATTGGTTTGAAACTCGTCTTTATTTATTCCAACTGGCCTTGAAACAATAGCCCTAACAAAACAGTACAGCATACAAGTGCATCAACTCTCCAGGTAAGGGGTGGGGGGAACCCACAAAAAATCATCTGTGGGTGGCACCTTGTCAGGATGTGTCCGGCAAGGGAGAGAAATACAGATATTGGCTCCGCTTTGGGGCCATCAGCACAGCTTCAGTCAGGATCTGCCTAAATTGCAGCAGGGCTGGTAATTCCACCCATCAGCACAGCACGGGTCGCGCAGCCCAACCCCAGCTGCGGACCCCACAGACCCATGGGCACAGGCAGAGCAGTCAGCTCCCCAGCTCTGCAAGTGCCTCATCCACCATCCCGGACTCATCCTCGCATTCAACCCCTTTAAAGCACAGAAGTTACCCGCCACAAAGCGCTCAGCCCCTTGCATTTAACTCAAGGTCCTGCTCTAAGCTCTTCCAACTAAAATTAAACTCAGATGAAAGTGTTTACTACTGTTGTACTTGGAAAACCATGAAAACAAAGCTGCCATGAGACAACAGCATTAAGTCCACATCTCCACCTCGTCCTCTTCCTCAGGCACATCAGCCCTCTGCCAGCAGCTCTTTAAAGCTCTGCCAACACAGGTACTTAGCCACCAAGGCTGCAATTTAGATTTAAGTTAAGCTCTATATGCATAAGTTCTATACAGCTAAGCTCCTTTATAACGTTTAGTATATATGGGAATATATATGGCACCCTGCCTACCACTCAAATGGGTAAGAAAGTCTTCTCTTACTGAAAATAAATTATTACTATGAAGTTACAAGTACTTCAAATATAAAGCATCTTCTGACTGTGGGGGGGTGAAATGTCTGTGGCGTTACTTTCTTTTAAACTTAAGTGCAGAGAATAAAATTACATACTTGATGTGAAAAAAATTAAATGTCTTCTAAATGCCTGCGATAAGAAACCTCACAACACCCTCGATTTTGATTTAACTCAGAGGCATAAGAATACTGCTACGTGAAAAACCTTTACAATTACCATAGCACTGCATCTGACAGCACGTACTCCGGGAAACACGGCGACGCTTTCAGATAGACATAGGTGAGAGAACACTGCTCCTCTCCCAGCTGAGAATTTGCAGGGGCCAGAGTGAGCTACATGCAGTGTATGGACAACTGACACGGAAAAAAAGTGTCCAATGGTAGTTTAAAATGTTAACCACAGTTTGGCATCAAGAGATGTTTAGAGTAATTTTGGTAATTTATCTCACAAACCAACCAACCACTGTAAAGCACTGACCTCCACAGTTAAAATCTATGCTATAAGGGAGGGAGAGGGTATATATGTGTAGCAGTACTGGGGAAGAAGCAACTGTAATGGAAAGGAAACAAAAGCAGTGTACAGGCTAACAGAAAATTCAGGAAATAAAAATCACTAAAAGCACTACCACCCCAGGACAATTTCCAACTGTACTTCTTCCTGTTTGAAAAGAGCAGTATTTGTTACATCCTGGATTTAATCTGTCAGTGTTTCTTGTTAAAGATAACAGGCCTTTTAGCGCACACACACAAAAAAAAAAAAAGTAAAATTCATTTGGAATACCCTAGTTTCCACCAAGCATGGATTAAAAATTATAAAAAAAAATATATATATTCAAATTCATGTTATTAGTATATCCACAAAATAGACACCACAGCACTTTGTTTGTTACAGGCTTTTAGTAGCCATTAATCATCACTGGGCTTTGCAAACACATGCGATGTATTTTCCATTAATCATCTGGCACTTCACACACAGCGCTGGAAGTGGCTTTGAACAGATGTATTTTGCCAGAGCTCCCTGGCTATAAAACAGGGAGCATCCCCTTCACCGCAGAGGCTCCTGCGCTCCCCACCCCAAAGCTCCTTTATCAGGTCCCCCGCCGGGAACCCAGGTGTCTGCAGGGTCCAGTCCCCCCCGCCCCCCCACCCTGCCAGGGTCCCCGCGTCTCCCAGAGAGAAAATCCCACTTCCAGCTCTGGCAGCATCAGCAGACTGAGAACTTCTAACCCAAGCTCCATGCCCGCAAAGCAGACCTTGGGAGCCCGGGGCTAAGCCCCGGCCATCTGCAGCGCTGAGAAGCCCCGGTGACTTCGCTGAGATGCCCCGGTGACTTCAGTTCTCCCAGGCTCTGCAGCTGGCTGGCTCCCTGCCCTGCCTGCATCCCGGCCAAGCCGGTAGAGCCACCGCCTGCCCACGAGCCCACAGTCCTGCATAGCCTGGGACCACCCGTGCTGCCGGGCTGGGGAACCCCATCGGGATGGTGAGAGCAATTCCCAGTGTTACACCAAAGCTGCCGGGAACCCCTTATTTCAGACTCACCCCATAGCGCCATTTTCTGAACAACGCTGTCTTAAATTCTGCTTTACTTGCAGGGCGGGGAAAAAAAAAAAAACCAACCCAAAACAAAACACACAAAACACACACACACTGAAAACTGGACCCAAGTATATCCAAACCAATTAGGATTTTTCTTTTACCTTTCTTACAAGCAGGGAATGATCTACAGCAGGTCCATTTTCACAGCACCACGAGTGCTCTCTTTAGTGAATTGCTATGTTTTGGTTTAAAAGGAACAGAATTTTATTTGTATTCCTCATGGTGAGCCATGTTCCTTTGTCACATTCTGCGTCGTCCCTAAATTCTCGACCGGTACAGGATCACCAAAATAATTACTACAGTTGCTGTGTTTGATTTTTAACTGCACACACAGTCCAAACTCCCCAACAAATGTGATTACTTACACACATCAAGCACAATTAAATCCTCGGACCAAAGTAAACACTCAAGATAACAGGCATAATTTCCTGCAAAATGTCCCGCACAAAAGCACATTACTCGCAGGTTAACCCATGTTACAAAGCAGAAACAAGATCATTCCACAGCAGACAGATTGAAGAAATAAGTTTTTTTGAGCGCTGAAAAAAACAACTTAAAAATCAAATGTTTCCAGGTCCTAATAAAGTCAAGATTCTGACACCATTCTCAATTTTCGCTGAGGAACCTGAGGTCCAGCATTACACTTACTTTCAAAAGCAATATTCAGCACTTAATACAAATAAAATATTAAACCCTGTTCAAAACCTTGAGTGGCTTCCTCTCCTCCTGTTCCCCACTTCCTTCTTACAGCATAATATATACTTCACTTTTTTTTGCCTTAAAAATACAAATTAATATTAAACACAGAGCCTTGCTAGGTGTCATGAAATAAACAGCTGACTGGCTTTTCTTCGCTTTCTGACACACAGCGTTTTTTGAAGTCTTATCAGTAATTACTACAGATGCGCTGCTTCTGCATTTTTAAACATTATTTCTAGACACTTAATGGCTAATCAAAAGATTTCGCTGTTTGAGGAAGTTTATGGCAGGCCTCTGTTCTCTCAGGCAGACCGTAACTTCAAGAAACTCTCGCAAGGCTCAAACTTCTCAAAAAGTTAAGGCGTGCACTAAAACGGTGCAGGTCTTTCATCATTATGCTCAGAATGAAGATATAATTAAGCGTGGGCAGTCACTGTGTGTCAAAAATACATCAAAGGTGACACCAACAGCTTCTGAATTTTCACAGGGCCTCCGAGATTCGGAAGGAAGACGACTCGGCTGACAGCAGTGGTTAGGAAGCACACAATAAACCACAGGAGGGTACGCTTCCTCCAACGTACTGTTATCTGCGATACAAAAAGCATGACTGGAATACACGAAGAGGCATCCTTACTGACTGAGCCATTAGCAATGGATGATCAGTGCAAGAGAGGCAAGTCATAGAATTTTATCCCTTACATCCATTTACTACAGCAAGTAAAAGCCGAGCGTAGCGTCTCCCTCCCACCACCACACAAGTCTTTGCCAAAGCTGAGTATTTCCTAGGGAAGTGAAACCCCTAAAATCTCCGTCAAATGCAGATATTCCGTACGTAACACCCTCCACCCATGTTCAGTCTCAACATACACATTTAAGTGGTCACTACTGTAGCACAGAAGCTGATTTGTTCTGCACTACTACGATGACCACCTCAGACAGAAAAATTATTACGCCTCTTCCAAGCAGATACATATTGAACACCAATGCCTTTGAAAAACCAGTGAATTGTTCCTTTAAAAAGTCACTATTCATGAATGTTTACTACTTCATTTTAATACTACATGGCAAACATTATGCTACCGAAGTCTTCCAGTTGCTTGTGCATCCAATGTCTCTTTACCGCGCAGGAAAATATTAATGGAATTTTACTAGTAGAAGTAAAACTAGCCAGCAATGATTTGATATGTTTTCCCCAATATGGAAAAAAAATAATGCTAATATAAGTACAAATACTCAACATATGTCAGTCTAAAGGTAAGCCTCCAATAGGAGCTGTAAGGTTGTTTTGGTTTGTGTTTGCTTTTTTTAATCCCCTGAAAGAAACATTTAAAAGAAAAGTTCCTGAGGAAGCCCTTAAATCCTTCCCAATTTTTATGCATGTGTTGCCACAACAGAGCCAGTCATTAGCCAAAGTACTGCCTTCAGTTTGTTTTGTATTATTTTCCAATGCATTAAATAATGTAAAAAGATTGAGAATACATGCATCTTCTATTTTTTGGTACACTGCTTTTGCTGAAAGTATATCCACACATGCAGCATCAAGTTCAGCGTTCCCAGCCTCGCAACACAAAGCACTACCGTACACGTCTTGCAGCGCTACACCACAAATACCTGGGCAACTAGAGCAGTCTTGCAAGAAATGTCTTCTTGCTGCGGTTAAGAACGAATGATGAAAAATTCAAAGTGGTAGCATTTAAATTATAAAAGACTGGCAGTGAGTTTGACCTAAGGAATAAATAAATGTCTTTGCAAAAAATAGTCCTGCCATCGAGGGTACAGTGTGAGGCGCAGAAAGGTCTGCAAGCAAACAGAAAAGTAACTCTTTGCACACCAGACCTCTTAAGAAATTGAATAAACACAAGCTAATATAAAGCATATGGGTTGCACAAATCTAAGTACCACCTTACTAGGGGGAATATTACATGGCAGAATAGTAAGATACAGATTACTAAAAATATACTCAAAGTAGCACAGAATTTGCAGGAATCCCCTCGGCAAGAAAGTTTCTGAGAAATCTTTAAGACCTAAGGACTCCTAGCAACCCAAAGGACTAGCAGACTTGCAAAAAAAGCCCTAAAACTTTATTTCATCAGCACCCTGAGCTACCTAGAGTGCAGGAACACTTCCAGACATCTCAAACAGAGGCATTGGCCAACAATGGCTACTTAACAGAGTATCCTTGCACACACCAGAGAAGCCAAATTAGCCACCCCACCACACCTTGTAATCACCCAGGTGAGACCACTCGGCAGCTCAGAAGCCAGACGAGCTACCACCCACGGCACAGAAAAGCCAGCCTCCATGCCACCGCACCTTCCACTCCATAGGAGAACTTCAAATCATCATCTATCAGAAACAAGCTCAAGTTTCTCTCCTGCCCCGAAACACAACCATTTTATGATCCTTATCACCATCCACACCCTACGTACCAGCTGTCCTTTTGCTTCCCGGGATATGTGACTGAGCAGCAGTCCCCAATTACCTGGGTCGTCAGCTGTTTCTATTTCACAGCTTATGTCTGTGTATCCAAAAGCACATCTACTTCAACTACACTTGATTAACTAATAAAACAGTATCAGCCTTACCCATAAATGTGGTACAGATTACAAAGACTTTTATGGGATTTATTTTCCAAATCTACTGTTAGCGCTTCAAAGGTGATTAACTGCCTTGGAAGCAAGAGGAAAATACGAACAGCCACCAAGACTCCTCACAAACATAGTTTAGTCTGATGGGGGTGAAAAATTCAACAAGTCAGCAAGCATCCTAAAGAGATAGAGTAGCCTTTAAAAACATACAAAATATGAATAGATTAAAACCGGTGTCTAGCTACTATTACCTGAAAACAATGAATTGTCTCACACATGATGTTAAAACCTTCCTCCTATTCTCATTGCTTTTCTGTCATTTGAAATCAATACTTAAGATGCTAGAGGGTTGTTGAGCTATGAGAACGCAGTTTGGCTGATTAATGCACCAGCTCACAAATGTCAAGAACACATTGGTATGTGCTCCGGATAATCTGTCTCCTACCCCCCAGATATCTGGCATTACATCAGGTTATACAATACATCGTGGAATATTATGTCATGAAAGCCAAGAACACACAAGCTGTGTAACAGGTTACAATTCAGCTGTATATTGCCTCTGACAACAAATTGGTTCTTTACTGCCAAAACAAGTATTTGCCTTTCTACCCCCACCAAACAGGAGAGCTAAAGGATGCAAGACAAGAAACGCAGCCTTGGTTTTAAACAAGGATTTCTCAGCCACATATACCAAGCTTGTGTCAGGTAAGCACATCCCAACGCTGCAGCAAACTGCAAAAAGGTAAACCCTTAGATGCAGACCAAAACTACATTGTATACTGAAATTCAAGTTGCCTTTTGCGAGATAATTATTTGTAGGGAAAAATACACAAACGCTTCTACATGCCCTCCATTAGAAACATCACTAGTTTTACCTAGACATGACACCGCTCTGCCGCAGTGGGAGCATCTAAGGGGTTAAGGAGCCAAGGCAGAGGAAAACTGGTCAGTATGGGGAACCAAAACAGACCATCCCTGCCTGGTAAGCGGTGCCGTAGTGCAAACCGCTCCTAAACAGCACAAGGGCTGCAAAATACACGCTTCAAATCAGTCGGTGAAAACATGTAGGTTTTTTAAGCATACTTAAAACATCACTATAGAAAAGAATCAAAAAATAAGTTTGCAGTAATGAGGGAATTAAAAAAAAAAAATACTGATCAGTGCTAAGAGTTGAAAGGAAAAGGGAAAATGGGAAGTGTTGAAAGCCTTACTGTAGTCCAGGCAGATGGTATCAACTGCTCTCCCCTCGTCTACCAAGCCAGTCATTTAATCGTAGAAGGTTATCAGGTTGCTGAAGCACCATTTCTCCCTGGGTGAAGCCAGGCTGACTACTCCCAGTCACCTTTCTGTCCTTCATGTGCCTGAACATGGGTTTCCCTGCCTAGCACCCCATTACCTTTCTGCAGATCAAGGTGATGCCAACAGGCTGGTAGCTCCCTGGGTCAGTCTTTAAATCCAGAGTAACATTCGCTTTCTTCCAGCCGTCAAGCACCTCTCCCAGTCACCACAGTCTTTCAAAGACATTGACAGTGGCCTTGCAATGACATCTGCTAGCTCCCTCAGCACATGACATCGGGGCCCAGAGACTTACGTATTTTCACTCTGCCTCAGTATCCCCTGACCTTACCCTTTCACACGAGAAACAAGTCCTCCCTCCTAGCACCAGCTACCATTCCTGCTCCAGGTGATCTTAATCCCGCTCAGTTAACTGAGCAGGCTCTGTGATCAGTGCAGGCAGATAGCTTGCAGCTGGGGGAACACAGGACAACTGTTTGCCAAACTCAGACTGGCTTAGGTTGTTAGAAACATCCAATTTTCTGTAAACACCATGTCACAGATCCACGTTAGAAAGCAGATGTAGAAAGAGGTGAGGTGGCCCAGCCAATGAGATGATAAACCCAAGCAGAAAAGGATGAGGAGACGCAAGCACATAGCCTGCTGCCTTCAGAACGTCCATGTGCAACTACAGCAGTAGCCAACAGTGAAAAGCTTAAGCTACAGAAACTCAATTGACCGTAGATAAAGTTGTGCTAACTTAAGGCATACCTTAAAGCCACTTAAGCTATCCATTTTGAAATTCAGTGCATTACCTATACATTAGAGGGTTATAAGCATGACTGGTTAAAGCAATACTTAAATAATGCTTTCAATTACATCTCTACAATGTAAAACAAGCCTTAAAAGCTATAGCACTAATTAAAAGATAGTGGCAATCATATACCTATGATGAAAACCAGAAAAGCAACTTGGTCTCAAGGAGCAGATGCTAAATGCCACAGAACAAAGTAACGTCAGTCACAGGGCTCCGGCTCATACAGGTAACTTGTACTGAGACAGCCTTCAAGGGTACCGTTACCCTCTGGCCAGCCTGCGTGTCCAAGTTGTTTGCAAAACATATCCCAGACAGCCCAATATTTTAAAACAAAATGAGCTACAAAGGCAACTTCAGTTGTCCCTGCTCTTGCACCAGCGCCATCAGCCAAAACCCCATACACTCCGGTAGGCAGCGGGGTTTGTAATGCACACAGAGCCACGCTCAGCGGCAGCAGGGAACCAGAGATGATTATTCGTATCTTTTTCACTCTACAAGAGAGATGAGCTGTAATGCTAAAATACACAAAACATGTTTGATCTATGCGGTGAACATGAAGTCACGTACATGACTTAAAAACCCTGCTCAGATTCTCTTCCAGCAGATTTAAAAATTCTACGTAGTGCAAGAGGGTAAAAGAGAGCCTTCCACATTTTTTAAAAGGTGAGATAACAATTTTTAATTCCTAGGACAGTATTCAGATGAGAAAGTATATGGGGAAGACTGGAACAGGGTCCTTATCCATCACCTTCTGTTGACACTATGCACCACTGTAGAACGAGCTCAAGAACACCAAGCCAACAGCACATGTAAAGAGGCACGAACCAGCCCCCAAAACACTACCTGAGTCCAGGTGTGATGTCCAGAGGCTTTACACAAAGTGTACAGGCATCTCAGGAGAAGAAATTTAAACCAAGGTCTATCCCAAAGAATACCCTCACTGAAAAAAAACCCACAGTTTTGTGTTTATGCTAATCCTACTGTTGTCAAATGTTGCCTTCTATGACACCGTTCAATCTGCCTCTATTTAAAGGTACCATCTAAATGGAACTGTCCAAAACTAAACAAATAATTCCACCAAAGGCGTAGAATCCAGCTCTTTTGGGTACAGCACTTCCCCTGTGCTCACAGAACGGAAAGCAAAGCAAAGCAGCCTGGCCACAGTTACTAACAGCAGCCAGCTGAAGAAAATCAGTAGAAGTGGAACAACAGAAGGCTTTGCTGATTTGGGGTCAGCTTTCTCATTCACTGTTGCCATTATTTTGGGTACAATCAAGACAATGAAACTGTTTTAAACACCCCTTTCAAATAGCATCCTTTCTACACAGCATCTTCACGTGATCAGAAACACTGCTACCCAGCCACTAAAACAAGCTATCGATCTGTACACCAGTAATTCTTAAATCACAGTAGTTAAGTTTCAGACTTAATCCCAAAGCATTTTTGCTACCGACATGAAACCTTATTCTGAAATCATTAACAATGACTTCAAGATACAAATGTTAAAAGAATATTTCTTGGAGAAAATGCATATTTATCTGTTTTGTAATAAGTTTCAGAACACATTTTCCCTTCAAGGTACACCAACAGACTACATAATATACTTTTTCCTGCATAATCAGATGTACTTTGAATTTCTGATGTTCATACAGTGTTGACATCAACCAATGTAATGAAAAAGTAATTATTTTTTCCTGTTAATCACCTAAACAGGGAAAACAAATTCATAAAATTTCAAGATCAGCCTGTGGGGAAAAAAAACACAAGCAGAAGACACCTTCTTTGAACTCAGCCGTACGAACTCCAAGGATGCTTTCAAAGACAAAACACACAAACTGCAGGCAAGACTCAGGCTTGCAAACACTGTTTGCTGTTCTACCTGGTGCTGCACATGAAGCTCAAGATACACGAAGCCATCACCAACAGTAGTAGATCACTGTGGAAAACCAGCAGTTTCATTCATTACAGAAGCTCCTCTCCAGCCCTGTGCCCCAGTGGCACAGGGACGCTCATCAGAGCTAATTAACACCGGGCACAGGCTTTAAAAAGCCTCCCTTTTAGCGGCAGCCCGAGCTTCAGCCACTTTCCTTTCTCATAGTCTTCTCCCTGGAGTATTACAACTGGTTGTGGCTACTTTCGTAGCCAGAAAACTGACCAGGGATAAAAAGAAATGCAGCAGCAAAGACTGGAGCTGGCTGGATGCTACAGGCAGCACATCTGCACCAGCCTGGCCACCAGGCACACAGCTGCGCTGTGCCCCGTGTAGTGACCAAAACGTAACGCCAACAACAGGTGACACAGCTGGGACCATCTCCAGGTTTCCAGGATGGAGGAAGACCTGCTGGTTCTTCTTCCTTAGCGCTGGTCTGCCACCACCCACGTTCAAACACACCCTGCAGTGCAAACCAGACGTTCTGGATTGCTCAGGCCACTAAATGCTTCCACCTCAGATAAGTTGGGAGTTTTTACTCTTCCATTTCACAAATGAAGAAAACTATCCGGCAGCGCTGAAGAGATGTTTGATACTTAGCGGTGGCAAAAACTTGCAGGGTGCCAATTGTATTTCATAAATAATCAGCGGGACAAGGGGGCAGTGTTGTAATTTTGGGGTCGGTTTTATCTTTGCGTAGCACCCTGGCATTGACCCGCTCCGCTCGTGGTAAAAGACAAGCAGCCAAAGCAGTGGAAATCGCTTTGCAATGCCATAAAGATGAAGGTAAGGGCATCAGGACCTATGAAAATGTTAAAAGCAAGTTGATCGTCATACATGAATATGCTAATAGGTAAATTAGTTACTGCTTAAGCAAGGGTATTTGGAATTACCAAGGTAATAAAGCAACCACAGCTTATAATTTACTGAAACCAATTCCAGTCCAAAAAGATAACTAGTCACACGCATGGAGCTGGATCACCTTGACACAAGGAGGTGGGATTGTTACACCTGCTGTGTAAAAACAACCGCAGAGCACCTGACAGTAACATTTGTTAGTGGCTACTGCCAGTCTGGCTTTGAGCACAATTATTTTCCTCCAGTCTTTGAAAAGTTAATAAAACCCTACACTTTTTCAAGGATTTGAGTAATCTCAGTTCAAGCCTATAGATCTGAAAGAACAATTAATATTGATCATGCTTCAGAAGGAAGCCAAAATTAATATACTATGAAATATTCTGGACACAAATGGCAATTTACTGTCAGGAACACAATGAATCGATAGCTCATGCTATCAATCTTGACAGTGGCAAAAAAAATCAGTGCTTCTGCAACAAATGAACAGAAGAACCGAGGGGAGGGGGGGGAACAAAACAAAACAAAACAAAAAAAACCACAGCAAAACAATCTATCCCCTATACCTCTTTTTCTGCACCTGCTATGAAGAATAAGCTTCAAATTTAAGCCCTTTGTAGGGTACAAATGACATTAAATCTGGAAACATGCCACCCAGCACATGCTCATGTTACTGAAAGGTCCTATTGATGGAAACACTTCATATCCTGAGTCCCTTGTAAATCTTGTTTGTTACAAAATGCTAAGTACTGCCAGATCATTTTTTTTCCCCTCAAGTGCCTTCCACCCAGTAATAGGTCATGTATAAAAAGAGTTAATACACTGAATTCTGTGTAAAGCTTATTTCACTGAACAGCAAGCAAATCATATGCAAATTTCTTAACTGCAAGTATAGTGTGGGGCTAATAAGCACATGAATGCTTCACTATGCAAAATCCATGCAAATACCTGTGAAAGATTTTAACCTGGGAATATTCAATATTCAAAATCCATGCAAATATCTGTGAAGGATTTTAACCTGGGAACGCTGCCTGTCACACTGCCTTGCTGTGTTCTGCGCACATTGTAATATTTTTCATATCCGTTAACATCTGCACTCCTGACAATACAAAAATATTGAGTGAGCCAAGCGATTAGGCAAATTCTAAAAGAAAAAAAAAAAGCTTTGAGAAACATCAAACAATAAAGGAGGTTGTGTTTATATAACTCAGAGTCTGTCTGCATATGAACATAAGTTTGCATGGGCTGGGTCAAACTGAAACACTCCGAAAGGATGCTTCCTCTGTGAGGATGCACTAATGCTGGAACTAAATGCTTTGCTAGAATGTTTTCACTGAACGCAGTTTCTCTTAAAATGAAGCACGTGTAACATCACCTCCTGAAGTCCTGGTAAACAAGGCAACTTCAGCACACAGCGCAATAAGAAATACATCAGTGTAAAAGATGTATTTGAAAAATTTAAAAAGAAAAGAAAAAAAATCCTAAAATTCCATGCAAGCCTCAAATTAGTAGGTGTATCGTGGCACCAGGTAGCATTGCAGAGTTACTGAAATACCAGAGAATTAATGATTTTCTCAAAACGCCTCAATTTTTTAGAAAGATTTAATCTATTTATAATTTTTATTGGGCATTTAGCATCAAAGTCTTAATATGTTAACAAATATGAAAAATCTGTTTCTGTTTTAAGCAATTAGAAATTTGTAGCCGAGACTTCTTCAGTAAATATTAGAAAGACGGAACGATACTGAAGCAGAAGCGTTTAATGGAACCCCACATAAAATAAAACATCCTCACCAAAAGAGGAATAATCAGCCTGTGACCAAGAAAGTGGTGGACTTTTTTTTTTTTTAACTAACTTACAGTAAAGGGGAAAAACTGAAATAGAATTAGAATCACAGACTTGGATTTGACTAAATTTTTCATTACATTTGCTGTGCTCCGTTTTCATCTCCAACTTCAGAGGAATAATGCAATTACCTTCCAGTGTTAATAAAAAGTCGGGAAGTGAGATGATGTATGTTTAACATCTAATAGAACAAACCAAGCAGACTGAATAAAGCTGAAAATCTATCTATGAAGTGCTGAAAACTTTTAAAAAATGCAAAAAAAAATTGTATATGAATCATTTAGACCAGTTTTTACAGATTAATACTGAAGTCATGCATTTTCTATTAAGGGTTTCTTACACATTTCAAATTCCCTTCACATTTGTCTTCTCCCATGACATGAGATATCTGTCATTACGACTTGCGTTTTGCCAAGATGCGCCACGCAGGCAGTGCCATGCGGTGATAAATAATGTAGGCTGCAAGTCTATCGTCGTTTTTAAAACAATGACCTACTTTTAGTCGCTGGTGTAAAGACCAGGGAAGCTCATATCGATGGTGCTACTGTGAAGTTGCAGTGCTCAGGTTAACATTGGCCTCTGTAAAAGCACACAGGGTGGAAAGGTTTGAAATAAAGTTTGATATTTAACTGTCCTGTAAGCGATGGCTCAGAGGCTCTCCTGCGCTCCACATCATTCTCCACGGAATTTTGCTTAACTACGAGTGTTAGAAGGCTGTAATTTGAACTGTATCTCATTTTTAATGTTCTCTGTCCTGCTAACACATGCTGTTCCAAAACAGAAATTTTAACTTTAATTTAAACTTTGTTTTCAGGATGCCGTATGCCCGCGCTTTTGTTTGCCTGCATACCTACTGGTTAGTATCAACTAATTAGGAACACCAGCAAAGTTTGTCTTACTTTATCATGAGCACACTTGATGTATGCCTAAATGTTTTAGGTTTGGGGGTTGGTTTTTTGTTTGTTTTTTTCTTTTGGTTTCTGTTTGTTTGTTCATTCGGTTTGGGGGGGTTTGGTGTTTTGTTTGGGGTTTTTTTTGGTTTGGTTGTGGGTGGGGGGTTTTGTTGTGTTTTGTTTTCGTGGCTTTTTTCTTAATTTCTGCTACCCTGAGGAGTACAAAACTTAGACAGCTTTGAGTTCCAACTTCCACTCAAGATAAATACAAGCTGTTTACTAACAAAGTTTTGAATTTCTTTCATTCTTTATTTTTGATACCCAATAGGCCTAGAGATCAATACCCTACCGACCCTCACAGCAGTCAGATAAATCGTGGTCATGTCTCAATAGCAAAGCCTAAACAGTGCCATTAAACACGAAGAAAATTCTCAATATACCTTAAAGCCACCTCCACCTCACCTGCAGCTGAATACTCTCCTGACTTGAGAAAAGGCATGAGACATATGAAGGAAAACATGCCTGAAGGACATCTACATCGCTGCCTGCTATCCACTGTATGCCAAGAGACCTGCATCTCCACCAGCCACTGGTACATCACCTACTGAGGAAGCAACAACATCCTCACAAAACTCCTGGCGCACCAAGCAAGCCTGCTTTAGCCCTCGGAGGGCTTTCCTCTGAAAAACAGAAACAAACATACAGAATTTAAAACAATGGTTGTCAATGAAGTTGCCGAAAAGAATAGTGTATCTATCTTTCTGCCCTTTAACGTTCCGGTAACCTGAGGGCACAAACCGAGCAGCCCTGAAGTCGTACCATCCACTGCTCAGTGCAACAGGTGATGCTGCAAGATGAAGCTGATACTCCTGCTTGAAGGGCAAATGACCCGCTACGTCCACTGACAGGTTTCTCTTCACTCCAGCTCCTCCCACTTCGCCAGAAGGTACCAGCCAAGCCTCAAAGGAGGCTTTCTCACCATTGTATACATCTGCCTGGTTTGCCCAAGACCTCTGAAACCGCAACAAATCAGCCTAGCTATGAATAACCAGGGGACTGAGATTTATGAATATGGGGAGATATTTTTATCCGCTAAATGAGCTGCATTTGTGGAAGACTAAGGTAAAGAGAATAGTTTCCATTATAACGGCATGAATAGAAGCCTTTTTCTTTAGGCTGGTAACTTGCCAAGTGGAAACTATAACCCCCATCTCTTATTAAGAGTTTGGAACAAACCCAACATCTGTTGCAACTTAATGTCAAAAGGCAATCTCAAACCGGCACTCCAAACCTTGCAAACTCACTATACACCCTCTGGCACCGTAACCCATTCACCGAAGGTGCCACCCCACCTTCAGCGCTGTTTACAAAGAACCACTGACGAACAAAAGGAGATTATTGGTAATAAAGCTGCACAGCCACTGGCCTTTAAATTCCATAGGCTGTTTAGGGGAAGGTAGATGCTGAAATTTTGTACATGTTCTTATAAGTAATATCTGTAAAGTCCTTAAGAGGAATGTATGTCCTGATAAAAATCTGATTGAAAAAATGTAATTTGTAAAGCAGGTAACATGTAACAGTCACTGAATATTTTTATCAAAGTAATTAATTACATTAGTGAAGCTTGGAGTGAAGGTTGGCAATTACATGAAACTGTCTCATTAGGTAAACTTACTTCTAGAAAGGTATAAATATACAATACCAGAAAAGACTCTTAGATATATGGTTTAACTTTTGGGTTGCCCTGTGTGGAGTCAGGCTTTGGGCTCTGATCCTTGTGGTCCCTTGTCATACACCCATCGAACTCAGGCGTTCTGTGATTCTAAAAGTATTTCTGTACCTGACCTTTAGGATTTCCTAACTCGCTTTCTGCCTTGGTTGCTGCTGTGCAGTGCATAAAATAGCGTGGAAACTGTTAAAAAAATGTTCCATCTTTGCAACGTATTTACATTGCCAAAAGAAAAAGTAATGCTTTTTATTGACTGCAGAAATGTATATTAATTTTTTAGCAAGTCAGAGAGATCTGGTAGGATAGTTCCTCAGCTGAAATAGGTATTAATTTAAAAATTATGTTCACTGCATGGATGCGTTCCCTAGCTAGTGTGCCATCACGGTTCAAGACCGTGTTTGAAATACGTTTGCTGCCGGCAAACGCCCAGGCACATCGCTGCAGCTCACCTTCCCGTCACTAAAAGCACCCTAACTCCAGCAGAACTGAGTACAAGAACAACCTTGTCAATCAGCTGGCAGGATAAGCCATTGAAATTAGTCTTTATCAAGTCTGTGCTAGCAAATTGTTTGCCTTTACTTAAAAAAAAAAAAATCTACGTAAGTTTCAAATTGCTTCATTTTCAAATTCAGTGCTAACTGATTTCAAACACATCGATACTGAAGCTCAACACAAAATCTATCTTCCATTTGAAAAAAATCCAGCAACTGAAAACACTTAAAATTTCATTAAATACCACTTCAACAAAAAGTGAAAAAGATCCTTACAGTGTTATGAACTGTACTTTTTCCCCCACCATTTATGTTATAATCAATGTAATTTTTTTAATATTTTTTTTTAATTCTCAGTAAATGTCAGTGGAAGTGTTTCAAGTTACTGTATTTTGAAGAAAAAATTTAATTTTTTTACATGCTTCCTAACTGGAACTATGAACCTCGCTATCTCCCATTCCAATCTTAATGTTCTATTAATTTGGCACCAACAGCTTGATGAAGCTGAAAGATGGCCCAAAACACATTAAAAACTTCAATTACCACTTCATTGAAGAAGAACAGATATTTTCCTCCTTTGACCAAAGCCTGCATTTCTCTTCCAACCAGTCTGCGACACTTGACGTAACGGAATATTTCTGTTAGAACCCAAAAATGCTAAAAATTCCATCAGTTTTTCTTTAAACTATTTTAATTGTAAACAGTGGCTTCTGACAAAATAGCATAAAGTAACATGCTGAAGTTTATGCCACCACAGAAATAGTAGCAAAATCTTAACCATTACAGTCTTTCAACAGCACTAGCCACAAAACATGTCACCACTTCAACACTTGCAAACATCGCATGTTATCTTTAGGATAACTCTGCTGCATTAAGCAGCTTTGAATATCAGCTTGGTTTGAAAAGCAAGACAGCGAGGCTTCAAGGTTAAGCGCAGTTATGTAAAGCTCCTTGCTTTCTGGTTTACTGTAGTGGAGAAGCACAACTTAAAAATCAAACACCCACCACGTGTAATAAAATAATTAGCCTGCTTTAAATACCAGCCTCGAAAGAAGTTATAACCTCTTCTACCAAAATCCCTCTTTGCTAACCACAAAATACACTTTATACACTTAAACAGTCATTTAACACAGACTTTTGCAGATTCTTAATTGTCTCATTTTCATGCGTTAAGAATCATATCTAACTATTTTGATTTACCAAGTAACCAGTGGTTAACTTCTCACTTGTCACTGATGTAAATCTATTCCAGATGGAAACCGAAGGAAGCCACTCAGAAGTACCCATGGGAAAACTTCCTCCTCGTCCCTCCACCCCAGCAGGTCTAGGAAGAGAACCTACCCAGGTGTTGCCACCATCTTTCATTCCTTAAGCTCTTAGCCCACCAAAAACTACCAACAGTCTTGTCTGGCGTTAACAAATTCTGTTAAAGTCTGGGAGCCGTACACAACACCAGGGTCCGCGTGCCAGACAGCTCAGCCCCATTCCTCTACGCTAGACCACGTGTCACTTCGAAATTCCGTCCATCCGAGCACAGACTACACTCAGCGGATTCCCTACCTTCAATTTTACCTAATAGTATTTTCATTCACAGAGGTACAGGTAATGCACCTGTATAAAGTGCATTATATGCACTTTAAATATATATAGAAATATATATGTATACAAATAAAAAGATGCCAGAGACCTGCACATCTCTTTCTTTAGCAGGCTTCGGGATCAAGCAATGGCAATGTAAGTCTACCATATTTTACGCACAGTTACATCTTTTAGGAATACAAAAGCCAAAAGTTTTAGTCCAACGCCTCTTTCTTGAATGAAGAAAGACAAAGCAGAACAATCTACAACAGAGGTTTGCATACACCTTGTGCCTATCAAACATTAGGAAGAGCTTTAAGTTCCCAACAGCCATGTGTTACGTTCATGGAAGTTACAGAAATCATTCTGAAACCACCCAAGAAGTATTTACTCTCCACGAAGAAAATATATTTTCTTAGGAATATGCACAGAAGAAGACACGGTACTCTGTTACTTAGTATTATTGCTGTTTGTTAAAACCCAGTGGTTTGATAAAATAGGCATTTCTTTGTTCTCCAACACTGAAAGCTGCAAAAATTAAAGGAATATTATCTGAATAAGAGATAGTCCTTACAACTGCTTCTACATACTCTTTGGACAGTTAGTTGGGGGGGGTAGAAAAAAAAAAGTGGTGCTAGGATAAGCTCTTTTTACAGAGCAATGTCTTTATCACTGACGTGCTGGTCACAGCCGGTCCCCCGTGCCTGGCGGTTTGGCAGAGGGGCACCCAGACTTTTCCAGAAGGTGTCAGGAACGTAAGAGCAAGCAAGTTACAAGAGAAGCTGCTTCCAGACCCACGGGTAACGATGCCTCACCTGATTTATGAGGTAGGAAAATTGTTATTTACGAACACAAGAATTCATTCCTCAATCTTTGGCCCCACAGATACTTCCAGCAATTAATTTCAGGAGCTAAGTTTGCAGGGCACACCAAAGCACTGTATTTCACACATCAGCTTTTTGTGGTTTTATCTGGGTTGCCTGCCAGAACAGTAGCAATACAATTGTATAACAAGTCATATTCCTTCCAACACTTCTGCCGTAGTCTGAGGTGAAACACTCATTTTTCAGAGTCTTCTCACTTGACCATTCCCTACATCAAACCGCTGCCTTTCCACAGCTCCCTTAATTAGCTGCATCTGTCCAGTAACTCAGAAAACGCTGCTCATACACCACTGTAACAAGAGGGACCACTTTAAATTAAAAAAAAAAGAAAAAAAAAAGAGAGCATTCATAAGACCAGAAAAGCGCCGCAAAAGACTTAAGTTGATTCTCACCCAGAGTGAGTCACGTGCACTAACAGAAAATAACAAAATTTAACCAAACTGTAAATGCAAATGACTACACACAAATCGCTGTACTGATAAACGGGGGAGGGGTGTGTGTGTATCATTATTAGTTTAAAGAAAAGGGAAAAGAAGCTTTTTTCCCCCCCTTTGGTAATCCTGGTGATACTATTAGGCAAAAAAGAAAAAAGGAAAAAAAGAAAAAAACCCACACACACAAAACCCAAAGCAACTTTGCTCTTTTTCTTTCACCATCTTTCAAACAGACCCGGTCCATGCAGACAGAAGCATCCTGAGACCCCTGAACAGTGCAAAGCCATCACTGCCCTTCCGCGTGCTCCTCCTGTCTCTCCTCCCTCCATGCCTCCCCCAGCCTCCTCTGAAGCAAGCCCTGACATGCTGCCCATGCAACTCCTGTCTGAATGCCCTAAGGAAACCATCCATCAACAACAGTTGGTTAAAAAAAAACAAAAAAAAAAAAAAAACCACCCACCACTAAATAAAAAACCAAAAAAAACAAAACCTCCCCAAAAAAACCAAACCAACAAATCAACCAAACCCACTCCATTTAATAAATTAATATATTACTGCCTCCAACTATTCATCATTACCTCAGCTGGAGATCCCAGTCCTCAGAGAAAGCCAAAGGATCACATGTGATTTCTCATTTTTCTACCCCCCACCCCTTTCCCTTACCCCCCCCCCCAGCTGTGGGAGCCACACGGTGACACCCCTGAGCCACCTCCAGCGGGCGGCTGTGTCCGTGCCCTTTCTCGCCATCACGGACGGGTGGATGCTCCCCAAGGCCACCACTGGACCACCTTGCCCAAAAAAGCCAAAATTCGAGTGTTGCTCTGCACGTGCCACCCACAAGTTCTACAAACACACATGGAAAAGCCTTTACACATCGATGCATGACAGCCGCTTACCTGCTCCCCAGGGCGAGGGCCAAGGGGATACAGATGGAAATCGCCATTTCCTTACAGCATCCCCTCCCAGGGCAGCCCACCCCCTCTCTGCAACCTGGTGTAAACACTGCATATCTTGCCATACGTTAGATTATAAGATACCTGCCCCGCAAAAGCACACCGGGCAGGCAGCGTGTTCCTGGGGAGTGGTGCCCCCCACGCCAGCTTTCATCTCAGAACAGGTCAGAGGCTCCAAGATTTCCTCCAAGACAGAGCACTGCAGCCCTGCAGCTGCCGTCGCAGATGGCAGGCAGGGGGGCAGCCCTTCTCTTGGTAGTACTTAGTATTTGGATGCCTTCGCTATGAAGAGAAGACTTTTTACCCTGTTACCTCAGGGCGTGTTAATCCAGAAGAACATAAATCAAGTAAAACTTTCTTGTGCTTGGAACGCCTCGCAGGAGAAATCCTGCGGATAAACAACAGTTCTGTTAAATAGCAAAAAAAAAAAAAGTGAAGAGCAAACAAAGAGCATCTACTTATGATCGAATAAACAATAGATATACTATTTTTAAAAAAAAAAGGTGCACAAAATGAACTATTTTAGAACTCAAGTGATTTAACATAGCAATAGAAAATCATTCTGTGCCAACCTCTGGACAGACAGCATCTCACATTAAAATTCATAATGTAAACAGTTAGCATTCACAATTTCTGATCATACTAGCTATTTAGCAATGAGAATATCTGTCCTTCTACTTGACATAAACAACAAAAACCCATCTAGACACGGAAAAACTCAAAGATGTGCACATCTCCAAAAAACAATAAATAATTGCTTCAAAATTCAGAGGACAGGCAGAACTTCTTCAGCAATTAGTAACTTTGATGATAGTTTGGCAACACTGAAAAATTTTTGTCCCCAAATTGTTAGTGCATTAGTAAACCAGATTTCCAATAGTCTATTAAGATTTATTTGATTAAACCTTGGCAACTGTTCAAACGTCACAACGTGAACAGCAAATGCTTTCAGAACTGCAAACTACAAGAATGAAACTTTCATAGGAACAATCATCATCTGCTTTTAGAGCCCATTCATGATTATCTATTCAAAAAACAAAGTTCAGACAAGACACGCTAAAAATGAACTCTCCAAAACAGTCGGTTCACCCCCCATTCTGCTTTGTGTTATTTAACTAATGGCATTTTTCAAATAAGGAAGTTAATTTATTATACATTTATAAAAAATACATCATATCCTTCGCATGGCATTGCTAAAAACAGACTCCCCACTAAGCTGCCTAAGGCATTAACTGGAAAGAAGCAAATCCTGTGGCATAATCTAAGGTTTGGTGCATAATTGATAAAAATTGTGCAATTTCAGCTGACACTTCTCATGTATTATATAAAAATACACAAGTAACAGCTCTAAAACTGAAGTCTCCCCTCCTAAGCAGTGCTCAGCTCCCAAAAAACTCCCAGTCCCAGGAAGATCTCAAATCCCAACCTACCACTGCTTGGGTGGGCTTTCTGTTTGGGTTTGTGTTTGTTTTAAACCTGAGCTCACATTATACAGAAGAAAAACCTGAGGCAGATGTCTCCAAGAGTTAGAAACAACAGCGTGCAAGCTATGTGTGTACCTTATCTCTCAAAACCACTTGATTAGGTCCCTGCAAGCTTAGCTCTGTGCAAGCAACCTATGGCTTCATGATGGAAAGAAATAAGAAATCCCATCGTTAGATCACTGATTATTTTTTTTCCTGCCCTTGATTTAGCATTCAGGGAGACAAAAGAAAGGAAGATGACATTTCAAGTCATCACCACCTCTGCCCTCCCAGTGTGGCTGGCAAGCTTGGAAGAGCCCAAGTCAGTGTCCAAAAACTCATCGGGGTTTTGTGCGTTGGCCCTGGGAGCTCCGATGAGGCTATAGGTGCGCTGTCTGGTGCTGTGAACCCCAGAGCTGTGACACCACGAGGCCCGTGGCCAGGCAAGCACGCAGGAGCCACGAGTCCATCCCGCTGTGTCACGCACCCGCAACGCTCCGTCCGGTGCCATCGGGAATACTTCCCTACTCCTTTCTGATTTCAAGTTACACAGTTGACTTTCAGAAGGCACTTGCATGTCATCTGTCTTTCAAACAAGGTGCTGAATAATCTAGTCAAAAGGGCTAGAAGGGAATTCACACAGACAGTAACTGCCTTCTCCCACGCTGATGATGTGCTGTCAAGTACTTAACGCACTTTTAAATCATTATGCAAGCGCTTTTCAGAAATAAATTACCAGTGCGACATATGGCACGAAATGAAGGATCCAGACCACAACGCTGTCATTACTATTAAAACCCTCTACCGTTCCAAAACGTGAACAAATTAGTTATGCCACACTTTTTACAAATTGGTACGTTCTGAAACAGTAGCATCTAAAGCCACGGCTGCTGGCATCAGGCAGCTCGCGGTGCAGCTCTCGCACACTGGCAGAACCATGCTGGTGCAAGAGCTGGTGAGGCTGACAGCGCCGGGACGTGCCAAGCTACGTGACACCAAATTCTGCTCATCCATTCCCCAATCGCAGACAATTTCACCCTCCGCTGCTTCCTCCCAATTCCCCAGTGCAGATACACACTCTCCTGCCTCTGCTCCACCGGGACGTAGCTGCCCCCCCCCCAGACACCCCCTGCAAATACCCTACTCACAAGCCAGCAACCAGTACAGAGCTGCCCTCTATTTTCAGCTGTGAACAGCCACTACCAAACTCACTCTGCCATTCCTGCAGAAGCAAGTTACATTTAAAACTAGGAATCCCTCTTCGCCTTTTATTTCACATATTAAAAAAAAAAATATATATATATATAAATTGTACTCAAACATTGCTAAGTTTTGTTTTAGGAAACTGCCCGCTGTGGCAGACCATGGATAAAGCATTAATCATGTTCTGTATACTGCTATTTAAGAGACACCAAAAAAAAAAACCAAAACCCAAGAAAATAACCCAAGCAATAAATGGTTTTCCAGATTCCCCAGCAATGTGTTCCAAAGCTTTTCTATAATTTGTAAGTTAAAGACAAGCAAATGGGAAAAGCTGCTTTGAGCCTGAAAAAGAATAACAAAACTGCTCCCATGTATTTTAATCAAGGTCATGGGAACTTAGGAGTCCTGTTGATCTACCTGCCTTGGAGAACACAAAAGGAGAAACCTATATTCTAGAAGGAAAATATAGTCCCAAGGTATTCTCTTTGTACTACACGAAGGATAAAGGTACAGGACCAACATTTAAAAATCAGCATGTTTCCCTAGCTTTTTGGAGGCTGCTGCAGACGCAGGTTGCCCATAAAGCCAGGGGGCTTTGAGGCGCAGCACCAGCTCCCGCTTCAGCATCCTTCCCGCAGGGGATGCCCAGCGCCAGCACTGTGGCTGCGAGCTGCCTCCCCGCGGCACTGCTGCCGCCCCCCGCAGCACCCAGCCTCGCCCGGCCCCACCCTGCTCTTCACGCCGCACGGAACACCGGAGCTGCGCACTACGAAGGAAGGACCCATGTGACAGCCACCACCTCTCGGCCCACCAGCAGAAGCCAGGTGGCCGCGATCGGGAACAGCCGGGAAGGAGTCTATGACCGCACGTTTCCACTGTTTCATCCTTTTCCTCTATTGCCGAAGCTCTCGATATGCCACTTGTGCCAGTGTATGGTGATTAAACCAATTTTGAAACAGATCAAAATTCAGGGTAAACGTACTTTTCAGTTCGGTAACCATTGTTCCTTTCATCTTGGTCTTTCATCTATAAAACTTGTTCAGTCTGTCTTAAAGCAGCCAATGAATAATATTTTGTGACATCTTCCAAACACAGATTTTTAAAGTCAGCACAAATAAATGATGACTTAAAAGGGGAAAGAATATTTAAAAAAGGAGCCACCCTAAAGATCATTTATCCATCTGTCCGCATTCCCCTATATTCGTACACCTCTCCACCAGTCAAGTCAGGCAAGGGCACATGGCCCTTCCCCCACACGATTCATCTTTAATACCATTTACATCGTCAGAACATTCCAGATATACAGCAGGCCGACAGATACCATTCATTTGGAAATTACATTCAATGAAAACTAAATTAATCAGTTGCAAAAGGAAAAACCACACTCTGCAAATTTTAATTAGTTTTATTAGTTGAAGCAGCAAATCTCAGCACAACTGCAGAAGCTGTGGAAAAGAGCAAACAGAAAGCTGAACTCCACGTTGAAACTATTTAAAGGTCTCCAACTCATTAAATAATGCCTGCAAAGGTTAAATTTATTGCTCTGAGCAAGAAAAAGCAGACAGAAGCTTGAGTGCAAGTTTTGGCTAACACATTAGCTCCCGATACTTTGTTTCAAAACATTAAAAGAATACAACATAATTAGGACAGATGTGTTTATGAAGAAACAAGCATCTCAAATATGCTGTTGCAGGTAAACAGACTTTCAAACCCACTACAAAGCTTAAGAGTCCATATCAGATCAGATTTTCAAAAAGAAAAAGAAAAAATCTGCATCTGACCCACAACATTTTCCTCTGCCATGTTTTAATGCAGCAGATCAGAGAGAAGGGCAGATTTGAAATACTGTTTCCATTTAGATATGAAACAGAATCCATTGTTTCACAATGTATGGAATTTTATGGAAATAATATGGAAATACTAAATGAAGATGAAATTATAGCAAAAGCGAGCTTTAGGAAACATATGCAGTAGATGATGCAGGCACAACCTGTAGATTAACTCCATAGTTAAATCAGCTTACAATCACTTTCTATCACTCAATATGATCATATAAGAATTATTAAAATGTCATGAATTAATTAGGGATTTAATTACTAAGTATTTACATGTAGCAGAATCTCAATAATTTAAGGCACTTACATTTTTTTATATCCTAAGGAAAGTGGGTTATTTGTAGCATACCAGATGTTTGCCAGTGAGGAAGAAAATGCGCTAAATCAGCATTTTAAGCAAAATGTAGAAAGACATACACATTATTCAACTTCTTCAGATGATGAAGAGGTACGCACTTAAATTCTCTGGGTTACATTTTCTGCACCTGATCTCAGCTTACTCCTCTTAGAGGGACAAGACAAGCAGTGAGCTATTTCCTACACATCCTCTGTAAAGACAAGCTCTTTATATCTTCTTCTTGTAACACCCCAGAAAAGCCAGCAACGTCTACCATTTAGCAAGTGTCCCATTAATTTCAATCAAAGTTCTCCTGTGTGGAGAATCTTACATATGAAACTCTTTCTGCAAAGTATAATATTCTACCAGGATAAGAATTGATAAAAGAATAACTAAGCCCTGACAATAAAAAGTAGAGGTTTCTATATCAAGAAGGAAAAAGGCTGTCAGAAAAACTTTCACAAACTGAAACAGTATCAAAGAAATCTCAATTGGTTTAATAAAGAGAAAGTGTTGCGTTCAGAGCCTTGACACTTTATTATCCAGGAGCACATCATGCTGGCTTGGAGTTCTTTCTCACTCCTCAGTAGTATTTCACGCATGGCCAATACCCAAGCCTGAACTCAAAGAGCAAAGAAGCAACTCCTCCAACTGGTGTGGCATTTGTAAAGTCCCGACCATCGTTCCCATTACAGGAAAAGCTAAGAGCACTGTGTTTCCCCTGTCACTGGGACGGGGGCAATTTCATTTAAAAAGGAAGTGCTAAAGACAGTAGCACAAGGTTAGTACAGAATTCACCTTTGTAAGAACTACCCAAAAATGAGTTAGAAAACCCTTTCCACGGGACAAAATGATGCAAGATTCTCCTCTGCCTTCCCTCACTTCCCACAAGTGCAACCCCCACGCCCCCCAGAAGAAAGGTAAGGACACCTTGGCCAAGCCTGGTGACCCGAGTGCCGACCCACAGACAAGAAACAAACACCAAAGAAAACTTTGACAAGAAGCAGCTAGCCAGAAGAACAACAGGCAGCAACTTAGGTGACTTCATGTAACAAGGAAAGAAAAAAAAAAAAAAAGGAAAAAAAAAAATCCTTTCTCCCAACAGACTCTTCCTTATCTAGAACAGCTTTGTAAGGTTAAAGGTTTTTGCAGAATCACAGAGTAGCTGAGGTGGGAAGGGACCTTTGGACATCGGCCAGTCCAACCCCATCCTCAAAGCAGGGGCAACCACAGCAAGTTGCTCAGGCTGCGGCCAGCTGGGTCTCGAATGGCTTCAAGGATGGAGACTCCACACCTCAAGAGACACGTTACAGCATCTGATCAACCTCGCTGTAAAAAAGTCTTACCTTGAAACGGAGTTTCTTGTATTTCAATTTGTGTCCATTGCCTCTTGCCTGCCACCAGGCACCACAGAGAAGAGTTACACATAATCGTGTCATATACTGACAATATGTACTCGCGTGTGTACAGGCATCAACCAAACCCAGCACCGAAAGGTCTGTAAGCAGCCATCAGAGGAAGCAGCACGTATATTTTAAATAGGGTTATTCTATTCCTGCTGCCAGATCCCGAAGTTAGGAAAACATCCCATCTATACCGTTACTGGCTCACTAATAAGCAATATAAATACCCACCCATAGTCACCAGAAAGTAAACGGGACCTACAGGTCAGCCATGCTCAAACTTTTTTCTATTTATTGGACAATTCCCTTCTTTTCCACAGAGGTTTGAGCGCCCCCATCTCCACTTTCTCTTCCCACACACAGACCCCAGCTTCCAGCGTGTCCCAAACCTCTGCACCTCAAACCTCCAGGCACCGAGCCCCTTATCGAGGGCAGCAGCTCGTAGTAACCATTCCTCCCCAGAGCAACACCCCGTACCCGTGGGCAACACCTGCCCACACTAGGTCTCCCCAGATGCGGTACATGACATTCCAGCAGCCAGCAAGGCGAAGGTGTTGGCACCTCTTCGTTTTCCACACATCATCACCAACCGAAAAGAATCATTACCCTCCACACAGCTACTAAAGAGGAGAGTTTGTGTGATGGAAAAGGAGACAGATCTGGACAAGCAGTAGGCAGCCTGTCATTTGTTTTCCTCAGAACATTACTCCACCTGCTGTCTTCCCAAAAAGTTCGTCCCTAGTAGGCAGACGGCTGCAGGAATCTTAGCAGCAAAAGCCTCACAACATTAACTGAAAAAATTCCTAGTTGTGGCTATATTTCCCCCAAACCACTATTACAAGTAGCCAGAAACTGACTGGTGAAAAGTTTATTTTTAATGCAAACCACCTCCCCATTTCCCAGTACATCAGTCACCATAAAACCTGACAAATCAGCGACTGTAATGCAGAAATTTAAAGCGGACCTGGCTACTTATAGAGGCTTCAGCAACAGACGTCTGAGTCCAAGCAGACCGAAGGTCCTTTGAGGCAGGCAGCGTGCTCTGCGCTGCGGGTGGACCAGCACCCCATCCTGCACCCTTGAGCATCCAGCCTGTGACTAATAAGAGGCTGCGGAAACCCCCTCCCTACCTCGAGGTGCAGCCTGTTTCTATTTCATAATTTTTCCCAAAGCTCTGAGACCTACACATCAAATGTGGATCTGCTAGGGACACCTGCAGCCAGATGAAGTCTCCAAGTTTCTCTGCCTGCTTCTGTGTACATGGGCCCACCTATTCTGCCAAGTGAACACCTGGCTACCAAACATTTCATATCAATGCCAGTCATTCTTCAAATCGTTACCTATTTTTGCTGATTAAGCACCAATTCAAAGGCTAGTGAAGCTTTCTGAACACACACAAAAACGTGTCAGTATTACATAAATCCATTGCAATTCATGTATATTTTCTGTTTGTAGAAGTTCCAATAAATCAGAAGAAAGCTACAGAAGTTAGTCCAAAGGCAAACTCATGCTAATAAGCTACATCTGGAGTTTCAGATTAAATACATCACTGCTCTGTTTAACAGACTTTTACTCTAAGTCCCCTGACTTTCTCCAAGGCCGTTATCAACCCAAATCCAAATCACACATATGCCTCCCTGATCGGAGCCTGCCTTTTTTTGTGGTACCTCTGTTTACACAGCTTATCCCTTATCACACTGACAACACTGGGAACCACAGCAGATGGTCCCCTCAGACACAACTCTAACAGGTTTTCTCCACTCCCCCATTCCACTTTTTTTTTCTTTTTTTTTTGTGCAAACAACTGATAAGGAAGGCTGCTGCAATGATTTACTGATATCTGAAGTTGAAAATTGACAAAACGCAAACTGCTTTTGTCCCCGTCCCGGGCCTGCAAACTGCTTAACCTCTTAACTACTAAGCAACGTAGACAAAGATTATTAATAATTGTACAAACCACAGATTCTGTTGGATTAGCATTTCAAACACAAGCAGTATTGGTTAATTTAAAGATCATTACTACCTTCAAAAGTTACGCCAGTTACAACCACCCGCATTCTACCACTAAAGGAGAAAATATGAGGTGGTCTCCTTTACTATTAAAAATACACCCCCACTTGTTTGGGAAATGCCTTTAAATTCTATTTGAAACCATTTCCAACAGCCTACTGAAAAAAGAATCTCAAGCAGAATCCAGTATAGAGACTACATTTCACACTTACATATACATTTACTTCCATCTAACAACCCAGAGCAACCTGAAGCTCAGTGACATAAAAATCAAAATGCTCCCAATGTTGCTGTTAGAAAGCCAGAAAGATGCTCAAAACCAAGCTATTCTACTAAGCAAGTCAGGGTCTTACTACCAAAGAGCATGAATTTGCAAAACCTCTATACCAAAACGTTGCAAAAAAACCTAGAGGTTGGCAAAAACATCTCAACTACCGATCTATGAGGAAGCATCTGCAAGCAGACGGGAACGAACCAGACAGACCCAGAGGGCTTTCTTAAATGTAGGTCACGCCTGTCAGACCAGAGCGAAAGGCACAGTAACATTTGCTGAAGATTGCCCCGAGTTATTACGGCAGTCAGAAATTTACTCTGCAGGCAGACGCCAATAGCTCCGTGTTTGTGATCATCGGTATCTGATGCTTCAGAGGAACGGGGAGGAAAAGCTGCGCAGAAGATAGCTGTATTAAATTGAACAATAAGAGTCATAAAACATTCCTTACAATACTTCACACCTCACGTGTTTTTCTCTTCATGATGGTCACACAGAAGAAAAAATTCTGTTTAAATCTGTTTAGTTGACACTGGGGGTTGGGGGAGGGCAAGGGGGAAGAAGGCACAAAAGGTGATTTAGAAACAGTAATTTATGTGATTTATGGGATATTAAGCTGAAGACTTTAATTACCTAATTACAGAGATGAGAAACAGTTAAAACCTTGGGTATTATTACTCCAGATAACTGCAGTGTTCCCTCAATTCACGTTTTCAGTCTGTAATATTGGTATTTTTTTGTTAGAACAAAAATCCCCAAGAAAAAGACTAATACCTTCAGATGTGGATACACGCTGAAGAACATGAGACAGCACAATGGAGTACCTGTACCACCAGCCTGGTCCCTGCCTGGTCGTGTGGTTTGCTTCGGTCGTTTAGTTATTTATGTATTTATTTATTTATTTTTACCTTGCACAACTAACAGCGGAAAAAAAAGATAATGAGAATTTCAGAAAAACTCCTGAAAATGGTCAGCAGATTTGAAACACAGCTAGCTTTTCACTTGAAGGCTTAAAAATTACATAGTTAAAAAAAAAAAGTATTTCAAAGCGTAACGTAACAGAAAGAATGTTACTCAAAAATACTTGGCTCTGCAACCACAACACGCAACATATGTGGCTGCTGCTGCAAAATCCAGGAGACAAAGCGCTGTCCTTTCCTTCCAGGGGGAGGGAAGATGGGAGAAAAAGCAAGGCACCTTTTTTCGCCCTGCAGATAGTTTTACAGAACAGACTCACAGTCAACCACGATACAAGAAAAAGTGCTGGAAGATCCACCACACGCTAATCTTTCCAGAAGGAAGGTATCAGACGAACCCCCAAACACTATAAATAGGACACAGTAGAAGACTGGAACATCATTTAATAATAAATCTCCATACTGTAGAAATTGTTCAATTAGACAGTAAAGTTTGAATTCATGCTAGAGAGTTATCCAAGGAAAGAAAGATTACGTAGTATATGAAATCTCTGCTCACTCTTTGTTTAGCCAGCAGTCAGCAATCACAAGTTCAAAAGGAAAAAAAAGAAAAAAATCCTGCCTGGTAAGCAGCAAAATGCCCCCCCCCCAAGCTCGGTTACGGTTCACGTTGCTCCTGCGACCTGCGAAGGGCCCCCCTGGCAGCAAACCCCAGCATCGAGATGCCGCCTCTTTCGGATTCAAACACAACCCACAGGCACACACCGTAACACCAACACAAACGTTTTTAAACTCATTTATAATCCTACATCAGTTGGGGTGATTTGGGGGGGGTCTTTTGTTGTTTGTTTGATTTTTTACAAGTTTACGTCCTTGGTAGATTACAGATTTAACGAACTGTCCGCTTAGCTGGACTACTCCGAGCTGAGCATGGCTCTACAGGCAACGGCTTTGGGCTCATTATGGAGTCTCAACATGAGAAGCTTGATGACGTACCAATGGGCTTTTCAGTGTTATCATCAGCGATCACGACCTCCATTAATCATTGGGGTTATTCATTTTTAACAAAAATAAAAGAATCACTGGGAACATCTTCCACTACCACGTTATTGCAACGAGTAATCGACACAGCAGTGTATCAATTAGCTTTCTTGCCAATTATTGTCATTACTGCAGATGCATGTATGAACCTGAAGTATCGACAACATGTTCAAGTCTTTGTCCTGGCTGAGAAGTACTTGGGTGCCTGACCTCTACCTGACTTACAACCAAACAAGAACAAGTATAAAAATGTTCGTGCTGCCAGAGCCGCAGCTGTCAGCAGGACTGGGCTCTGTTTTAAATATCCAAGTTAAAAGCATCTCGCTGTGGTGTGAGCAGGGTTGGGTGGAAAGGATCTTCCTCAGGGAGCTTTAAGAATACATAGCTTAACTTAAGGGAGGGGGTCACAATGCTGTTTGTTGGAAAACATTTCTTCTAAGAGAGCAAGTTTCTGTCTGACCACAAAATTTATGATTTAGAAATTATTACTTTGTTACAGGAAGGTCTATGATTAATTGCATGTATATACTCAAATGAAAAAAAAAACAAAGTTTAAATCAATTGTTCAATACGGGGGGGGGGGGGGAACAAAATCACACAGTGCACACTGAACCATGCAGAACCCAAACCCTGTAACTACAAAATTTTAAAGGCTTTGAAAAATACTGTGCATGAGCTGGAGGAAAACAGGTCAACATAATTAACTTATCTACTAATATCACAAATTTTACCTGTGCATGCTATAAATAAAGAATAAAAAAAAGCACTGTGCACTTCATTTAAACTAGCCTGAAGATAATTATGAATGCACACTCTGGCTGAACTTCAAGCATTCAAGTTTTAAACATTAATTTACTCCGACTATGTGCATGTCAAAATGAAAGATTGCTGTCTGGATCCAGACATGCAGTATTAATACTGAACACGTGCATTCATTTCAGGTCAGCAGACGTTCCAACTCCACTTCAGCAGGTGGTAGGAATAGCATGCTAATTAAAACCTATATTAAAAAGTTCACAATAGGCTATCTATTCTGAACAGCTCCCAGACAGAAGCATCACCAAAATCTAAGTACCGAGACCACTTTTACATGAGTCTGAAGGAAACTGAACCACCCCTCATATAAACCACCGATTGTGTCCTTTTCTACTTTTGAAAACTACTTTTTGAAAACTTTAGGGGGAAAAAAAAAAAAAGAAACTTTTTGAGAAGTACTTTTTCATCCTACCAACAGATTTTTTAAGGCAGCTCATCAAAGACTGCACGACCTAGGGTTAGATACTAAGAAAGGTACGAAAACACTTCTTCAAAATAATCTCACGTTTAGATATTAATGAAAAAAGTTACGCTAAGCTCATGCCCTGTTACATATTTGCCTCTGGCTACTTCAGAAACTGAGTGCCTTTTGTAAATGATACATCTGAGAACAGTGTAAACGAAGTCAAGGTAGCCCCAGCCCCCATCGTCTGATAAGAGACCAATTTAGTCACAGTTTTAGGGTAAACACCAACTTCTCTGTGCTTTGGGGTTGGTGGGGTGGTTTGGTTTTTTGTTGTTTGTTTGTGGGTTTTTTAACTTCATATTTTTTATATTACGCTTTTGGAGGGGCGTTATTTTGTTTGCAGCCAACATGCACTATACCTGGCATTTTTAGAGTGCAAAAAGTGCTTCAGTTACAGTATTTCTCACAAAACACCAGGCAGCATCAGGTGTCTGCAAGGCCACACGACAAGCTGAGCCCGCTGTAGCTTTATGCCTAGCGCCTCACTCCTGCAGGACCATGAGCCCACGAAGCTGGCCACCAGCAAACGCTGGAACCTCACGGCCACCACAGCAAATGCTGCACAGGGAAATACTTCAGCAGCCTGCAATGGAACATTGAAAACAGTGTCCAACAGTGACTGCTTTTTGCTCCTCAAGTGCAACTGATAACTGCATTAAATACATTCCAAGAGAACAGTGATTCTGGTCTTAATTCAGAATAAAATAGCTCCTTCTTCTTCTTCAGATTTGAAAGAGATGAGGGACAAAGTGAAGAACTAGTCTATCGCTGATAGCAAGAATGAATGGACTCTTTTGTGTGTGTGTGTGTGTGTGCGCGTGCGCATTAATTATTACTCCCATAGAGGCACTAACCTTTCTCACAGGGAGCATCAAGATGGTGACACCTCCGAAAACATTCTCTCCGTGTTTCAGAAGCCACCTGTTGCCCCGCGCTCACACCAATGCCCCACGAAGGGACATTTCAAGTGCGGCCTGATCCCTTCTCTCGAAAGCCACTCACCACAGACACCCTCAGACATCTTCCACCCCTTCACAGGGCAGGGAGGTCAGATCAGACGGATGCATGTTCTAGCCAAGGCCAAATATAAAGCAGGTTACATCCCACACAGAATGCACGTTACTTCATGAGCCGCCTGCGTGTATGCGGTACAAGTTTGAGTTGCACATGCTAGCCAAACAATATTGGATGGCACCTTGGTAACAGGTGCTGGTTTTGAATTATAAATTCAGATATCATAAACAACAACAAGTGACACGAGTTTAAACTTCTTCTACAACAGCTGTTCATCTCTAGATGCCTGCAAAGTTTCCAGCACACAGAGAAATGAGTCTCCCTAAGTGTAAACAGAAGTAAAGGAGCAATTTGCTTCCTTGGGTAAAATACCTTGTTTTCCTCCTGTGTGGCACTAGACCGTTACACTTCATTTTAACCAAACTAGCTCAGATACTTAAAATGTTAGTTTGCCTACTGCAAAGCTAAAAACATACCTAAGAATATCTGACCTGAATCTTTCTCCTAGTAACATATAATCCTATCATGCAATTCTATTTTAAATCATTTTAATACCTACTGAGAAACACCCATTGCAAAACAGTAAGAAAACATTCACATAATGGTTGTTAACTCATGCTGCATTGCATTTTTTTTATTATTTTTTTTTTACAAAACTGCAGACTTCTCTTTGTTTACTTAAAATACTAAAACATCCTAGTTAAAATACCTCCTAACATATAGGGACATCACTAAGAACATTTGAAATTTGTCGTGTTAAAGAAAACTTTTAAAAGAAGTATTCTTTCCATAAGACACAAAAAGCAAGCATTTGTGAATTTTGACACCCTGGATTGAATGCAGCGAAACAGAGCAGCGGTTTGCCACACAAACACGTCCACAATGCCCCCACATCGCATCACAGGATAGGAGATCGGTGCTGTCCCACCAAGTGGTTCATGCAACTTCTTTGTTGTTTCTTTTAGCGTATAGGATACTACTGGATGTATAAATATTATTACAGAACTGGACTGAATCTGTGTCTTTCCAGGCAAAACGATAGTATCTTAACAGCAGCTGGCAAAGCAGCCCAGTCAGCAGTTGCTATCTATTGCCAGAAGCACAGACCAAGTTTATAGGATGCGTCAAAGAACCGTGTACCTGCTTCTCTGCTCTAACGGTGATCTACGGATCCAAAGATAAAATTATCACACGAGACATATCAGAAAGGCATAGCGATTAACAACAGAACTGCAACAACGACCATTTTTATCAACTAATTCACAGTCACCTAAGTACACTGTAGAAGCACTAAACTTGAAACAAAATCCCGAGCTCTCCCAACTAATGCTATCTCAACCAATGAGAAATACAAAACTTGAAAGTTTAGCTGAACTTGAAATTATATTGTTAGCCTGGCCACGTGACTTCCCGTTGTAACTTATTAAGGCACTTGAGATGCTTACCCATGCACACAAACACCCAGAACTGTAAGGCTGACTAAGCACTGAAGGGATTTAAGCCATTTGAGGGAAGATAAGGTGGGGGGAGGAGGGAAGAGACTTAGTATTACTGTGTTAATAACTATGGTGGAATGAACGAAGGTATTCATATCACTGACTGCACATCTCTTTCAGGCGCCTGAGTTTGATTATACAGGGAATCATGCTCCTAAGGAAAAAAGCCAGCACTACTGAACTGCTTACCTCCAGAGGGTGCTTCAGGAAAGCCAGTTACCTTTTCACTTAGCTAATTACTTAACTTCAGAATCTAAACTAGATATCTAAAGATGTATGGTAAAAGCAGTTTTTGAACACCTATTTTGATAGATATTTCAGCATTCCCTAGGTAGTCCTTTGCTTATCATCACTTCAACGCAGCAGCTAAAACATATCTTTAAACAAGGACAGAAAGTCCCATTTTAACAGTTGTTTGCTGTGGGGTTGGGGGGGGGGGGGGGGGGGTTGCCAAAGTCTCTTCATTGTTTATTCCAGAATGACACTTTAAAACACACTGTTCTTTTTTCAAGGGATAACTATAAAAACATTTGTGAAACAATACTGGACAAAGTGATACCAAAAATCAGCAGATTCTGCACAGGTCAAAAAAATAAGATTTAGCATATAGAAAGATACACGAGCCGTTCCATTTGAAACACATCTTAAATCCACCTCATTCATCAGGCTTTAAATCTTTCATTTTAGGAATCAGTTTATTGAGAATATGGTTTGCAACACAGATAGCACATGTGTTTTCAATACTGAAACGTGTCTAAAGTAATTGGGTACAACTTGGTATCACATACCACACAGTTTGTTTCTTAAGTCACACGCTCCTTGATGTTAGCAAGACATTAACTAGCTCCACATCGTCTATACATCAAAGTGTATTCTTGATTTAGTTCCTGGTACCTGAAGTAGGTGTTAACAGGAATAGAATTCCTTTTACAAAAAGCTAGACTGCATTAATGGAAAGGAAAAAATACATCTATGAGAGCTTAAAATAAAGTTTTACAGGGGCAAGCTACTGATAAGCAACCATTTCTCAGTGTCTTGGATTTCACAAGAAAAAAAAAAAAAAAAAAACCAACAAACCCAACCCTAGTTCATAGACTTTAACTTTGTTTTTTCCCCACTGAAGCTTAGAAAAATGCTTTCAGTTTGTATGAATTTTCTTTCTTTGAGCATCCATTAACAGTACGCAGGAGAAAGGCAGACCCCTTAAATTAGAAATACCTTCTTGAATCACAATTTGGGCACAGGTGTCTAGGAAAAAAAAAAAATGGTCCTTCAACAGGTTGTTCTCCTGAAGGAATAGGAATGTATAAATCAGTTAATACAAAACCATTATTTTCATTATTAAACCATTTTCTTGTGGAACCGAATTAATTGAGATACAGAAGGAAAGATCTCAACTTGAACCAACTACATGTTACTAATTCATCCTAGAAGCTGCCTTACTGCTTCAAACCAAAGGCTGTGAAACCTGCAAAATAAGAAAGAGAGTTATATTAAACTAATTCTTTCATATTTTAAACTGAAACTTAACTACTTTAGAATCACTGCATCGTGATCAAGGATCAGCAACTATAGGCATATGTACTAGTCATGTATTTTTTTGTCTAAACTGAGGAAACATTCACCTTAGACAACAGATCTTCTTAACCTTTCCACTGTTCGCAAACACCTTAATTTTGCCATCCAGCCTCACATAACAAGCTACTTTAGATCGCCATGATTTCAAAGCCTTGAAACCTACATATAACTAGAAACCATTTTCAATTTCCTTTTGGTATACTATCTTTGTAAGAACACTTCTTCAATACAAATGAGGTTTCCCAAAAAAACTCTGTGCAAAAAATTGGTTTTACTAAAAGTTTTGCACCTAAAGAAGGCTAAAGTAACTGCTCAACATTTCCTCAGACTCTTCCTATGAGAAAAGTCCCTGTGCCAATATCTGCTAATATTTTTCATTTGTTTGTTTTTTTAAAAGTATGAGGTGTTACGCCAAATCTTCCATTCTGTTTAGTGTGTGTTAGGCAGCACACCTGGAACTCCAAGTACAAATTCAAGAGATTTCAATTAGTGCCAGGAAGGTGAGTCAAACTAGAAATGTTGTATACACACAATGCAAATATCACCGATACACTAGTACAGGGGTGAACGACAACAGTAACCAACAAGATCTCAGGAAGTAAAAGAATAATATACCCTAATAATTAAGCAAATCCATGTAATCATTACAGTAAGACAACTACAGCATTCAGCAACTGCATCTGTTCCCCCATCCCAAAAAACAAGTAAAATACACTTAATGATGCAAAAGACAATCATACATGCACACAGAAAACATGCAGTCTGGTATCATAAATGCCATTTTTGCACTTCACAGACCCTTTGGAGTTTGTTGGTTTTTTGGGTTTTTTTTAATGATACACAGCACAAGCTGCAGCCGAAGCAAACTTTTCTCTTTTGTTGGAAGAATCCACATCTTTAAGAGATGCAAAGTTTCCTGATGTACGTACCTGAGAACCATGAAAATCTGCCTTGCCAATATTTCTAAACAGTTTTTAACCGTTACAGTAAAGGAAACGGACTGCTTAGTATATTGTACTTGCCGCACAGTGAAAACCCCTTGCTAACGCTGATCATTATGAAAACCCCGACGCCACCCTGATTGGACACGGAAAACCCTGGCAGCATCACATCGCGAGCGTCTGGGTACCACACCCATACAGCTCTCTTTGGATATGATCTTTTCCATGAATGAACAACTATCGTGCTTACAACAACATGGCACAGTCACTCTGAAGCCAAAAATCCAATTTTGCAGAGAGGAACAAAGTTACAACAGTTTTTAAGCTTTCCCAGCTAAGATTCTGGAAATAAAAAGTTGATGTAACTAGCATGAAGATACACAGATGATGAACAATTAAGAAAAATCATACAAATCCCTCTAATCTCCAAAGACTTTTATACTAATCACTGCTTCATTTCCTTTGTGACCATATTTGAACTGACAATGGATCTCATTTTTTCTGAATAATCTTCTAGGATATTTACCCAAGCCTAATGTATGCAGTGCTTCTGCATTATTAATACTGGTGTGAGAAACGAAGGAAAATTGTACCTCGACTCACTAGGGCTGACTCTGAACTTTTGAGTCCTTTCAAACAATGCAAGATAAGTCCCTGAGCCAAGAGATCATTTGTAGTGGGATCAATTAAGTGACTAAATTGAAAATAAAATTCAATGAAATGCCATTTTTAACCGAAATGTTAATTTAAATGGCTCTCCGAAAGAGGCTGCAGGAGCCCTGCTGGCGACAGCACAGGTACACAGCGCCATCTAGCAGTGACGCACAGCACAGCGGCTACAACGACCCCAAGTTTGACACGTTAATTAAAGTCTTTTTCATTTAAGTGAATTCAAGGAAACCAGTGAAGTGACCCATACCAGTGCTAGAAGCAAACCTAAATTTTAAATTTTACAGATTGAAACTACACCAACTGGTACAATTCTCTTCCCACTGACCTAAACTCTGGCCGCTTAAAAGAGGGGGAGAAGGTGTTTCATACACCTTCCTTCTAAAACTTATTCCTTCTGAAAAAAAGCTCCCTAAAAACATTCCGGAGAAGGTAAGTAAGCATTAGCATAACTCTTATTATAATGGAGCCCTATACAGGTCTTATCACAAGTCTGATATCAAAATTAAATTTTGATCTAATGTTTCCCTGAAGTTTTTTTCTTCTCTAAATCTAAGTGGCCAAGAATCCTCTCCTTGTCATGCCTCAAACTGTTGAAGCATCTGAAGTTACATACAACAGTAAGCACAAGTTCTCTAACATAGCGAGGGGAGGAGGAGGGTAGAGGAAAAAAAAAAAAAAAAAAAAAAAAAAAAAGGACACACTAAGGCCCAAAAGATTGGCATCAAGATGGATTCTTTACCAGATGAAATCGCACAAAATACCTGCAGAAATCAATCACTGCACAAAACACTAAAATAAGGTATTCCAAGACAAAGGTCTAGTTTCACCAGCACAGGCTTTAACTCAGCATAAGCCCCAGTGCTAAATGAAAGAGGAGCCATTTCTTGCGCGCTCAATCCTGTCAATGCTCTGCCCTCTGCCTTTCACAAGGTCTTAATCCATATGCACAGATACTTCCCAAAGATTTGTCCAACTTTGCAGTAAATCAAACCAAGGAACTCATCTGGTTTCAGACTAACATGGCCAAAAAAAATAAAACTACAAGCAGAGTATTTTTTTTCCACTGTAATTTCAAAAAAAAAGGCAAACAACAGAAGTGTGATGACAACCTTTGGCTTAGCAATTCAGGGTCTGTATTCTCAAAAAAAAGATAGAATACTAACATTATGAACAACAGCAGTGTCTCTGAGTGAGCCACACCAGAAAATCCTCAAAAAAACATGAAGCTCTACAAATTAGTAGCATTCAGTTGCGAAATACTAAAAAACAGATGCAGAGGAACAAAGCATTCTGATCAGGACAGAACACAAGCTAACACCAGGACTTCTGCTTCCCCACCTCAAACAGGTTTTTTTTTTCTACAAAGCATCTGCCATTGAAATAAAGTCAATTATGACAAAATTATTCTCTAATAGACTTTGATCCAGATTCAGTTGTAATGGGACCTAAATTTGAAGGTTTTGTAATCCCTGTTTTGGATAAGGCATCATAAAATTCACCTGCTACCCATTTATCAGAATCCTACACACTAGATAAACAGACTAATGCACTTGAAGATTGATGCAAATAAACTGGGTAATGTCGAGAGGAGAGGAACAAGAAAGGTCAGCGATCTACATAATATGACCTAGGAGAGAAGCATTTAGGAATTAGGTCTATTTAGCCTACACGTAATATGCCTGTAGGGAAAAGTGATAACAAGCATTCAAATACGTGAAAGGCTGCTATGAAGGAATGAATTGGATGTCTCCATACCCGCTAACGAAAATACCGGCAGCTATAGGCTTGAACTGCGCTAAGAGATTTAGGTTACACGTTCAGAAATGCTTTTCAACCAGCAACGTAGTTAATTATCCAGAAAGGGTTATGAATTCTCTGTCGCTGAAGGTTTTCAACACCCAGCTAAAACAAACGTCGATGCCCAGCCCAGCCCAGCGCAGGGATGGAGAGCTCCACCATGCAGGTGCCTTTTGGCCACTGATCTAGGACAGGCTGCGGTGGCCTAAGAGAAGGCTCCGCCAGTTGTGAACGTAAATTTACAACCTACTCCCTACAGGTGGTCAGGGAAAAGAACCTTACTGAAAATTCCTCTCCCAGTCCTCCTCTGCATCAGTTTACACCCCAGAAATAACCTCCTCTCCCGGTACCCAGTGCCCGGGCTGCCTGCAGCGGGTGAGCAGCATCATGCTGGGGTGCTGCTGAACGATGAGAATCTCCCCCAACTTGCTGAGCAGCAGAGGTGAAGGTCACAGTCCCCTCCACGTCAGGGACTTCTGCCACAATAAAGTGAGGAGCCACTGGCAGCACTGGAAAGACACAGCTGTAAATGAACCATCAGCCAGAGAAGAAAATGCTGTTTTGCCTGCTCTGTGGTGTCTGTATTTGGAAAATCATGGATAGACCCAAAGACAATCCAGAAAATACACTAGTGTTCCAACAAGCCTCTTTCCCCACCCCCCCCTTTTTTTGAAAAAAAGACACAATTGTCACAACAAAATAGTTTGTTGAGAAACTCCTCCTTCCTCTCGTCACTTTCCTGTTTAAAAAAAAAAAAAAACACACACATAAAACAACCAACACCAAAAAAAACCAAAACAAAATACACTACTTCAACAATGAGATTTTTCTCGTTTAACAAAAAATTCTATTACTGTTTTTTTCCTGCTCCACTGTAATGTTACAAAGGATATTTGGAACTTTTGAGAATATATCAAGGACTATCTCAAACAATTTCTTTTTAATTTTCTAGTTAGAAGACTTATAAAGCACATTCAGTTGATATTCTCCTTCCATCGCTACCGATCGTAAGACTCCAACTTCTTGTTAAATAGATACTGGATGCTCAAATTTACCATTATCTGATAACCTACATCTTTACATTTACAAAGGAAGATTAACATTTACCAATGGTAAGTGAATTTTTCCAAGCATGATAAAAACAAACAGAAAAGTACCAACCCATAAACAAACAACAGAATTTCAAAAGTCAGCTATCACTTAGGGAATCAATTACAAACAGCACACTTCTACCCTTAAACTCCGGCCAACAAAAGCTGATGGTCCAAAATGCCTAATAAAATCAGCAGCCAAGTGATCTGTCTTCTGTTACACTGCAAGCCAAAAACCTCACTTCTCTATACACTCATGTCTTGTACCAATCAACAACAATTCATTTTTGGCATGATTAACTCCAAGCCTATTTATAGTTATCCAAGACAAAGTTCCTGCTTAGTTTCTTTCTCTAAGCAAATTCCAAAGCCAGGGATTTGACACACAAGACAAATGCAAATGTCTTCTGCTTAAATAGATGAAGCCTGTTGCTCACCCCAACACTTCACGTGCTAACTCCAGCTGGTAGCACACGAACGCTGCAGGATGCACAGGAGGGCACGCGTGACTCACGGGAGGGCACTCCTGCAGACACATCGTGCCCTGGCTAAGCACGACTGTTGTAAAGACTGCACCAGCAAAGTCAGCTTCAGGTTCCCAGGGGTGCTCAGCTGTTTGGGAGAGATGCTGTGACCATTCTTCCCCAAAGGTTTGAAAAGACGACAGACGTCACAGAAACTGGCTAGGGCGAGGCTGAAATTTCTGAAGAACTGCAGAAACAGGTTATGCCAACATAAAACATTCTGAAATGCAGTTTTATAGAATCATTTCAGGTGGAAAAGACAACTTTGAGATCATCATGTCCAACCATTACCCCAGCACTGCCCAGCCCACCACTAAACCCTGTCCCCAAGCGCCGCATCTACATGGCTTTTAAACACCCCCAGGGATGGTGACTCCACCACCTCCCTGGGCAGCCTGTGCCGATGCCTGACCACCCTTTCCAAGGGAAGAAATTTTTCCTACTATCCAACCTAAACCTCCCCTGCCATAACTTGAGGCTGCTTCCTCTTGTCCTGTTGCTGGTTATCTGGGAGAAGGGATGCAATATGAAGGGAATATGATGCAATAAAGCTGTTTCTCTACATCTCAGAGATGCAGAGCAGCTTATCGTTTCTCTTCAGGTGAAGGGTATCTCTGTAGTGCTGCTGAGACCAAACAATTACTCCATTTCTGTGAAACATTAAGAGCCTGTGCATAACTTGCTTAATATCAAAATAGGCTTTTGAGTGTAGTGATGCCACAGAGAAGAGCAGAAGGACTGAAGATCCAATGGTAATTCCATATTCACCACGAGGAGGATGCAAACAGCACCTGCTCCAGCTTTGCTTCAGATGGTGGCAGTGGCACAGAGCTCCTTCCCTGCAAACCCAGGTGCTCCCCAGCGCACAGCTCTATTGTTCCCAACACATACGATGAAGAGATTGCCCTTGGACAACTTGCTTATCTCCACTATGGTAAACATCATTCACAATAAAAGACTGTAAAAAACCTAAGTTTAAAAATACTTAGCTGAGAAGATGAAAAATTTATACAATCCAGAAGTTCCTGAAGATTAGCTCAAGAAAATCATATATGCTCACCAATGGGGAAAAAAAAGTATTTGCACAAACCCTAATTTAACCACACAAAATTCACAAGCTAAGCATGTAGCAAGGCCTCACCTATAATTAACCTAGGATGCCAATTCACAGCAAGTGTCATTTTCCCTTAAAAACACACGTCCTGTACATTGTTTAGAAAATGCTTGAACAATTGGAAAATGTAGTTTTGAAAACTTGGGATAGTATTGCATTAATGACAATAATTATCATCTACCTGAAAGGCTAGTGTTAATAAGCCGTAACAATTAATTACTGATCTCCAACCTGAATACCATCTGCCTTTATACTATTAGCTAAACTCCTGGTTTTGCTTATGCTGTAGTCATACATTTCAACAGATAGCGTTTGTTCAGCAGTCCTTACAGGCACTGTAAGGCAGCCTATGTAAGATTATTAAAATAAAACAAAAATTTAAAATCACTCCTTAATGAAAATGTGAGGGGGATTGTGTTGATCATTATAAGCAAAACCCTCAATTAATGTTTCAAAGGGAAGCCCTTATATATATCAAGCCAACCTTCCTAGACCAACAACCATGAAACAAAAAGGGGCTTCCAAACGGAACAGCTCTTCAGAAAGGTGAATTTAGAAATTTTATGTTATGAATCTCGAACTCATAATACAGACTCTTTGGCAGGGGAACTAACAAGTCCAACATAAAACATAACTTGAGCTTAAGAGCAGTAACTCTGAGACAAAATAGAAGTACGAAACACAGACCTTCTTAATATTCAATAGCAAAGTTGCCAACTAAACGGACGTGAGATCAGAACGATAGCAATTAATATAAATTAAAACCATTTAAATGCACACGACCGCGCCTCCAATTTGAATAGCAGGCCAGCATCCCTACACTAAACCAGTGACGCAGCTCAACGGCAATGAAAAGGTTACGCGTCCCCCCGGCTGACAGAAGGGGGCGCCCCCGGGGGGGGGGGGGAGGGGCAGGAGCCGCCCCGCTCCTTAGGCAATGCTGCCACCTGTTGGCTCCCACCGACAGAGCACCCAGCCTCGGCCCGAGGGTCCCGCCTTCCCACAGGGGGGACACATCGTAACCCATCTGCAGCTGGAGAAGTTCCCGGTCCGAACGACATCCTGCGTTATTGTATACGTGTGTCTGCGGCTGCTGTACAGCTGCGCGGCATCCCGATAGCAAGAGATCAGAAGGGTCCGCCTGATCCTGCTCGTGCCAGCCTGCCCGGGGGGGTCACAGCGCTGCATCATTAGAGAAGGAAAAGAGAGACAGAGAAGGAAGAGAGAGAGAGAGAAAGAGAAGGAAGAGAGAAAGCGAAGGAAAAGGCATAAATGAAAAGCACAGATTATCTAAGACAGTATCAGATAGCCTCCAAAGACGGGATGGGACTCCTGGAGAGATAAAAAATACCTACATGCATTATGACTTGTTTGCTCAGTCACAGGACCTGTTTTTACAACCTGAGAGCCATGGAAACACTTACCAGGCTTACATGAACAGAACCCAAGCTGGCCACGAAGAGGGAAACAGAAATTACACTTAGCTTTGCTGGGCAGGGGAAAAAAAAAAAAACTACTTTGTTTGCTCCCCTTAATGAGGAAAAACACCAAAAGCAATTTGTGTTTCTTATCTATTTAGTGCATTTCTACTGTCTCCAGCCAGCCTCCAGAATGCCATGGCAGTCTTGTCTCAACATACCCCCAGGCCTGACAGAGAACAATATGGGTTAATGCCCCGCATTTGGAGGCACAGCCCAGTTCAAGATCAGCTGTGCTACATTTGACATTCTTATCAGCAACCAGCCAGAAACTCACTCACTCAGGCTTGCCTTGCCTCCGTAAGGTAACATAAAGCAGTATCGACTCACAGGGACCCACACTGTGAGTGTCAAAAAAGCGTTCCAAACATATATTAAAAGCATATGAATGCAAAGCTGCACAGCAAAGTCTGACCACGGCGAGAACTTTGTCGCAACCAGCAGTTTCTCAAAAACAAGAAACTCGCAGCTAAGCTTCAGTCTTACTAGCACACCAAACTGCAGCCAAGCTGCTTGTTTTCTAGCAAGTCAAACTGTAGCCAAATTACAGCAGGAGCCTGCAGAAATGTTAACCGTCCTCCACCATCCCCCAGTCACCTGGGGTACCTGGCACATCTTTTTCGGGTGCTCTTACAAATGCTTGTGATCAAAACATGATCTGGCTCCTACCTCTAAGACCACATGGTCAAAAATCTCTTCAGGTTATAAAAATCTAGTTTGTTCTCCTGCTAGCTTTTATAATCTTCTATAAATTATTACTTGTAGCACAACAAACCAGGAGATGTGTGAAACTAATGTCTCAGTAGAGCACTCTACAAAGCTCCACATCACCTGTATGCTAAGTTGAACCCCCTTCATCACTGCTATTTATGCTTCATTTACTGATTCCTTAATGATCTACCACAGGGACACGTTCCAGATAGAAGGATGCACATTACCAGAAGTTGAAATTTACCCTTCATGGTTCAATCCTTTTCAAAGTCATTCTTCTGGATTACAGTAAATTCAGCACTGCCAGAACTAAACCTTGTTGCCCAACCACTAGAGCACGCAGCCAATTCCTTTACCACTAGAATTAACCCTAAACATTTATACATGCTTAAATTTACTCACATAGGCTCTCTAAAAGTGTCTCTAAAGATACTGTGCACATAGGATTTATTTGGGCTCTCAGCCCTGCTCCCAACTTTCAGCTGCCAGCTCTGTGACTCTGAAATATAAACACTAAAAGAAAAATAAATCACTTCTCAGACAGACTGTAAAATAGGTGATTTTTAAGTGGGATAAAGGGAACAGTACACACTTGTCAGCTGAAGTTCTAATGGCAGAGATACAGGATGCCATTATGAGGGGCAAACACACTCTAGTTCTTTCTAGTTCTCCCATAAACAGGGGAAACATTTCCCAATTCAAGAATTAGAGGAGTTCTCTCTGTTACAGGATAGAACATCCTCAAAGCTAGATACCCCACCTAACAGAAAGTTGCTTAACAGGAGGAAGAAGTTGATGCTGAGGAAGCTGAGGTAGGAAAAACTCACCACAGAGGGGTCGTACATCTTGCACTGTGCTACAAGTCAGCAGTGATAAGTAACAGAACTCTAGCCACACACGGGCTAGGAAGTTTTACAGGGAACACAGGAGCAGTAATACAGCAATACACAGCTGCCAAAACCACAATTATACGTTAGTTTACAGAGACCCAGGGAACATGCACTGCTGCAGATGAGTCACGGCATGATGTTGTAGTAACACTGCAGGAAAGCACCCCACCAACATCTCGACCCATCATCCCACTCAGTGCCTTACAGGCACACTTTTAGGCTGCACAGATAACACCTGTATCCCTCCCAAAGAGCTGTGGCATCTTAACCATCCACACTTGTGCAATTCCATCTGTTCCAGCCCGTGAACAGCACCCCTTTTTCCCCTCCCCTCTATGTCCCATTTCACACTCTCTCCCATCCTCTTAACGATCTCACCACAAAAGCTTCAGATTCTAAACAAACTGCAGGGGCTCCTTGCAAGATGGTTCTTGGTATGTCCACCTGTAACAACTATTTCAGTAGCGTAAGACTTAGTATCACAAAACCCACCACACCCACATCCCAAGCATTCACATACTAACTGTGCTGGACACAACAGAGTTTTCAAGCCTGAGCACCAGGAACCGAAACACAAAGCAAATTTGTGACAAGCAGCAACTTAAGACCTTCTGAAACCAGAAGACCCTATGGGTGGAACTGTGAAGACAATTAACTCTGTACCTGTTGTTAAAGGAGAGAAGTTCCTTTACTGCCTCTTTCAGTATCAACAACCAAAACCTTTTACATCCAGATTATCAATCAGTTTGAAACTGGAAAAGAAATTTGTTGCAGGAGTAGTTATGCTGGTAAGGTTATCAAGCAATACAAAAATAGCATGGGATTGTGACTCTACAAGTAGTTCTAGACAACAGGGGAATTCTTCAGGAAGGGCACAAGACACCACAGGATTTACAGCTCTGCTCACTTTTCTCCATTGCTCAGCTGCTTCACAGAGAATGACATGGTCATGACAGCTGTGTTGTCATGAGAAAACAAACAGCTCTCATCACCAGAAAAGTAGTTTGGGTTATTTCATTTACTCAAACCTTCATCCCCCACCAAAAAAAAAAAAAGTTGTAAAGTACCATTTTTTCTAAATTGGCACTGCAATCAACCATCTGAAAAGCACAAATCTAAATGTAGACTAAACTTGAATTCCCTGATTGATAAGGCTAAATATCAAGCACCTAATGAGCAGCTAATAAAGATTGTCTTGTAACTTAAAAAAAATACTAAAAATACCTCACAGTGAGGATGGCTCATGGCACCCCAAAATTACACAGTAATCACTACCATTTTGTTTTACATGATACTTATGAAGCAACAGAAAAGCATTATCAGCAGGGCGGAGAGAGAAAAATGGAAAGACCAACTGCTGATTCTAAGCAACTAAAAGCACACACCAGAAACCAGCAGGAACCTTAGTCTAAATACTTCATCAGCCACTACACAGGCTGCAGATTGCTTGTTAGTTAACAAATGTATAGAATACAGTAACCTGTTTAAAAGATCTCTACTTTAGGACAAGAAAATAAATCAAAAACATTGAAATTTTATTGTGAGTAGAAAAGTACTCTTAAATCAACACTTAAAGCACCAGATCCTGAATTGTGACTCACAAACCATGAGTCAATCAATACCTGTAGAGTCTTAGACCTTTTCTTTATTTACCACTTGGATGAATACAATGGATGCTGCAGCATGCTTTGCTGTATCTGTATGGGGTGGCCCAAGCCTAAGCAAGCATGGTTTATGCAACACAATGAACACAAGGCAATGCCTTTGAACATTGAAGTCTGCACTAGTTCGTAGCACCTCATCTGCTTTTTCAACAGCAGAATAAATGCGTCTCCTTTTACATCTGTCTTCTTTTCAACATGAGGTCTTAAGTAGTTTAGATCATTTGTTCTTGCTTGTCTTTTTCCTTCTTTCTTCTACTCAAATTTGCTGTTTTAGCAGATGGACAGACTTAAGGATACGTCAGCTATATCGACTGGTAAACAGAACTGACAAATGTTTAGAAAATTAACAAGTAGAAGATGCAATAAAAATGGAGAATTTCTTTAACAGCATTTCAAAATATTATTTGAGATTTGCTTTAGAGAAATTCATACATTCTCTGCACAGCAAACTGCAAACTTGTAAGGCATATAACATTGACTACAAACGTTAAGCTTCAATAGGAATTGGCAAATCTCACCGATAGAAGCCCTGCCAACAAGTACCATAATCACAGTAATGGAGTGAGCTCTTTAAGAGGCACAGGAAGGAACCCAAGAAAAATACAGCATCTTTCCATCCAACAAAGTTGCAGAAAAATTGTGCAAGACAGTAAAAAGAATGCCTGAACAAAGACTAGTCTAAAATTGCACAACTAAAGCTTAGGGTCTATAATATAACCTAGTTTCTATGTGCTAAATCAAAGCCAAGCCACTGAATTGGCAGCAAAACAACCCCACATCTTTTTGCTCTGGAATCCCACACTACAAGAGGAAAAAGTTCCATGCTAGCTTTTATTTCTGAAGGGAAAAGAAAAAAAAACCAACCAATAAGGTAATGCAGATAAGCTGTTAGTGGTTTAGCTTCACTGAATGTTTAATAACAGTTTTTGCTTCCTCTTCATAAAAAGAAAAGTTACTGTTCATTCTTCTGGTCTTTGTAAGTCATTAGTAACATCTTTCCCACCTCCAGCATGTTTTACAATAACTGAGGAGTGAATGCTTTGGACCTGAACAGCTTCAAGCCAAAAGTAATTATCACAGAACAACAAGAACAACTAACTGCCTGATGCATCAAAATGCGTTCAAGAAGGCTGGGCCAGAACTCATTCACTGCACAGAACCAGTAACGTAGAGATGCCAACAAACACTGACATGACTACCTGCTTCAGAAGTCCAACTCCTTCTGTGTCTGACTATATATGTTAGGTTGCATTTTTCAGAAAGCAAGTACTGTTCAGTGGCACACATACTGAACTCCTTTCCCAAACATCTGGCTCACAGGACTTGAGAGCTCCAGGCTCGCCCACTTCCTCTCTTTCACAGCAGGCATTACTTGTCTGTACCATGACAGTTTCTTCCTCCAGGGTGTACCTCAAAGGGAGCACCCTAGCAGGTCTGCAGGCATATCTAAACTACACAGTGAGTCATGCTGCCAAGAAACCAAAAACCAGTTTTAGAACCAGAAAAGCCACCGTCAGCTATAGGGTTTTCAGAACACAAACAAGTACCATGATACAGCCCTACAGTGACAGCAGTTGGTCCGCACATTTCTGCGTGGTACGGTCTAACAAAGGAGCTTTGCACTCCCACAGGATGGCATGTAAGATTTGTTGAGAATACTGCCTACCTTCACACTGTACAAGCAGACACAAAAACAGGTTCGGCCCTTCTGCTGGTTTCCCTCTGCCTTTTTTTTAAGCTGGTGCAGTTCCCAATTTTTAATGATCATTGCTGTTATTGCAGTATCTGTGTATCGCCAATCCACACTGGGCTCTCCCTCCCCAGAGAGGTACTTTGCTGTGAAAAACTGTAGCACAGCCCTCAGTTTTCACCTTTGGGTATAGCCACTACTGAAAGCAACAAAGAGTGCCTGTACAGAAAGAGAATTTTTGAAACAGATGAAAGGCAAGGGGTGAAAAAGACGGAAAGGGAGGAAAATAAATAAATTTTAAAAAAGACTTCTGCATCTCCTGAACAGAATTCAAATCAAGAACAGGGTAGAATCCATGAAATAAATGGGGATAAGGAATAGTACTAGAACAAGACATTTTGCAACAAATCTTAAAATTTATTTCTATATTTAGAAGACATTCATTACACGTTCCGTCTCAGCTAAGTCAATTTATAAGGCAGGTTGCAGTTACAACTTCTAGTTAGCAGTAAAAGTCTGTCTGGTGCTGCTTTTCTTCCATACCCCACCTCCCCAGTCTTGCAATTAGACGACACTACAAACAGTACTTACTGTTTCCCTTAAAATATGAGCTTTTACTGCTCCCTTATATTTCCTAAAACCAGAACTTTATTCCAGCACTTCTTTAATAACTGTTGACTCAAAAGCTTAGAAACACATAGGAAACAGGCTAATCAAAACACTTTTATTTAAGTAATAGCTGTCCAAGACACTGTGACAACAGGCAGAAATACTCACTAAAGTGAAAAACTTTTATCATTTTAATGTGAAACACAAACTTGGGGAAATTCTAGCAACAGAGGCACTGATTTAGAATATTGCTCTTGGAAAACATGTTTTAAAAAATTTTGCATAGTTAAACAATATTAAGTTAAATTTCAAGGAATGCTTGAAATCTGGATTATGTTAAGCAATACTAACTAACTGCTTCACTGTATAGGATAAAAAGAGGTTAAATCTCTTCTTGACATTCTATCTGAACTTCTCACACGTCTTATTATAAAAAAACATAATGTGCTTTCTCAAGAAGGGATCGAGGAGAGATACTTGAGAAATGCTGGGAAACTTTCTATACTGGCATTTCCTCTACAGAAGGATGGACAGCATGAGCAGGAAGTTACACACCGGGTGCTAAAAATCTCAACTGCAACTTTGTCAAGAGTAAGACTGCTGTCTTCCATCTCACTCCACACCTTTCACAAACGATTGACTCCGCTTTCCCTGTACCCACCTACCGAGTATTGCCGTCTGCAGCTAGGATCTTCCGTGAGCCTTCTCTTAAGGCTCAAGAAACACAGTCTTCCCGGTCTCTCCCATACACTGTGTGCTCCCAAACCATCTTGGTGGCCCTGCACTGGACTCGCTCCACTACACCAATCTCTCTCTTTTCCTGGGGAGCCCAGAACTGGGCCCCTGCTGGACCACTGGACGCAGCACTCCAAACGTGGTCTCCTAAGTACCACATAGAGCTGAAGGATCACTTTCCCCAACCTGCTGGCTACGCTCTTGCTAACACAGCCCAGGGTGCAGTTTGCCTCTTTTTGCTACAAGAGTACATTGCTGACTCATGTTCAATTCTTCTCTACGCCAATCCCAGAAGTCTTTTTCTGCAAAGCTTCTTTCTAGTCAATCTGCCCACCCCACCTTTACCAGCACCTGGGGTTATGCCAGTCCTAGGATTTTGCATTGCCTTTGCTAAAGGTCATATGGTTTCCAGTAACCCTTTCTACTAGTCGATTAAGGGCCCTCTGAACCACAGGACTGGTTTCCAGCCTATCAAGCCCTTCACTCAGTTTGGCACAGTCTCCAAACTTGCTGAAGGTACACTGCATCCAGTGTTCCATGTTCTTGACAGACATTAAATGGATCAGTCCCAGTGCAAAATCTGAGAGACATCATCAGCAATCCAAGCAGTAACAGAGCACTTTCATATGAACTTGTGGCCAGAAGCATCACTATATTAAGCAGAAAGGTAGTTGCCCTCTTCACCACCTCATTCTCACATACAGCTACCATTCTTGCAATACCTGCACTCAGTTCCGCCTTCCTTAACAGCCTAAAAGAACATTCAATAGATGGATTTGTAAAAATTTACTTTAGCCAGAATCTGTAGCCAGTATTTTTGTTCTGTTCAACAAAAATGAAGTTTTCAGAGGTCCTTAAACATACCAGCTTAAAAAGAAGTTACCTAATTTCACAAAGAAACCACACTGGGTAATCTCTGCCTACCACTCAGCATCAGGGGGGTGGGTTTTGGGGGTTTTTTGTTAGTTTGATTTAGTTTATGTATATACATACACACAAAATAAGCTAAATCAAGACAAATTTAATGACGACCAGAAGCTAGCAGTCAATTTCTTATATAATTACCAAAATTACTCTGTGGGTATTTCTGTCCCAGCTACTGCAACTTTTATTCAGTTTGTAGTCCTCACTTTCAGATTCTAGATGTAGACTTATTTCTATTCTAAAGTTATGCAGACTTAATTCTCTAGAAAGAGAATGTATCAAAAATTTTAGGTAGTTCCTTCCTTCGCTGCACTCCATCTTTCCTACACTTCTCCCAATAAAATTCCAAAAGCACAGGACAGGCATCCGAATCTTGACAAGCCAGAAGTAGCTTCTGAAACACTACCTATTAGAGAAATTAAGGTAAAAAGAAGTTAAATTTAAGAAAGCCATAACAAGGGAAAACTGAGAACTCATTTGTAGTCTTACACAAAGCAGCTGTTACAAATAAGGCTTTTTTGGACCAGCACTCTACTTCTCTGTGAAAAAAGCATACCCACTCCAGAGCTGCACTAATTAAAGAGTCTCCTGGGTTCCCTAAAATAGTTCAGCACTTCAATAATTCAGTATCTAGTTTCTACTAAGATACATAAAGATCAACTGCAAAGAAGGAAAATGAGAGGTAACAATTTAATGATATCACGAGATGTTCAAGAAAAGAAACAAGTGTTTTGTGAAATCAGGAATAACACACTAGCAGAATGCCAGGAAAGACAACTTTGCAGTTTTCCAGCACAAGCAAGATGTAAGTTTAAGTTTTGGTCTATCTTGCACTTAAACTAACGAATAAAATTTAAATTTTTATTTTGACTAGTCATAAACTACACAAAAGTATTCAGACAATCACTCTCCATCAAAACATGACATCAATCTACATTTTCAGCTTTCTACAGCTTTTTTCCCCAACATGTTTACATTAATGAGATGAAATGTGGCCAGCACAACCACAACTTTGGGTTTTTTGTTTAGGGGTAGGGAAAAGGAACAAGATGACAGGGAGTGTTTTAAAGTATTTGGAAAGAAAGGAGAAATAGCATTTTCAGCTCTTTTGAATGTACAAGATACAATCCTGTATCATCCCACCTCCATCATACTGACTGTCCCTCCCAGAACAAAGGATCATTCACATGGAGTAGTTCACCTCTGCTCCAGCAGCAAACACACACATCACTAAGTGACAACACACTTTCTCTCTCTCTCAGTTGGGTTCCACCAATTACAATCAGACAACCAGCTAGATTCTGCCCAAGAATTAGTATCTTCCCCTTCCACTCTTATGGAAACTTTTCAATTAAGTTTAGCAAGCAAAATGCCCACAAAAGGCACGGCGTGACATCTATTAGACAGCTGCCCTGTCAGGAAAACCTAACCATTCTGAAAGCACTCATCTTGTAATCATTCTGCTTAATGACAGGAAAGCACTTTACCTCCTCACCTTCAAATCAGAAAGGGATCAAAGAGGGATTTAAAAAAAAGCGTAATTAAGACTAAAAACATTTAATAACAGCTTGACAGCTCTGAACATTCACCCCAACAAAACTGAGTTGTGCAACTTTTCTGATATTGTTACCTGTGATTTTGTATCCATATGCAGCCAGCTGTCCAGCCATATATTCACCATCTGAATTATTGTGCGAACATCCCCATGTACGAATCCAGATTTTCTGAGCACCAGGAATAATGCTATGAAGTAAAAATGAACAAAAAAGGCAAGTTAAAAGATGAACAAGCTTCCCCTTCAAGCCCACTAAACAGACTCAATTAATTTTAAGACTCTGAATATAAAATAATCAACACAAACAGTAACAACTCTGGAACAGCTGGGGAAAAACATCATAACTAGGGGATTTTAGTGTAGTAGGTATTAGATCTGACTGGGATAGAGTTTATTTTCCCCACAGCAATCCACTGTGTTTTGTACTGTGTTTTGTATTTGTGACCAAAAGAGTGTTGACAACACACCTGTGTTTTAGCCATTGTTGAACAGTGCTTGCACAGCATCAAAACCTTCTGCTTCCCACCACGCTCCACCTCACCCCACGCAGGTTGGAGGTTGTACAACAGGTTGGGAGGGAACATGGACAGAATAACCAACCCAAACTGACCATACCAGTTGACATCATGCCATAAAAACTGGGGGGTTGGTCACTCCAAACTAGGCATTGTCTGAGACCAGCTGGGCATCAATCTGTTTGTGGGAGGTGTCAAATGATTCCTTTTGCATCACTTGGGGTTTCTCTCTACCCTTTCCTTCACTTAATTTGTCTTTATCTCAACCCACAAGTTTTCTCACTTTTGCTCTTCCAATTCTCTCCCTCAGCTTACTAGGAGGAGCAGTGAGCGAATAGCTGGGTGGCTGCCCAGTTGTTGGCCAGGGTCAATCCATTACAAGTGGCAAGAAAAGAGCTCCAGAACAGAGAAGATACAAGAGCTGTAGGATAAGAGATTCAGTACAGCACAGTTACTTTAATATATAAAAAAAAAAAAAAAGACAATCCCAAACAACGGACTTTCTGAAAATTATTGTATCATTTAACAAGTGATTGCACTGAAATTAGGCCACCAGCAAACAAACTGTCAGAGCAAAACTGCAACCTTTTGAAATTATGGCACCCATTGATCATAGTTCCCTCCATAAAAGCTATCTTTATAAATTCTTAAGCCTGCCACCAGCCACACTATCATCTGAAAGCTCATATCCCAACCTTGTGGGCTACAGAAATAGCACGGCAAATGTGCACCATGGAGCTAGCACACACAATGGCTTAAGAACCAACAAAAAATTCTGCAAGCAGCTCTCATTTAAACTCCTGGATAACTGTGCCAATGAGCTAAAGATGCCAATACAAGAACAACACACATCCTGGAACACAATCCTTTGCTCTGCCCACAGCTTTTTTATTTTTTCCTCCATTCATGTTTCTTTTTTTGAAGATACTTCCTCTTGCTAGAAACAGAAATTTTTGATGGGAGACTAATGACCATTAAGTAGACAAGTGCAACACATGTTGCACATGTAAAACCATGCTATCTAAACAACATACATTCAACGTGCTTTCTTGGGTCAAAAGTACTAAAATACAGCCTGTTAAACAATATATATAGTACCTGAATACTTAGAAGAATGGAGTGCTAGTGTGAAGTATCTACAGACTACCAGTTCAGCTGTACACACAGTCCTGGCAGAATGGGGTCAATGGACCTCTATGGAGCTTCACATAAAGATGCATTGTTACGCTTATAAAACTAATGCAAACCCAAAATTGAATTTCCTGTGCATTCCAGACATACTTTATTTCCATCTTTAAAGTGTGGAAAGTTTTATGCACCAGTTTGAAAATAATGGAAGAAAATTAAAAAAAACCAAAACAAAAAACCACACCACACACACATAACCAAAAACCTCCCAAACCAACCAAAATCCAGATCTCTGAACTGCAACAGGAACTGGAATCATTAACTGAGTTCACCTATGCTTTAATCAATTCCATTGTAGCAGAAAGCTGATCCTGTTCTTACGGGAATCACAAGAAGGAAAAGTGCAGAGATAAATTCCGTAGTTACTGCATAGTATTTCCACTGAAATAAAACAGTAAGTTCAGAAGTTTCACTGTATCACTTGCAGTATGTGCATACAAGAATACAGCCTTTGGAAATCCCAGGTTCCAGAAACCAGGTGGGAAGACTGAAGCAAGGAAGATACACCCTTGGTGGAAGGGGATCAGGTCAAGGAATACCTCAGCAAACTGGACATACATAGGTCACTGGGCCCTGATAGGATGCACCCACAAGAGATACGGACATACAGGAGACAACCCAACAAAGGGCCATAAAGATGGTTAAAGGATCGGAGCATCTCTCCTAAGAGGAGAGGCTGAGTGAGCCAGGACCCTTCAGCCTGAAGAACAGAAGGCTCAAGGGGATCTTACTGATGTACATAAATACCTGAAGGGAGGGGGCAAAGAGAGCAAAGGCAGACTCTCCTCAGTGGTGCCCAGTGACAGGACCAGAGGCAGTGGGCACAAACTGAAACACAGGAGGTTCCTCTGAACATCAGGAAACACTTTTTCACTGTGTGGGGGACCAAGCACTGGCACAGGTTATCCAGGGCAGTTGTGGAATCTCCCTCGTTAGAAATACTAAAAACCTGGCTATGCACAGTCCTCGCTAACTGCTTCTAGGTGGCCCTGCTTGAGCCAGGGGTTTGGACAAGATGAGCTCCAGAGAAGCTTAACTAACAGGAAGCATTTTCCCAGTCTGAGTACTCCATTAATCAGTATCTCAATCATAACTGATTTCTACAGAAAGTTTACCTAGGACAATTGCTTAGGATTTATTAGTCATTATCATTACATTCTATAAAAACTATTTTACTCATTTTTATCTTCTATTCAGATTTTGCATGAGATAATAAGAATTTCCACCTTATTTTCAGAAGCTGACAGCGCACACAAGATAGGAGAAAAGCAACAAAACAGGGTTGATAGGAAGAATTTACCTGTCACTTGGGGGATCATCATATGACTGAATATTTTTTTGTGAATTGCGTTTTCGGACTTTTGGAAAAATATTCTTTCTTACAAACTGTCGATCATGTGGTTTCAAGTCTTCTGCTGACACTATATCTTCAATATCTTCAAGCACCGAATCGCAAGCAGCAGGCATCTTCAAGAAGCATTAGAGAAGACCGGTATTAGCAAGCATTTGAATACAAAGCCAAGGCCTAGTATCTACCACGTATGTTCTCATAAAGAAAAGTCACGTATATTTCTACATATACGTGCAATATATCATACATATGAGGGACACTGAGCACAGAAAAACAATCAACTATCCAGAGGTATTTCCCGATGCCCTCCTCCTCTGAGATCACAAACACAGGCAGGGAGAAAGCCACAAACCATATGGATTACTTTTTTTTTTTAAATAATCTGTGCTTTGCCATTTTCTAATTCAAAAATTGTGCAGCTCCTCTGACATGACACATCCAAGATAAAAGTATTCTTAATCATGTCAGGCATCACAGTGAAATAATGAGTTAATGTCACATGATAGATATGCTTTTCCCCTTGCATTACAGGGTAAGAACGAAAAATAGAACATTCAAGTGCCTGCTTCAGAGGCTGTTCTGGCTCTTTTTTGTGCTGAAAGCAGGTGCACAGTATTTCAATACATCTTCATCATACTTCTGAAAACAAACCAAACTATTCCTAGAGCTCCTGATCCCACAGGTCCTTCACCTGAATTACTCCATCAGGATGGCAAAATAAAAACTCCTGTCCTCAGGTACAAGATGTTAAACAACTATACCTAGCCGATATAAAATAGCTGGATTGTCATCTGGATCATAGAAGATCATTAAAATCTAATTATATTTTCCACAAGAAAGTAAATATATATGCATATATATCTCCTAGCAGGTCTCAAGATTCAGATTAGTTTTGAGCAAAGGGAAAAAGTTATTTGCTAAAGGAGCCTATAAAAAAAAAAGTTACTGCACTAATTACACACCTCAAACTTTATATATTTATTGTATATTTGTATATCAAACCTTGTATAATTCTCAGAGTAAAGTCTGATTTACCGTTGGAAATTTGGTTTTGTACACGTGTCAACAGTTTACTAAGGAAAGCACACAAGGGCATTTCACAGAGTTTACAGGGAAAATACACTTTCCTAACTGATAGTGAAGAACAAAACAAACAAGGCTTTAATTTCTTTAAAGCCAGATTTCAGAAACAGAAAATCCACACCACTGGCATACAAAGTACTTTCAGATGTTGCAACTGAATTATTCAATAAGACCTGTGCATTTTCCCAGTATGAGTCCTTTAATCTTGGAAAATATACTTCACAATAAAACTTCATATAACCTGAACCATTACGCATCTGCATTTAACTCAGAAAGGAATATAATGATATCACAAAAAAGGATGCATTTGACAAAGATACTTATTTAGCATTCTTCTAGATCAAAAATCCCAGGATCCATATAAAATGCTGCAAAGGATGGGGGCGGGGGGGAAGCAGCTAAAGTCTAACAATAAAGACTATGGGGGAGGAGGGGAAATTGACATCCCTTACACTACCTCATACCATTAACAATACGTACAAATAAGTAAAGTTACCAACTCATATATGGATGGAAAAAAAGGTTTTGATTTGTTGTATTTTCTCTCTTCCAGAAAAAACATCAGATGGAGCAGCTGGCAAAACAAATAAGCTTAGCTTATTTCAGTGGCCCAGAAAAGAAAAAACAAAGACAAAACAGAATTCCTACCTTTTTAAGCAAGGTCTAAATCTTCTTGGATAATAACTCTGGGGAAAAAAAGAAAAAAGACACGGCATGAACAAGCAGAAGCAGTGGACAAAAAACCACGAGCCCATGTTATTGTCCAACAGGCTTTCGTCCTCCCTTTACAGAAGTTTTCTTGCTCAGTTTGACCTCTTTGAGACTGGGTACACATGCTGACTAGCTGACAAGGTGGAAAAGCAGCCACATTTTCCCCGCCCTTCACTGAGCAAGGGCACTAATCGTTTTGTCCTTCTTTTATCGAGTTTTTTTTGTCAGTCTGATGCATTTAAGTGCTTTCAGACCTGCTCCAGATTTCTGCCTTCAATCGCAACTTTAAAATGTTGAATGAAAGAGATTAACAGTAAATTTTAGCTAAAGACAATCACAACTTTTTTTAACTACCAACAATGGGGTTTTTTTAGAATAGATTACTTGGTATCTGCACCAGTTCCACATGCATGCATCTCTTATTCACAAGTGATTAAAAAAATATAGTTCCTGCAGCTACTCTGACAGATGGATTCAAATAAGAGGTATGAAAATTAGAAGTTAAGCTATTCTTCCTATACTGTCGAGCTGTACCTAGAGAATTTCACTGTTTTCTTTAAAACATGGATGTTTGTAAATAAACACCAATGAAAAGTGTCTTTAATGCCTTGCTACAAACAAAACCTCCCTTGCCTTAGCCTATTTCAGTCACTGTCTTCTGGCGCGTACTTCTTCCCAGAGAAAACCTCCATCCAGGTGGGAAAGGGCTGCTCTTTCCTCTATTTACCAACAGGTGTCTCCGGTAAAGCCGCGGAATGTTATCCCCAGGCTTACACACCGCAGAACAAAGCCGTGGCGTTACTGCAGAGCACGACGGACCCGCCGCCCAGCCCGGCTCACCCAGTACCCAGCGCCCCGGGCCAGCGCGGTCCGGGCCCGCGGGCGAGCAGCGGCCTGGCCCGGCCTGGAGCCCAGCTGGGCCCGGCCTCCCCACGCCCCCATCCCGCCGCCGGCACCCGACCCCCCGCCGCAGCCCGGCCGCCGGAAGCCCCGCAGGCTCCCGCCAGAGGGGTCACGGCCCGCTCCCGGCCTCAGCGCGGCGCCCAGGGCAGGCCCGGCGGCCACGGCAGCACCGCGCGGGCGGGAAACCGGCAGAGCCGGGCGGGGAGGGGAGGACGCGGCCGCGACCGTCACAACGGGGCAGGGGAAGCGGGACGGGTGCTCAGCCGCGACCCCCGACACTCACCGCCGCCCGCGCGCCGCCGCCTCAGCTGGGCTCCGCCATCACAGCCGCCGCGCCCCGCCTCGAGCCCCGCGCGCGCAGCAGCGCCGCGACGGCGGCCGGCAGCGGCCAAAAGGGCCCGCGGCGCCCGGCGGGGGGTGGGGGCGGCACCGCGGCCCGGCCCGGCCCGCCGCGGGGGCGCTGAGGGTGGTGCGCTGCCCTGCGCGGGGGACAGCAGAGCTGGGGCCGGCCCGCGGCTGGGGGCGGCGGGAGGCCTGACGGATCCTGAGGCGGCCGCTGCGCTGGGCCCTCAGCGGGGAGCGGCGGCGAGAACGGGGAGCAGCGGCACTTCCTCCGCTCCGGGAAAGCACGGGGGGGCGGCGGGGCCGTGCCGTCATCCCCGGAGGGCCCTCAGAAACGAGCGCGGCCCCGCCGCTCTTGGAGGCTGTAGGGTGGCTGTGCGGCCCGGGGGAGCTGCGGCCCGCGCGGCACCGAACGGCCGCTGTCCTGGGAACGGCGGCTGTCGTGACAGCAAAGGCGAAGTCGCAGCGCTGAAATGGACTTTCCCTCAGCACTGAGCCCTGGCTGCGCCTGGAGCACTAATGACCGGTGCCGGGTCTGCTGAGCACCAAGGCCACGCGTTCTCCGCTCGGGTGTCCCAGCCCTCGGAGGCTCACCTTTATTTTAATCGAAACTTAGGTCCAGCCATACGCATCCACTTAACAGGGCTGGATTCTGAATATCTGATCCAAAGGAATGATAAGCTGTTTTTTTCCTGTTATGACCACAACACTTTATCTATCATTAATTACCTCGAAATACAATGCTAGTAGCAAGTTTTCTGTTGAGTCTGGAAGGCAGTAGTCAAAATATCTAATATTAGATGGGGAAAGTTTCTGTCATTGTTTTCCTCTAATTCAGGGCTAGTAGCAGCTTTTCTGATCAATATTTTGGAAAACATTAGTCTGGGTGTTTAAACTTGGCTAAAACAGGGGCTCTAAGCAGTGTTAAGTGTGTAGTTTCCTTGTTGATTCAAGTGTTACAGAGTGTGAGCATAATATTATTGTTTTGGTTTTAATATACACAGTTAACCTAGAAAGTTTATTTATATTGCATCTTTAACTTATTTGTTTTGTTTTGAGGTAGCCAGCTTTGGAATAAAAAACCAACCATTTCAAGCATTAAGTTACTCTCTTTAGAAGGAGCTTTTGGAATCATTATTTTATTCTCCAGATAACAGATTATAGTCTCCCTCGAACTGGAGGGAAAGTGAATGAAAGCTCTGAGTGTATTCCATAATGGGCCTTTTGGTCTGCTAGCAGATAAAACTTGGCAACTTCTACCTATGAATATCACTTCCCCTCCCCCTCCTTTTTCTTATAAACTGGTGCTTATTTGATATCATGCTTATCTGACAATGTTCACAGGTAAAAAAAAAAAAAGGGTAACAATGAGAACAAAGTAACAGGAGAGATTTGAAGAGGAGAATTGGGACAGAAAGAAACAAGCACTTCATTTAAATCAGTCTTTAAGTACAAATCATTCTAGGCAGGACTGAGCATTATTAATACCCTGGACTCATGACAGAGTTGTTGTTACAGCTTAAGATGCATTTGCCTTTGTGATTGGTCTTGGTTTAAGCACGCAAGTACTTTGCAGAGGTGCTCTTGGTGAGACACCGAGTGATGTGTCATCCGTTATTTTTGCATTCTCCAGCAGAGAATGGAGGAAAACATTTTAAGATCAGTAGTCACATTAATCTATTTTAGGCATCCTCCTTCATAGTAAAAAGTACATAGTCCTTGGTATGTTAGTAAGTCATGATATAGATATTACACATCAGTATTTTAACTGCTTCTTGATAAGGTTAGTGATTCTCTTACTTTTCAGTTTCCCATATTTGGTGTTTCACATGCAGCCCTTGAATTAAACATCTTTATTCTGGGAGCACTGCACTGCACTACCCCAGTTATCTTGACTGGCCAAGTGTTACCTCTCTGGTTAAACAAAACTAGGCAGACGTCAGTGCTGTTTTATGGTTGACTAAAAGAGCAGAACACAGGTAGCCTGCAAGACATGTCCAAAAATCTCCAGGTGGGCAAGACTGACAAAAATGCTACTTATTAAGGGGAGGCTGTGAGCTCCAAGAGCAGCTCCCAGGCAGGAATAACCCACAAGTCCCATACCTAGTGACATAAATAGGCCATGCTGATCAGTTTCAGCGTGATCCGGCAGAGTCCTTACCTTGTCCGGCTGCCAAGAATTTGTAGTATCAAGCAGCTCCTGTGCCAGCACAGTCCTATTCAGTCCTAGGATGCAGCCATACCATGGAAGGCACCCTTTAAGTGCCTTTGAAGCTCACAAATCTAAATTGCTTTGTAGCATGTTCATAGTAACAAAGCTTCACGCAGACTGCTGGTAGCATGGCAGGTAGCAAGGGAAGCAGGTGATTCCCTACCACCTCCTGACTGCAGGAAGAAAGCTAACCTATACCCACCTGGGAGAACTGCTTTTGAGGAGAAAGCAGCAGCTGGCAGTACAAGTCCCAGTACTGGCCACCTATAGACTGGTAATATACAGCTGTAGCTCCTTGAATATCCAAAGAACAGCTTTACAATACATCCTTTCCAAGTTGCCTGCATACCTTACTTCCTGTTCTTCAGGGGTGGTAGGCTTGGAGACACCATCTTAAATACCTAAGTGATTACAGATTTTGCAGGAGTAGGTAGTTGGAAAATGCAAAAACTGCTAGGAAAATAAAATACAAACTTAAGGTTTAGCTTATGGTTAGTAGAAGGTATGTCCTTAGTTGCTTTAGAGTATCTCAACTAATATCCTTAGGGAAGGGAAACAGGGAACTGAGGGCCCAATTTTTACATAAGAGCCTTATTCTCTCATAACTAATGTGCAGTTCTGGTTGGAAAGGTAAGTGCAAGAAAAAAAAAAGCAGGAAAAAAAAAATGAGTGTCTTAAAGTTAGATCCATGAAATCAGATTTCTTCCTTTGTTCCTGCAGTTTAGGAGAATCTGGCTGGTCATTTGTCACCAACATTTAGAGCCACTCAGAACTGAGAACTGATAGCAACCTGTTTTTTTCTGATACAACACTTTCTCCTTGTCAAGTTTTAGAAAGACAAAAATGGATAAAGAAACTCTCAGACTTAACAAAGGCAAAGCATTCTGCTGATCTTTGCTTAGCTGTGGAGTAATATCCGGGCAGACCTTGCTTCAGCAGGGCTTTTGTTACTATCACTCCATTGACTTTGCTATATAGGCTCTTGGTTCACTTAATCTTGAGAAATGTTGGCTCCAGGAACGCTGATGGCATCGTGCATTAGCTGTGTTACAGAAAAAATCAGCATGTACTGCTAAATTGGGTGCTTCTGAACATGTAGCAATGCCTCGTTACAAAAAGTACTTTAGATATATTTCATACTTTCTTTCTGCAACAAAAATATTTACGCCTGCATCAAGGCAGTGGTATAATTTACTCTTTCAGGTATAAGTTTAAAAAGCAGAAAGCAATGGTGTTTGTCATTTGTAGGTGGATGAGTTCTCACTGTAGGTTCAAGGGCAGGACCCCCCCTGGGTTTTTTTCCTCTTTTTTTTAAACTCCCCTCCTGTGTGTAAAGGAGTGTATAGTTGCCTATCATTCAGGCCAGTTTTGACAGATTTCTCAGAATCCTTTTCCATCTGCTGGCAGCCAAGGAATGCAGGAATGCTGCTGTATGCAGCACATACAGGCCCCAGTAAAACCTCCCTGAAACTAGTACTCGTATGCTGAGCAACGTTGCAGTGCTAGGCCAGGGGAGCAGAACTAAGTATTTTAACTAGCTGGTTTATTTCCTCTGCAACTCAGCACATCCGAAGTTAACAGAGCAGATACAGAAAGGATAAGGAAGAGGAGAAAACTGGCAATCAGTAGCAGGTTCTAGGCCCAAATAAAAAAAAAAAAAGTGCTTATGGCAGCTGTAGAACAGAGAAACAGAACAGGCCAGGGAGCTACAACAGATAGGACAGAAAGAGGACATTTATTGTCATTTCTGCCTCAAAGGGAGATCAGAGAACATGGTCCTCTAGCCCTCCTTTATTACTTCTTGGGAATATAGAAGAACAGAGGATCTCCTCTGTCATCTTCCTTTCAGTACTGCTGTGTGCAAAAGTTAAAGGGTATGGACAGGTGCATAAAGAGATAAAATAGCAGCCTTCTTGCTTGCAGGGAAGATGACAAGGCACACGCTCGGAAGTGTAGCATTTAAGCAAACAACCATATTACTGTGATTTTATTCTCCTGATAGTTTGGGGTTTTTTTGCTTTTAGTAATTGATGTCTGTGCATCTAGAAGGGTGCAGCACCAAGACCAGAAAGGGAGTACAAGTCTGTAAATGCATGTCTGGTGCAAGCGACTACTGGAGATGGCTCAAGTAAACAAACTCCCTTCTTTTCCAAGCTACCATTAGGAGACTTTTGGAGAACAATCAGTAGGAAGGTTAAAGAGATTCTCAACAATTGCTTTAACGTGATTTAATCCTACAATAACCCAATTTCTGTGAAGTCTGCAAGAAGTCTGTTCATGATTCATGGAGTGGGAATAAATAAAAATGAACCTGTTTGTTACCCAAACTTCTGGAGCTCCTACTATGTCTCTTTATCTGCATCCTTTATTCTCATTTCTCTCTGGCTTATAAAAAAACCCAAAACACTGAACTTTGTATTAGCATGATAAAAAAATGGGATTGAAACATCTGGTGTCAAAGGAATATGAACACTAACAATGAAAACAGTAACCACTAGTTTCTAAGAAGCAGCATGATAGGCACCAAGAGTAAGAATTTACATAGCTGTATACCAATCTAAACTCTTTAAAAAATCCTTTTTATTGATTCATTACCATACAAAATTTATTCAAATTACATCCATTTGAAGTGGTAAGATCACAGCTAGAGAACAGGTCATCCCTTAATAAATCTATTTACAAAACTCACCATAAAAGCTTTTTTTTTGTTGGGTTTTTGTTTGTTGGTTTGTTTTTTTTTTGTTTTGTTTTTTTTACAGTATTTTACAGAGGGTTTTTTTTTAAACTAGCATACAATGCAAAGCTAAATTATATTAGTATTTTGCCCACACACATTGGGACAAGTGTTTAATTTGTACAAAAAAAGATGGTCTGCGTTAATCTTCATTTTCTCTTCCCCCACAAAAGTGCCCCTTTGTCTCGCAAATCTTCATGCTCACACAACTTTTACTTTCCTCTTCCACAAGACGAAAACGTTAAATACTACAATTTTATTTACAGATCCACATCTAAAAAAACTCTTAAAAAATTACAAACCAGCTAGAAAATATCCTGGCAGTGTTTACAAATTAATTCTATTGTACAAAACTGCTAGATAACTAAAGTGTGAGTTGAGAACATATATCAACTTAAATACAACTGCTGAATGATCTATGCACACATTTGTACATATAAACACACACTTAACACTGTTTAACAGTTCTTTATGTGTTGCCCTTTATACATTTGTTATATTCCAAAACTCACACAGTTATACAGTTTTCTTATTGTGACTTCTTGCTTTTTCATGTGTGAGCTTTCATAGCAGCAACTCAATGGTACCAGAAAACCTGCATACATAATATTCTACTACAGTACAAATAGTACTAATTTTCTGAGTATGTCAGATAAGCACAACAGTAATGCAAACAAAAGGATTATATGGGCATCATGTAATCATTACATCAATTTAGCCCAGAACGTGACAACACAGTTTACACTCCAAAAAAAAAAATTGTTTAAGACTTCTTAGAATTCCTCTCACATTCAAAAAATAAATATTGGTACTATACTACCAAAGATCTTTAAAAAATAAATGCAATTCAGTTGATGTGGTACTTACAGTTATGTACTTTGGAAAAAAATCAGTTCCATTTTGCTGGCGAAGAGAATTATAAAAAGCTGTAAGCAGAGGAAGCTAACCCACTGAGATAAATATGATATATTGAACAAACAAAGCTTGGCATAAGTGTTTTCCATAGAGGGAAAAACCCACAGTGCATCTCTAGTAGGCACTTAACACAAAGCCCCACTTAGTACCACAAAAATTTATGTACCAGTTCTAATGCACACTGGGGGCAGTAAAATTGAACTGTGCATCTTCGTTCTAGTTTAAAAAAACAACAAACAAAAACTACTTTCACACACACACACACACACATACACACACACAAGCATTTTTGAAAAATCTGTGATTACTACGAGAAGTGGCAGAACTTTATACTTTTCAATATTTGCAATATACACTACATTTACAGTGTATTTTTTATTAAAAGCTTTTAAGGACACAAGTATTTGACCTCATAATGAGACACATACACAGCTCAAAATGAGCATTATGACAGCAATTTCAACATTCCCACAAGTAGCTGAAGAATCCCATTTCACGCTTTTGCATTACTTCATATTTATGTTCACTGCAGGTACAATCCATGTTGTGACACTCAAATGACATGCATTCTCTGCAGAAGGCACGACCTGAAATACTATTATAAAATTGTTATTTAGGACTAAACCAGTTCATTGAGCCCTTCTCCGTAAGCCCACTTGTCACGGTAAGCAGAGACTGGGGGAGTGTGAAGATAAAACATTTACGGTCACCTGCTTGCACTTGCTGACTCACCAGGCGCTGGAGCTCAGGGTCAAGGAGAAGGCCTTGCTATAGAAGCCTTCCGTGTTGTTTATAGTATTTTAGGGTGTATTTAATTAAAATACCAGCACTGTTCAAGAGCCTAGTTTATTTAATAATGCTATTTTATAGTAAGTAGGGGACAACTCTGAATGACGGCAGGTTTTTTGATTCCATTAAAATTATGATTTAGGTACAGACAGCATTTAAGAGAATCAGCTGTATATAAATTCATCCACCAATGAAGGAAGCTTCTCTAAATCATAAGCATCAAAGAGGTCACTGATGCCTTCTTCATCCCCAAGGCTCAGTAAATAATCTTCCTGAAGCAGAGGAGGCAGCAAATTCACAAACGGTCCTTCAAAGTTTGATGGAATTTGGTCCTCAGTCTGCTGTAGAAGGTTGCCTGGAGAAGCTAACGGAGAGATAGTTGCCATATTTACTGAGCAGTCAGCTTGTCCTGAGTTAGCAGAAGCCACTTCTGTAAGAGGAGGGAGAGAAAAAATAAAGATGACACATTCAAAATACAAGAGACAGATCAAACAAAGTAGCCACTGCAATAACGGGCCTGTCATAAGGCATAATTTCAGCAAAAAATTACCTCCCTAGTTTCTAGCTTGTTTTTGATGTGTTACAAAGGGCTTCTCAAAAATGCTCATGCTGCTATCACCCCTGACTTTTCACTAAAAAATTATTTTATAAGGTTATAACAAGGGGAGGGGGGAATCAAGCATAGAGATGCCCATTTTTCAGTGGAATTCATAGTCAAAGTGAAAACTTTGAAGGCAACAGATATCATCACTGTGTGATGACGCTGTGCAGCTGCATATACCCCCACACAGAGATTTCTGCCTTGTGTTTTGACGTGACTCTTTCCTGCTCTTGTCCTATTTGCAAATGCAAAAAGAACAAAATTGTCTTTTTTTCTTCAATATTGCATAAACTTTGGTCACATATGATATGCAAATAGGAAACTTATTTTAAACAATTGATGCTGAAAAAACCATATTTCCTTCTATATAAACCAGAAAGGCACAGTGGAAAAATCAACACCTTAGCTTTTCACTTCTTCAAAAAATAAAGCCAAAACATAAGAGCAGGATATCTGACATTCAAAACAAAATCTTGAATGAGAGCATGAAGGCAGGACATTTGTATTACAAAAAAAAAAAAATTACCTTTGGAAATTATTTTGGAAATATTTCCGTTGTGGTCCTGACTATAGGTTTTCATTGGACTGAGGGCATCATTTTCCTCTGGGCACAGATAAACTTCAATAGGTCCTTGAGTACTAGATAAATGTATCAATGCACTCTGCTAACAAAACAAACATCGGTAAGGTGTTATAGCAATGAACACAACAGAATACTGATGATAGAAAGTAAATTCTTACTAGGGTGTGAGTCTCCGAATACAGTTTTTACTAAAGAAAAGAACCTGAAATCCCCCATGCATTTTTTTTAAGATGTGAAAGGCTTGGCTGATCTGTCTTGTAGGCTAGAATAGAACATAAAAAAGCTTTTCCTGGTGTCTGTAGTGCACAAATCTCAGAAGCCCATGATTTTATATGTTGTATCATAACCAGAGAGTTATGAAGGATTGAACACCTAACATTTTCTTACACCAACAATAACCTGGAGCATTCTGAGGGAGTGGAAGTATGGGATGTAAGTCATCAGTTTTATTATTATTCATAACAATATGTTTTGATGTATTTGTGTAAATGTTTCTGCTTCGAAAGGATGCCAAAACATCCTTCCCACTCCCCCAAAAACCTTCAGCACTTATTCATACTGAACTCAAACAGCTATATGAAAGTTCACCTGTTTATCAAGGAAGTTCTTCCAAATGACAAAAAAAAGAGAAACAGATGCTATTTTCTTCACCCAAACTTGTTTATATAAGTCCTTCTGCCCCCTCAAGGCAGCAATTTTGATGGTGGTTCTGAATAACAGAAACCCCTAATTCATCACAAGAGGTTACATTTTCTTAACTTTTGCACATTGATGCAATAAAACAAAGTAACATATATAGACATAGAAAATCTGCAAAGTTGCTCTTCCTGTGATGACGCAAAATTATAAACAACTGGCTCCAAATAAACCTGCTCCAGCTATATTGCAGTAATAGTTTTAAAAAGCATGAATACAGGCATTATATACCTCTTTGCAAACTTCTTTCAAATACATTTTAATGGGCGCTTTGACAAAAAGTTCCTCGTTATTTGCTTCTGACCTTTATGTAACATCATAGACAGTGTTTACAAATACAGAGAACAACTGAACAGGGATTCCCCCAGGGCAGAGAAAATAGAGAAGAGTACTTAGGGCAATGCTATAGATAATTAGAAAAAAGGAAATGGAAAGAGCAGGAGTTGGTGAAGGTACTGTTGAGTGACTGAGGTTTGCAAAAAAAGACACCGAAATGTAACAGCAAATGAGAGAAAGAAATAGGACTTCACTGCCTGAAGCTGAAAATTGAGTAAGTTGGGTACAGGGGCTGAGAGAGGTCTATGTGCTAATTTTAATGATTGTGTGCATCTCTCTCTACATGCCTGCTTTCACTGAATTAAAAATCAAAGCATAACGCCTAGGGGCAAGAAACAGGAAAGCAAGCAGCAGTAACAGTATATATTTATGGATACTGATAAAAGATATTCCTTCCTCACTGCAGCAAAATGATTTGTTCTTCCAAAACCTGCACCTAGGTTCAAAGAGGAAATTAAGGACAATGGTGGGGGGCGGGGGAAGGGGGGGGGGAAGGGGAAGGATGGAAACTATAATGGGCCTAAGCAAATGCAGAATAATCTTAGGAAAAGACGTGACAGGGAATCAGGAGCCTGTTCCTGCCCACCCCTGGCAGCAGGTAGCCCTGGGCTCACTGGAACTGGTCCAGCAGAAGGGAGGAAGGAGTAACGCAGAGGGATGACCACCACACAGGAGTTAGGGGGTTAGCCCTGTCTGTAATTGCTCCTGAAGAAATCAGGTACACTTCTTGAATCTCTAAAGGAGTGGCTCGTGCAGTTTATTTATGTTTGCCCAACATACCCGGGTCTGTCATAACAACTGGGAATTGCGAAGCAGCACGCTTTTGCCACCAAGAGAGAAAATACCAGGAGCATCTGAACCACGTAGTTCATAAACCAAGAGGAATGAAGAAAAGTAAAGCTACTCCCTGAGGGTATCTTCAAAGAAAAGTCACCTGAAGCATTTTTCTCTACAATTATGACGTAGGTAAAGCAAGCAGCTAAGTTACCCTAGACATCTACCTGAGATAAGTGAAAGAAAAAAAAAAAAATGAGGACATAAGAATGACAGCCAGGCCTCTCATGGACAAAAGCTGTCACTCAGAGAGAGAGAGAGTCTGTGGCTTGAGTAGCAAAGGGCAACAGAAGAGAGACGCAGATGAACACAGACAGCTTCAGAAATGGAAGCACTTACGATAAAACAGGAAAGGAAATCCCCATCCCCTACAGCCTTCATGACAGCAAACAAGTGCACAAGCAGAATGTAAAAGTCTTACAGAGATGTGAAAAGTCAGTGTCAATGAACCAAAGGTGATGATGGAAGAGGGAAGGGCAGGAACAGATTCTAGGAGTAACAACAGTTTCTACAGTAACTGTAATACTTCATAAAGAAAAATCCTACATGAAAACATGGGTCTCAATAAATTAGGATATCAGTAGTACAAGTGATCAAGATGCTTAAGGTATTAAGTCATCCATAAACTCTAAATACATAAAGCTACAAAAAAAAATAGAAGAGCTGAATCTCTTACAAAAAGGGATTTACATAGTTACAAACAGGAAATTTACATAAAGTATGGCAAAAGAGAGTATCTGTAAATAGTAATCTATACTCCATGAAGGAAGGCTGGAAGCGAAAGAAAAACAAGTAATGATTGCCCTGTGTAAATCCATTATTTTAAAGTCTCCCCTTCCTTTAAAAAGAAAAAGAAAAAAAATCTCTACGGTTTGTGAGACAGATGAATATAGGACTGTATGCCAATATAATCCAACCTGGGCATCAGGTAGCACAGTCAGACTCACAACACACTTGCTCTGTCTATAGAAAAAGGATATATAACCTGGCAGGAAGCGCCAGGTTCTCCTTACCTCCACTGGGTCAGGCACTTCAAGTCTTGTTTCTGGAGGAGCTTTCACAACTATAACAGTTTGGTCTTTAAGGCCACTAATTTTTCGAATATCTTGATATGTCACATAAGCTAATGTAATCACTGTTAAGGAATTTTCCAACCCAGGTTACAATATATTCAGGCTATTAGAAGAGGTATAAGTCTTTGAATTATTTTTCCATTTTCTCATGGCTACATTGCTTTTAGCCCAAAATTTCCTACTCTCTCACTGGTTGTGATTGCTGCAAAACTATGTGAGAACTTCCCTTTGATCTAACACCCGGGCCACTGGCGTGTGAAAAAAGGGATTCTCTGTGCATCTCTCTCTCCTCTTTTACACACGTAAAGCTCCATAAGCTGAAGCTTATGTATCTGAAAGTACTCACAGACTGCACGAAGCCCAGGTTTTTTTTTTTCACACACTCACTACCAAAATGCAGAGAACTGGAAACAACAGAAAAAATGTAAAGGAATTTAAAGATGCATGTTATAAATGCACACACACAATGTATTTAAGTCATCGACAAAAATCAGTTTCAGTTTTCATTTTGTAAGCATTTATACGACATATAAATGTGCAAATATTTATACAACATTCATATATTTATGTATTAATTTATATTATATACAATTACTTAAAAAACTGTTTAAACAACCAGTTTAAACAATGTGACAGTGCAGAAAGTTGATATCTGGATTAGTGTAGCATGAATATGAATATTTCCGTGTTCAACATGAATTTGTCCAGATCAGCGTAAGTGTTTTGGTGGGTTACTGCATGGCCCTGCCTCCTGTACTGATCTGTGTAACTGAGGTGTCACGGTGCTTTTGCTCACAAAAAGAACTGTGAAATGGCCTTGATCGCATGCAAGTGCTTGCAGCCCTTTGGTTTGCTCATCTACAAGGTACCTAGCATAATGTTTATGCCACACAAATAAAAAACCTGATTTATTATAATATTTTTGGGAGTGTAAAAGTGAACAACTTTGGTAACTGTGTACTATTACCACACAGCACAGCAAGACAGACTGCCCAAGCTCGGAACACCAATACCTCTCACCTCTAACTTGGAACAAACAGGTCAAGAGGCAAAATGACAGGTCAGCTTTCACCCAAATGGCTTTTACCACTCATCTAGTAAGGTTTTGCAAAGG